>NC_041333.1:18502858-18827858 GCF_004354835.1 Perca flavescens
ATACTGCTGCCTCCTTTGAGTGTCTTGTCGTACAACTGAACGCTGAACAAGACATTATTAGGCGACCAAATTGTCACAGTCACTACGACCCAAAAATGAAGTTCACGTGCCATGGATAAGCATTGCTAAACCTCTGTCATGATTGACAGGCCACGAACTGTCAATCACATCATAGCCACGCCCTAAAACACCCACTGCTTTATCGTCGATTTTAAAATCAACCGAGACCATAATTCGAAAATTCTGTATTGCAGAAGACTTAAAACTAGCGATTAAGACCATAAACTCATTGTGAAAATGTTTACTGAGGTAATAAATCAAGTGAGAAGTGGGTCACATAGACTTCACGTTGACGACCTCCTTTTGCACCTGCACATGTCGCCCGCTGCTGGAATTCAGATAGAATGCAGGTTTAAGGCACATTTGCAGCACTTCGCCAAACCGGATGCTTTGTCCATTAATATTTACAGTCAATGGATACACCAGACTTTACACTGCCCTCTTTTGGTGGTGAACATAACTTCCACTGCATACTTCCCCTCCATCTATTCTAATGTCGACTTTTCTGTCTCTGTCTCTTTGGCAGACATCCCGTCGGTGGCGGGCGGCGAGTTCCACGAGATGAGCTCGAAGTGTAACATGTTCTTGGACCCATCTGGCTTCAGCAGTGAGGACATCACATCGGCCTTCAACATCCCTCGCACCTCCAGCATCGCCAAGTCCAAGAGGCCGTCTGTCTCGTTTGCAGAGGGCACGCGCTTTAGCCCCAAGGAGAGGCGTGGCTCGGCTCAGGACCCAGGCGCTCTCCCTGGACACCCACGCAACAAACCCAAGTCACCGTGGGGAGTTTTGATGCTGTCTGCCCTCCAAAGTCAAGGAAGTGCAGCTAGAACTGGGGACGAAGATGGTGCCGAGGGCGAGGAGGGGGAAGATGAAGTGGAAGTGCAGGCGACAGACAATCAGGAATCAAGCTGTGAGGCAGGGGACCAGGAAGTAGACAGAACGTCTTCCCGGGCCACCCTGCAGGTCCCTGGGGCATCAGGACGAAGGCGGACTATGTCCAACACAGCTGCTCATAAAGGGATGCAGCTGCCAACATCTGCCTCTGATGCTCAGGTGGGGGTCTTAAATAAGGTCACCACAGTGTATGTGACTGTGGGTAAAGCAGGTAGGCCCGCGTCGAAGACGGAGACAAACTCTGAAGGCCCCGTCCAAGCCATGCTGCGGCGACTCGGCAGCCTCCAGAGACAAAGGGAGCAGGAGTCTGGCAGGCCCAAGCCTAAAGGAGCTGAAGGGATTACCAAACCACCCAGGAGGAAGCTCGGCGCTCGGGCGAGTGTGTGGGAGGAGGGAGGGACACCTGGAAGCGAAGTTGGCATATGTAAGCCAATCAGGAGAAAGCATGCTTCTCTCAACTCCTCTGACACAGCTGGTGCTAATGACACTCCATCATCCGAGAGCGGCACTCCAAAAAGGCCTCTGTCGTCCAATTTGCAGAGCGTGCCAGAGTTGGCTTCAGCTGATTCAGGGTCAGATCAGAGGGCTGAGGGTGGTGACCTCAGTACAGGAAAAACTGAGGGCACCTACCTGACTGTGGGACCAGCCGGAGACGCTGTAAGTCTCACTGAGGTCATCCCCAATGAAGGTGCAGTGGTCAGTACGATTGATGAACCCTGCTATGAAAATGTCATTATTAAACACTCATAACCTCTGAGAAACTTCACATCAGCAGGTCTGATTCAAACACAACTGCATATGTATTACGCTGCCGTTATATTGTTACAGGCACAAAAGAAATTCTTGAATTATGGTTATTTGTTACACAGTTATGTACAAGTACAGCTCGCATAATGATATTTATGCAGCATTGTGATAAAAACAACGTTCACCTTCTACAAAATATAGATAAATAATTATAAGTAATAAATGTATTATTTAGATTGAAAGATAAATTAAATTATAGAATAAACTACAAAATATCATGCGTATTTTGGTAACTCATAACAGTGCCCCTGGTTAGTGTTTCAAATGAACACGAGTACAGGGACAATTGAGCAAGACTTGTTTTTATTTCCTCAAGTGATTCATGTTGTATTACCGGTATACATACAAGTACTGTAATATCTGGGCCTGTAGAGGGGATAAACAGACATAAAGACAGGAGAATGGTCTTTATTGAACATCTGGTTTGTACCAGGAAGATGAGAGTAAACATCTGCAAAAATGTCATAGTGGTTGTAAAGCATCATGAACTACGTTCTTGATATTTTTATGTTTACATGGATGAAAATACAAGTGAGAACAGACTGTTGCGTTACAGGTTGTAAACATGCAATCAAATGTGACTCATCTGAATCAGTAACACCTTATGTTGTTCAAACATCTGTCAAAAACCGCTAGAGTTCAACAAGGTTGCTTTCTCAGTGTATTATAGAGCATTGTTAAATTTTGCTCTCGTACACTAGTCGGCATATCAGAAGACATTGTAAGAATGTTTTCAGATCTACGACCTACAGTCAAAGTCCCACCTGTCACTGCTCTCTGACCTCTGCTGTGACAGTTACATGATGCTGCTGTGGGGTAAAACCCCCATTATTGCACATTTAGGGGAAATCTGTACGACCATGTCACCCCACATTTTTATGATGGATAAAACCCTGTGTTATATTTTGTTATTCACTGTATATATGCTTATGATTAGGAAGGAAAAAATAAAAAATTGTAGACACATGAAGAAAACTTGACTGAATTACTGTCTGTTTGGGTATCTAAATGGATGCAATTTAACAAAGTCCTTAATTTTTATGACACTGAAATCCAAGAAATGAGAAGCTGTAAAGAAGAAAAAGCGAGAGAAGCTGGAAAGTTGGAAAACATTATATATACGGTTTCTGGCTTTCTCATTTGAGCTTATTTTCATTATAGTTGTATTTATTTAAGTAGGTTAGTTGATGTTGAGGACAGATGAGATAACCTAAATCAACCAGTTGAACTTTGGCCATGTTGAGGTGAACTACTGTGGAGAGCAGCAACGTGTGGACTTGCATTGATCTCCAATATTTGCTTAAGTTGAAGAGCGTGTGTTACACTGAGCAAGTGTGTCACATTTTCAACAGCCGATGCTGCCTGTTTCAGGTAAAATGAATGATCTGTTATACAAATGTTGTCCAAATGACTATTTATTTACTACTTTTCTGCCCCAGTGGTGTCTGAACAGCCGAGCCAGTACTTGGCGATGGATCTGGGATAAGGAGGCGTGGCAGGGTCAACTCTCTTGGTCCTGAGGTCCACTCTGGAGTATGTATCTAGAAAACAAGACAGCCATTATTATTTCCTCTCTGGAGCAGCTCATGGTCATGCCAGGCATGTCCTTTTTGTGTGAAGCAAACCTCACTCTCAGTCGATAAACACAACTTAACAGCAGTATGGACCCGTCATCAGCGTCAGCATTCATCAAAACACATCTTTGTTCTTGTCTTTTTTTGTCTCGTCTTTGGTAAATCCTAAACCAGAAAACCACTGAATATCATATTAAGGTGACAGGCACAAATACACAAGAACTGCAGTCATTTTAGGCATCTGTTTCTTTGTCACGTGGACTAGTACACAGCATGTGAAACTAGTTATAATAAGCCCTCTGTGGCTCGACAGAGCTAAGGGAAAGTTTGATGAAATTAGTTCAAATGAGTTCCTGTCTGCTCTACCAGCTGCTCTCGACATCTACAAAGGTCAGTGTGTCTGAAAAAACTGAAACATGTTTCTGGGGTTAAATAGGTACCTTGCCCTTTGAACTTAGATAAAACGATAATATGTAAGCATTCATATTGTTAAATGGTTTTGTATGACTATTATTAGCCTAAACTGCACTGCTAATGTATCTGTCCCTGATGTATTACCTCCTTTAAAGAAGTAGACACTCTGTATGGGCAGACTCCTCTGGATGGACGCCCAGTAAGACCTGTCATCTCTGGAGTCATAGTTGCCTCTGTTGTTCTGGCGGTAACCATCTCTCCGTCTGTCCTGGTCCCAGTCTTGATCCAACCGTCTGTCCCAGTCTCGTCTGAGCCTCTCCTCCATCTCCATCCTCCTCCTCTCTGCTAACCTCCGACCCATTTCCATCCCCATCTCCGCAAAGTCCTGGCCCATATTCATCCCCCGCTCAGCCGTGGATCCCCAGTAGGCTGAACGGCTTTGCCTCCTATGACCCCACTGCTGTCCATACTGCTGGTACTGCTGCTGGTTCCACTGCTGGCCCTGCTGTTGACCCCACTGCTGGTCAGGCTGGTCGTCGTTGCGGCGTCGCGCGGTGCTACGGGGAGGGACGTAAATTCTGCCGGCCATGACAGCATCCACTGGAGACTTGAGGCCCTTCCAGTCCTTATCAATGAAGTGGTGTTTGTCATGATGCTGAGGCACTTAAAGAAGGTTAGAAAAAACATTTAGCTGTACAAGTGACAACTCCTGCCTCCACCCCCAAAACAAGTACATATGATCTGTAATGCCACAACTCACAGTCAGAGAAGAGCTCGCTGATAACACGTTCATAGTTGTTGTAGTACACGTCAGTGTAGCGCCTGAACAGTGTTGATGGAGACCTCTCAGACATGGTGATACACTCCTCATGGGACGGCTGGTGCAAAAACTCGTACGTGTAATACTGATCCGCTGGAGAAACCAACAAGATGCCCCAAATAAAAAAAACTGTTAAGTAACTTTTATTTTTAAGTATTTTCCACATTATTGCATGTTCAAAACACCAAATATTCTACGGAAATATCTGGATGTATTGTGTAATGTCTGGCTGTACCTTTGAAAAAGTAGACCTTCTCTTTTCCATTGTGACCAGGAGAAGGCAGGGCAAAAGCTGCATCCACATGATCAGGAATTTTGTCAAAGCCCACGCTGATATCTCGAGGGTAGTCCTCATCCAGCACACCGTTATCAAACCTCCAGTACTTGTTTCCCTAATGAAGGTTTTGATCCGTTTTTAACATTAAAGTGTCATTACAGCAGCGGTCTGATATACATGATTTAATAATACATGATCACTTGCTGTGTCCCCACCTTAAAGATATAAGTCTTCCCTTGACAGTTGATGCGGGTGAAGGCAGCATCAATAGGCCCGCTGATGCCCCACACGTCCTTTATGAGCTTCGGATAACCAGGAAGCACTGACTTCTGGTCCAGTTCAAAAAAGTACTCCCCTAGAAAAGAAACAGAAGTTCACAAGCATGTTCCCCCGCAACAGAAAGATCTTATACTTCAAGTTCTGCTCTTTATTAAATATTTTTTTTAAATCACTTACCTCTGAAGGCATATATGGAGCCATTCTTTAGTCGCATGAAGGAGTCAAAAGGCCTCCCACTGCAGGCCACAGCGTCTGGGTCGGGGGCTTCAGTAGTGGCTGTTGTGACGGGAACAGTGGTCGTCTCAGCGGCTGCATCAGTCCGAGAGGGTTTAGCTGTGCTGGGGAACATCTGTGTAGGTTGGACTGTCTGGGAAATGGGTGTTTTTTGTGTAACAGGGATATTCTGAAGTATGGTATCCATCAGTCCAGGGCGTTTGATCATTTCTAGTGTGGTTTCTGAATGTTGCTGTGGTCTGTGATCAAAGTCTGAGATGGGCTGTTGTGTGGGCGGAAGCTGACGACTGATAACAGTGGAAGACTGGTCGTGTGCTGAACGTCTAAGTGGTGGAGTGGTACCTTCAAACAGCTCACCATCATCATCCCCTGCAAACACAAACGTGTCTCCGCGAGCTGAGGGAGAAAAGTGAGATCAATGACCATCTTTCCCTGCACCATTTAGACTGTCACACAACGTTTCTGAGCAGAAAGGTTTCTTACTCGTCATGCCACACATGACCTCGAAGTCAGAGCAGCAGCTTCTGTAATACTTGCACATTGAGTCACACTGGCACTTCTTCTGAGAGTCAAAGCCATTCTCACAGCGACCCATACAGGACTCTGAGGATAAAACAAAACAGATCAAGAAAATGGATTGACTATCGTTTTATTGTATTTGCACCTCTGACTTAATACATTTCCTTTCTCCTCGCGGTAATGAAGTACAAATGGATTTGATTGATAAAAGCTCCCATGAGGCGAGAAGCAGTGGCAGCAAAAACTGTGACTCCATGACTGTCCCGGGACTCCTAGTGTCTTGGAGTCACAGGACAGTGTACAGAACAGTGTCTGACTGTCCCGGGACAGCCATGGAGTCACAGGATAGTGTCTGGGTCTCACAGGACATTGTCTGGGAGTCACAGGACAGTGTACAGGACAATCATGGAGTCACAGGACAGTGTAGGACAGTGTCTGACTGTCCCGGGACAGTCATGGAGTCTCAGGACAGTGTCTGGGAGTAACAGGACAGTGTACAGGACAGTGTCTGACTGTACCGGGACAGTCATGGAGTCACAGGACAATGTCTGGGTGTCACAGGACAGTGTCTGGGAGTCACAGGACAGTGTCTGACTGTCCCGGGACAGTCATGGAGTCACAGGACAGTGTCAGGGACTCACAGGACATTGTCTGGGAGTCACAGGACAGTGTACAGGACAATCATGGAGTCACAGGACAGTGTAGGACAGTGTCTGACTGTCCCGGGACAGTCATGGAGTCTCAGGACAGTGTCTGGGAGTAACAGGACAGTGTACAGGACAGTGTCTGACTGTACCGGGACAGTCATGGAGTCACAGGACAATGTCTGGGTGTCACAGGACAGTGTCTGGGAGTCACAGAACAGTGTCTGACTGTCCCGGGACAGCCATGGAGTCACAGGATAGTGTCTGGGTCTCACAGGACATTGTCTGGGAGTCACAGGACAGTGTACAGGACAATCATGGAGTCACAGGACAGTGTTGGACAGTGTCTGACTATACCGGGACAGTCATGGAGTCACAGAACAGTGTCTGGGAGTCACAGGACAGTGTACAGGACAGTGTGTGACTGTCCCGGAACAGTCATGGAGTCATAGGACAGTGTCTGGGAGTCACAAGACAGTGTACAGGACAGTCATGGAGTCACAGAACAGTGTCTGGGAGTCACAGGACAGTGTACAGGACAGTGTGTGACTGTCCCGGAACAGTCATGGAGTCATAGGACAGTGTCTGGGAGTCACAAGACAGTGTACAGGACAGTCATGGAGTCACAGCACAGTGTACAGGACAGTGTCTGACTGCCCCGGGACAGCCATGGGGTCACAGGATAGTGTCTGGGTGTCACAGGACAGTGTCTGGGAGTCACAGGACAGTGTCTGGGAGTCACAGGACAGTGTCTGACTATACCAGGACAGTAATGGAGTCACAGGACAGTGTCAGGGACTCACAGGACAGTGTACAGGACAGTGTCTGACTGTCCTGGGACAGTAATGGAGTCACAGGACAGTGTAGGACAGTGTCTGTCTGTCCCGGACAGTCATGGAGTCACAGGACAGTGTCTGGGAGTCAAAGGACAGTGTACAGGACAGTGTCTGACTGTCCCGGAACAGTCATGGAGTCATAGGACAGTGTCTGGGAGTCAAAGGACAGTGTTTGGGAGTCACAGGACAGTGTACAAGGACATTCATGGAGTCACAGGACAGTGTACAGGACAGTCATGGAGTCACAGGATAGTGTACAGGACAGTCATGGAGTCACAGGATAGTGTCTGGGTGTCACAGGACAGTGTCTGGGAGTCACAGGACAGTGTCTGACTGTCCCGGGACAGTCATGGAGTCACAGGACAGTGTACAGGACAGTGTCTGACTGTCTTGGGACAGTAATGGAGTCACAGGACAGTGTAGGACAGTGTCTGACTGTCCCGGACAGTCATGGAGTCACAGGACAGTGTCTGGGACTCACAGGACAGTGTACAGGACAGTGTCTGACTGTCCTGGGACAGTAATGGAGTCACAGGACAGTGTATGACAGTGTCTGACTGTCCCAGGCAGTCATGGAGTCACAGGACAGTGTCTGGGAGTCACAGGACAGTGTACAGGACAGTGTCTGACTGTCCCGGAACAGTCATGGAGTCATAGGACAGTGTCTGGGAGTCAAAGGACAGTGTCTGGGAGTCACAGGACAGTGTACAAGGACATTCATGGAGTCACAGGACAGTGCACAGGACAGTCATGGAGTCACAGGATAGTGTACAAGACAGTCATGGAGTCACAGGATAGTGTCTGGGTGTCACAGGACAGTGTCTGGGAGTCATAGGACAGTGTCTGACTGTCCCGGGACAGTCATGGAGTCACAGGACAGTGTACAGGACAGTGTCTGACTGTTCTGGGACAGTAATGGAGTCACAGGACAGTGTAGGACAGTGTCTGACTGTCCCGGACAGTCATGGAGTCACAGGACAGTGTCTGGGAGTCACAGGACAGTGTACAGGATAGTGTCTGACTGTCCCGGAACAGTCATGGAGTCATAGGACAGTGTCTGGGAGTCAAAGGACAGTGTCTGGGAGTCACAGGACAGTGTACAAGGACATTCATGGAGTCACAGGACAGTGTACAGGACAGTCATGGAGTCACAGGATAGTGTACAGGACAGTCATGGAGTCACAGGATAGTGTCTGGGTGTCACAGGACAGTGTCTGGGAGTCACAGGACAGTGTCTGACTGTCCCGGGACAGTCATGGAGTCACAGGACAGTGTACAGGACAGTGTCTGACTGTCCTGGGACAGTAATGGAGTCACAAGACAGTGTAGGACAGTGTCTGACTGTCCCGGACAGTCATGGAGTCACAGGACAGTGTCTGGGACTCACAGGACAGTGTACAGGACAGTGTCTGACTGTCCTGGGACAGTAATGGAGTCACAGGACAGTGTAGGACAGTGTCTGACTGTCCCAGGCAGTCATGGAGTCACAGGACAGTGTCTGGGAGTCACAGGACAGTGTACAGGACAGTGTCTGACTGTCCCGGAACAGTCATGGAGTCATAGGACAGTGTCTGGGAGTCAAAGGACAGTGTCTGGGAGTCACAGGACAGTGTACAAGGACATTCATGCAGTCACAGGACAGTGTACAGGACAGTCATGGAGTAACAGGATAGTGTACAAGACAGTCATGGAGTCACAGGATAGTGTCTGGGTGTCACAGGACAGTGTCTGGGAGTCACAGGACAGTGTCTGACTGTCCCGGGACAGTCATGGAGTCACAGGACAGTGTACAGGACAGTGTCTGACTGTTCTGGGACAGTAATGGAGTCACAGGACAGTGTAGGACAGTGTCTGACTGTCCCGGACAGTCATGGAGTCACAGGACAGTGTCTGGGAGTCACAGGACAGTGTACAGGACAGTGTCTGACTGTCCCGGAACAGTCATGGAGTCATAGGACAGTGTCTGGGAGCCAAAGGACAGTGTCTGGGAGTCACAGGACAGTGTACAAGGACATTCATGGAGTCACAGGACAGTGTAGGACAGTGTCTGACTGTCCCGGGACAGTAATGGAGTCACAGGACAGTGTCTAGGAGTCACAGGACAGTGTACAGGACAGTGTCCGACTGTCCCGGGACAGTCATGGAGTCACAGGACAGTGTCTGGGAGTCACAGGACAGTGTACAGGACAGTGTCTGACTGTCCCGGGACAGTCATGGAGTCACAGGACAGTGTCTGGGTGTCACAGGACAGTGTCCGGGAGTCACAGGACAGTGTCACAGGACAGTGTACAGGACTATCCCGGGACAGTCAGTCATGGAGTCACAGGACAGTGTCTGGGAGTCACAGGACAGTGTACAGGACAGTCATGGAGTCACAGCACAGTGTACAGGACAGTGTCTGACTGCCCCGGGACAGCCATGGAGTCACAGGATAGTGTTTGGGTGTCACAGGACAGTGTCTGGGAGTCACAGGACAGTGTACAGGACAGTGTCTGACTGTCTTGGGACAGTCATGGAGTCATAGGACAGTGTCTGACTATCCTGGGACAGTAATGGAATCACAGGACAGCGTAGGACAGTGTCTGACTGTCCCGGACAGTCATGGAGTCACAGGACAGTGTCTGGGAGTCACAGGACAGTGTACAGGACAGTGTCTGACTGTCCCGGAACAGTCATGGAGTCATAGGACAGTGTCTGGGAGTCAAAGGACAGTGTCTGGGAGTCACAGGACAGTGTACAACAGTGGTTCTCAAACTTTTTCGGTCATTCCCCACTTTGGACAAGGTGTAATTTTCAAGCCCCACATGCCCCCATCGGCCCAACACAATGCTAATGAAATACGCAACAAGATTAAACTGTTCCAATTTATTGAACAACTAGTATCAGTATAGTAACAAGTTGTATGTAAATACAAACTAACAATCTACATCCAATAACAGCGAGTTCAAAAATAAAGAAAATAAAATTAATAGCTGTGTTAAAATTTGTATCAAGTTCAAAGTGAGTCTGGGACTCACAGGACAGTGTACAGGACAGTGTCGGACTATCCCGGGACAGTCATGTAGTCACAGGACAGTGTCTGGGTGTCACAGGACAGTGTATAGGACAGTCATGGAGTCACAGGACAGTGTAGGACAGTGTCTGACTATCCCGGGACAGTCATGTAGTCACAGGACAGTGTCTGGGAGTCACAGGACAGTGTACAGGACAGTGTCTGACTGTCTTGGGACAGTCATGGAGTCACAGGACAGTGTCTGACTATCCCGGACAGTAATGGAGGCACAGGACAGTGTCTGGGACTCACAGGACAGTGTAAAGGACAGTGTCTGACTGTCCTGGGACAGTCATGGAGTCACAGGACAGTGTAAGACAGTGTCTGACTGTCCCGGGACAGTCATGGAGTCACAGGATAGTGTCTGGGTGTCACAGGACAGTGTCTGGGAGTCACAGGACAGTGTATAGGACAGTCATGGAGTCACAGGACAGTGTAGGACAGTGTCTGACTATCCCGGGACAGTCATGGAGTCACAGGACAGTGTCTGGGACTCCCAGGACAGTGTACAGGACAGTGTCTGACTGTCCTGGGATAGTAATGGAGTCACAGGACAGTGTAGGACAGTGTCTGACTGTCCCGGACAGTCATGGAGTCACAAGACAGTGTCTGGGAGTCCCAGGACAGTGTACAGGACAGTGTCTGACTGTCCCGGAACAGTCATGGAGTCATAGGACAGTGTCTGGGAGTCAAAGGACAGTGTATAGGACAGTCATGGAGTCACAGGACAGTGTAGGACAGTGTCTGACTATCCCGGGACAGTCATGGAGTCACAGGACAGTGTACAGGACAGTGTCTGACTGTTCGGGGACAGTAATGGAGTCACAGGACAGTGTAGGACAGTGTCTGACTGTCCCGGACAGTCATGGAGTCACAGGACAGTGTCTGGGAGTCACAGGACAGTGTACAGGACAGTGTCTGACTGTCCCGGAACAGTCATGGAGTCATAGGACAGTGTCTGGGAGTCAAAGGACAGTGTCTGGGAGTCACAGGACAGTGTACAAGGACATTCATGGAGTCACAGGACAGTGTAGGACAGTGTCTGACTGTCCCGGGACAGTAATGGAGTCACAGGACAGTGTCTAGGAGTCACAGGACAGTGTACAGGACAGTGTCCGACTGTCCCGGGACAGTCATGGAGTCACAGGACAGTGTCTGGGAGTCACAGGACAGTGTACAGGACAGTGTCTGACTGTCCCGGGACAGTCATGGAGTCACAGGACAGTGTCTGGGTGTCACAGGACAGTGTCCGGGAGTCACAGGACAGTGTCTCACTATCCCGGGACAGTCATGGAGTCACAGGACAGTGTCTGGGAGTCACAGGACAGTGTACAGGACAGTCATGGAGTCACAGCACAGTGTACAGGACAGTGTCTGACTGCCCCGGGACAGCCATGGAGTCACAGGATAGTGTCTGGGTGTCACAGGACAGTGTCTGGGAGTCATAGGACAGTGTCTGACTGTCCCGGGACAGTCATGGAGTCACAGGACAGTGTACAGGACAGTGTCTGACTGTTCTGGGACAGTAATGGAGTCACAGGACAGTGTAGGACAGTGTCTGACTGTCCCGGACAGTCATGGAGTCACAGGACAGTGTCTGGGAGTCACAGGACAGTGTACAGGACAGTGTCTGACTGTCCCGGAACAGTCATGGAGTCATAGGACAGTGTCTGGGAGTCAAAGGACAGTGTCTGGGAGTCACAGGACAGTGTACAAGGACATTCATGGAGTCACAGGACAGTGTACAGGACAGTCATGGAGTCACAGGATAGTGTCTGGGTGTCACAGGACAGTGTCTGGGAGTCACAGGACAGTGTCTGACTGTCGCGGGACAGTCATGGAGTCACAGGACAGTGTACAGGACAGTGTCTGACTGTCCTGGGACAGTAATGGAGTCACAGGACAGTGTAGGACAGTGTCTGACTGTCCCGGACAGTCATGGAGTCACAGGACAGTGTCTGGGACTCACAGGACAGTGTACAGGACAGTGTCTGACTGTCCTGGGACAGTAATGGAGTCACAGGACAGTGTAGGACAGTGTCTGACTGTCCCAGGCAGTCATGGAGTCCCAGGACAGTGTCTGGGAGTCACAAGACAGTGTACAGGACAGTGTCTGACTGTCCCGGAACAGTCATGGAGTCATAGGACAGTGTCTGGGACTCCCAGGACAGTGTACAGGACAGTGTCTGACTGTCCTGGGATAGTAATGGAGTCACAGGACAGTGTAGGACAGTGTCTGACTGTCCCGGACAGTCATGGAGTCACAAGACAGTGTCTGGGAGTCACAGGACAGTGTACAGGACAGTGTCTGACTGTCCCGGAACAGTCATGGAGTCATAGGACAGTGTCTGGGAGTCAAAGGACAGTGTATAGGACAGTCATGGAGTCACAGGACAGTGTAGGACAGTGTCTGACTATCCCGGGACAGTCATGGAGTCACAGGACAGTGTACAGGACAGTGTCTGACTGTTCGGGGACAGTAATGGAGTCACAGGACAGTGTAGGACAGTGTCTGACTGTCCCGGACAGTCATGGAGTCACAGGACAGTGTCTGGGAGTCACAGGACAGTGTACAGGACAGTGTCTGACTGTCCCGGAACAGTCATGGAGTCATAGGACAGTGTCTGGGAGTCAAAGGACAGTGTCTGGGAGTCACAGGACAGTGTACAAGGACATTCATGGAGTCACAGGACAGTGTAGGACAGTGTCTGACTGTCCCGGGACAGTAATGGAGTCACAGGACAGTGTCTAGGAGTCACAGGACAGTGTACAGGACAGTGTCCGACTGTCCCGGGACAGTCATGGAGTCACAGGACAGTGTCTGGGAGTCACAGGACAGTGTACAGGACAGTGTCTGACTGTCCCGGGACAGTCATGGAGTCACAGGACAGTGTCTGGGTGTCACAGGACAGTGTCCGGGAGTCACAGGACAGTGTCTGACTATCCCGGGACAGTCATGGAGTCACAGGACAGTGTCTGGGAGTCACAGGACAGTGTACAGGACAGTCATGGAGTCACAGCACAGTGTACAGGACAGTGTCTGACTGCCCCGGGACAGCCATGGAGTCACAGGATAGTGTCTGGGTGTCACAGGACAGTGTCTGGGAGTCATAGGACAGTGTCTGACTGTCCCGGACAGTCATGGAGTCACAGGACAGTGTCTGGGAGTCACAGGACAGTGTACAGGACAGTGTCTGACTGTCCCGGAACAGTCATGGAGTCATAGGACAGTGTCTGGGGGTCAAAGGACAGTGTCTGGGAGTCACAGGACAGTGTACAAGGACATTCATGGAGTCACAGGACAGTGTACAGGACAGTCATGGAGTCACAGGATAGTGTACAGGACAGTCATGGAGTCACAGGACAGTGTCTGGGAGTCACAGGACAGTGTCTGACTGTCCCGGGACAGTCATGGAGTCACAGGACAGTGTACAGGACAGTGTCTGACTGTCCTGGGACAGTAATGGAGTCACAGGACAGTGTAGGACAGTGTCTGACTGTCCCGGACAGTCATGGAGTCACAGGACAGTGTCTGGGACTCACAGGACAGTGTACAGGACAGTGTCTGACTGTCCTGGGACAGTAATGGAGTCACAGGACAGTGTAGGACAGTGTCTGACTGTCCCAGGCAGTCATGGAGTCACAGGACAGTGTCTGGGAGTCACAGGACAGTGTACAGGACAGTGTCTGACTGTCCCGGAACAGTCATGGAGTCATAGGACAGTGTCTGGGAGTCAAAGGACAGTGTCTGGGAGTCACAGGACAGTGTACAAGGACATTCATGCAGTCACAAGACAGTGTACAGGACAGTCATGGAGTCACAGGATAGTGTACAAGACAGTCATGGAGTCACAGGATAGTGTCTGGGTGTCACAGGACAGTGTCTGGGAGTCACAGGACAGTGTCTGACTGTCCCGGGACAGTCATGGAGTCACAGGACAGTGTACAGGACAGTGTCTGACTGTTCTGGGACAGTAATGGAGTCACAGGACAGTGTAGGACAGTGTCTGACTGTCCCGGACAGTCATGGAGTCACAGGACAGTGTCTGGGAGTCACAGGACAGTGTACAGGACAGTGTCTGACTGTCCCGGAACAGTCATGGAGTCATAGGACAGTGTCTGGGAGTCAAAGGACAGTGTCTGGGAGTCACAGGACAGTGTACAAGGACATTCATGGAGTCACAGGACAGTGTAGGACAGTGTCTGACTGTCCCGGGACAGTAATGGAGTCACAGGACAGTGTCTAGGAGTCACAGGACAGTGTACAGGACAGTGTCCGACTGTCCCGGGACAGTCATGGAGTCACAGGACAGTGTCTGGGAGTCACAGGACAGTGTACAGGACAGTGTCTGACTGTCCCGGGACAGTCATGGAGTCACAGGACAGTGTCTGGGTGTCACAGGACAGTGTCCGGGAGTCACAGGACAGTGTCTGACTATCCCGGGACAGTCATGGAGTCACAGGACAGTGTTGGACATTGTCTGACTATCCCGGGACAGTCATGGAGTCACAGGACAATGTGTGGGAGTCACAGGATAGTGTACAGGACAGTGTCTGACTGTCCCGGAACAGTCATGGAGTCATAGGACAGTGTCTGGTAGTCACAGGACAGTGTACAGGACAGTAATGGAGTCACAGGACAGTGTCTGGGACTCACAGGACAGTGTACAGGACAGTGTCTGACTGTCCTGGGAAAGTCATGGAGTCACAGGACAGTGTTGGACAGTGTCTGACTATCCCGGGACAGTCATGGAGTCACAGGACAGTGTCTGGGAGTCACAGGATAGTGTACAGGACAGTGTCTGACCGTCCCGGAACAGTCATGGAGTCATAGGACAGTGTCTGGGAGTCACAGGACAGTGTACAGGACAGTCATGGAGTCACAAGACAATGTACAGGACAGTGTCTGACTGCCCCGGGACAGTCATGGAGTCACAGGACAATTTCTGGGTGTCACAGGACAGTGTCTGGGAGTCACAGGACAGTGTCTGACTGTCTCGGGACAGTCATGGAGTCACAGGACAGTGTCTGGGACTCACAGGACAGTGTACAGGACAGTGTCTGACCGTCCCTGGCCCTCTCCTTGATTTCATGTTGTTTATGGAGAAGGTGAGACGTGTGTGTGTTTGCGTGTGTAGCAGAGACAGCGCGCATCAGAGAGAGAGAGAATGCATCAAAGAGCGCGCGCGTCAGAGAGAGCTTAAAGTGATTGATGTTGGTCTAGGGTCGGGCCAGTGTGAAAAAGCTGAAAAAATTGCAGGCGTTGTTGGGCTGGGGTCGGGTAGGGGCTGGAGTTTTTGTCCCGTGCAGGGCTCTAATACATACACATATATAATATGCTATTTAAAGACACTTTATTCTGGTCATCTCTGATGGGTATTTTCACTATATTCTGACATAACAACAACAAATAATTGACTAATTATAAAAAATAATCAAATTCATTTCAAATGAATACAATTGTTAGTAGCAGTCCTGACTGTAATACATATGTCTACTTGTGTAGACAGGGCAACCAGAAATGAAGAATGAAATGAATGTATATGGTGTTAAATGTTAATTGCTTTATGTGGTAAGCATTACACCATACATTTGACACAAAGTAGGCCCATTATCAAGTCTTTACTGAAACACTATGACACTATACTGAAGGATGAACAACAACTAGCAACACCGTATGTGCTCACTATACAAATACTTTTCTGAACTTTAAAAGTGATTTTTAAATGTTGTACTTACCATCTACAGCAAAAGTCTGAGCGAGCAGAGCGAGCAGCAGGACGGCCCACAGACTCATGTTGCCTCTGCAGTGTGAGAGGACAGACTGAAAAACTAATGACGGAGCATGTGCTCACAATCATTGGAAACATGTGTCAGTCACCCTGCTTCCTTGTTTACTTTAACCTTATTTGCAAACCTCTTTCTACTTGAGCAAAAAAAACCGCACAGAAAGAGATCGATAGGAAACAAAAGTTTGTGTCCATCTGTTGACCTCGGACCATGTTGCTTTTGCAATTTTACTGCAATCTAAAGATCATTTAGTGATCCCAGAGCAATGTTTTTCTCTCTGCAGATTGAGTAATGCTACTTGAACGACAGCATCATCCGACAGCAAATTGTTTAATTTCAGGACAAGACTAGACCTGGATGTAGCCTGTAGCGTGGAGTCATTGTGAAGGAGCGGCCTGCTGTGTCGTCTAATAAAACAGTTTAACACAAGGGTACACGCTAGAAAAGATTTTACAACTGCAGAAAAGACATTAAGACAAATATGTCACCCCTCCCCCAACCCCCCCAGAAGAAAAGAAAAGAAAAAAAAAATCCACACTGCAATGAAGAAACATTTTGGAGGGGGACATATTGTATCCATAAAATATTTGTTTGTCTGCTGACTTAAAGGCAGTCACATTTAAATATATTGAGTATAAAAATACTGGAATCTGCATATGAAATACCTAACACGAGTTCGCTACACATCTACAATATTTCCTAAACTAGTTTTTTTAGAAGTTATTTTTAATATTGTAAGTGTGCTAAATATTATCCACTTTATTCATTATTCCATGAGGCATTACAATAAAAAAAAATTTCCCAATGCTTTTTATTTCCCCTTCAACACCAATACACTATAATATTTACATTTCACATGACCAAAATACATGGGTGGAGTTTGCATAGATTCCCCCTTAATACATGAATTAACAGTTTTCACATACATTGTATATAACACATTTGAAGAAACATTGATGGTGTTCCTCAGAGGTTTTTCTCCTCTTCCTCCAGCAGAGGGCCTGCAGTGTTGTGTTTACAACTATCCCCGAGCGTGAGGAGCTCTGACCGGCTGTGATGATGCAGGGACGATAGACAGGAGGAGGAGGGGGTGCTTCTTTTCCTCTTCATCACCGGCAGAATCCGGAGCCGGTGGGCGGCGCAGACCCCTGAAGATACAGAGAGCCTGCGGATGCTGACCGAAGGATGCGATAGCTCGGAGGCTGATATTGGAGAGTGGTATCATATTTTGTATTTCTGCAGGGAGACGAACCGACGCGGTGCGTCAGATAAGGAGTGTGAGTCTTCTTTGTCTCCAAAACACAGACAACAATAGTCTGTTTTCTTGTCTGGGAAAAAAAGTGGATTTGCTCTCTACTCTTTCAGTTTGAGGCCCTGTGTGCTGAGTCTTTGCCTCTTTAAGGACACTTCAGCAATTCTGTTGCACATTTGTCATCTATTGGCCGGTGGGTTAAAAGAGAAAGCAGCAGCTGTTGACTATGGCAGACATACTGTGACCTGCTCAAGATTTGCTTATGAGTCTTTATGGGCTTAGGCTACTGTCAGGGAGGACATCGACTAGAGAGAGGTGATGTAATTTGGTGAAAGCTGTCACTTTTGATTTGAACAACTGACAGGCCTTGCTTGGCGCATCTGTAGGCACCAGGCTGGACATCTCTGAGAGGGATAGAGAGGCCTTTGTAAACAAACACATTTCAACATCCACTGACGAGTTTCTGCCGGTAGATGCTATTGTCTCTGACCCTCTTCCTGTGGAGGCTCTACCGACAATTCTTCATCATGTTCAGCTCAGACAGGCTTACAGTCCCGGAATATGTCAGCCGGCTGCAGAGAGGGAGGAGCGGCTCCGGCTCCGTCTCCGAGCCCAAAGCGGTCTCTCCGGGTGTCAATGCGGACGTCCAGGCGGTTCTGGACACCTCAATCCCCGCCCTGCGCTCCGCCATTAGGAGGCTAAAGTCATCCAAGGAGACCTCTGATTCCGATGAGACCCGCAGTGCCATCGCAGAGCTCTTTCAGCTGGTGGAGGAGGCCTGGGCTTTGCCCACTGTAGGCCGTCAGGTGGCCGAAGAGATCTGCAACCGGATCCGGCTGGATGGAGGTCTGGAGCTGCTGCTGCAGCTTCAACAGACACCTGCCGTGGAGATCACCTATGAGTCTGCAAAACTGCTGGAGCAGATACTGATCTCAGAGAACAGGTAGGCTACAGTGTGTACGGGGGTGGACAAAATAACGTGGACACTTGTAGGCAACAGTAGATACAGCAGCTCTGGAACAAATTGTTCCTTCATTGAAGATTGTGAAGTGTTCAATTCCTGTTGAAATTGAGTGTTTATTATTCTCATATGGGTTCGAGGCCTTACTTTGTTTGTCCTTAATTGCATCTCATTGCAGTCTGTTTTTGCTCAGGGATAGACAAAAAAAACATGAGCAACTTACAAAATCATGCAATACAATTAAACAGGTGTTTCTGACATATGATCAAACAATCATTACAACTATGATTATATCAGGGCTGTTTTTATTGGCTTGTAAATGTTAAAGGGAGTATTCATCTTTTTGTGTCCACTCCTTATGTTGATTTTAAGGCGTATTTGATTACTCTAATTATTATATATATCTATAATACTAAACTAAAACATATTTAATTTACGGTGACATCTCATCCTCACATATGAGAATCTGGTACCGACAACTGTTTAGGGCCTTGTAATTTTGCTTGATGAATGACTTAAAGGATTAATCAATAGTCAAAACTGTCCATTATGTTGATCAACTAATTCTGTTCATCAACTAATTGTCTAATCGTTTTAGCCCTAGTTGATTAATAACTTTGTGTTACCAAACACACCTGTTTGTGCCTCACTTGTTCAGAAGGCCTGCAGTCAGTGCTGTCAGTGTAGCTATCTGATTGCATGAGTCAAGTTTTTTCATCATATTTACAAACTTCTGTTGACAGAGATTATGTAGCACGAATGGGTCTGGGGGTCATACTCAACCTGACTCGACATCAGGAAGACGCACAGCTGGCTCGCAGTGTCTCGGGGATTTTGGAGCACATGTTCAAACACACAGAGGAGACGTCTGTCCACCTCATCTCTAACGGTGCCCTGGATGCCCTCCTCTTCTGGTGCCGGGGTACAGATCCCACTGTGCTGCGCCACTGTGCTGTGGCACTAGCAAACTGTGCCATGTACGGAGGCCACCGCTGCCAGCGATGGATGATCGAGAAACAGGCAGCTGAGTGGCTTTTCCCACTGGCTTTTTCTAAAGAGGATGAACTCATTCGCTTCCACGCATGTCTGGCTGTGACTGTGTTAGCTGCAAACCGAGAAATTGAGAAAGAGGTGGTGAAATCTGGAACCCTGGAGCTGGTGGAGCCATTCATTGCATCTTTGGATCCGGATGACTTTGCCCGCAGTTTATTGGACAGTGCAGACTGCATGCAGGGTAAGACAGCAGCTGATCTTCAGCAACTTTTGCCATTATTGGATGGCACAAGAGTGGAGGGAAAGTGCATTGCAGCCTTTTACCTTTGTGTAGAGACCAGCATCAAGTCTCGTCAGCGCAACACTAAGGTACAATCGCTGTCCACCTTTCACGTAGTTAAAATCTTTAGCTAATACAGTCTCGTAGCTTTGTTGTGACTGAGTTTTAATTTGTGCTGCTTTCAAGATATTTCAAGAGATCGGAGCAGTGCAGAGCCTAAAAAGAATGGTCATGTACTCCAGTAATGGCACAGCCTGTGCCCTCGCCAAGCGGGCTCTGAGCATGATGGGAGAGGAAGTGCCGAAACGTATCCTGTCATGTGTGCCCAACTGGAAAACCTCTGAAGTGCAGACCTGGCTGCAGCAGGTTGGCTTTAGTGCCTATTGTGACCGTTTCCAGGTATGTTTAACAGTATCATTACTCAACAGGCACACGGATCTACCTATTATACAGTATGTCTGACATTTCTAACTATCTTGCTGTATAGGAGCTCCAGGTGGATGGAGACCTCCTGCTGAACATCACGGACCAGGAACTCAGCGCTGATCTGGGCATGACCGCAGGCCTCACTCGCAAGAGGCAAGTGGTACAAACCTTTCAGCACATGAGCAATGTAACACCAGTCTAACAAATACCTCTGATCTGTCTCATCCTGCAGGTTTTTGAGAGACTTACGTGTGTTGAAGACTTATGCCAACTACTCCACATGTGACCCAAACAATATGGCTGACTGGTTAGTTGACGTGGACCCTCGTTTCCGTCAGTACACCTATGGCCTTGTCCAGTCAGGAGTGGATAGCAACAATGTCCAGAGCTTGACCGATCTGCAGCTCCAGAATGACTGCCACATATACAACGGAGTCCACAGAGCCAAGATACTCTCTGCCAACCACAGGGCCTTAAAACCGTGCCACACAGATGCCCAGCCTGCAGGGCCCGATGTGTTCATCAGCTACCGTCGGACTACCGGCTCCCAGTTGGCCAGGTCAGAACTGAAACAGGATAAGTGGAAGAATTCAGAAAGAAGAAATAAGTTAAATTAGAAACCAGGGCAAGGGCATTAGGCATGTGTGCTAAAACTACATTTTTCACAGACTTTCTCGTTTCATTCCCTGTCCTAAGCCTTCTGAAGGTGCACCTGCAGGTTCGAGGATACAGCGTCTTCATAGATGTGGAGAAGCTGGAGGCCGGTAAATTCCAGGACAAACTGATCCAGAGCGTACAGCGGGCGCGTAACTTCATCCTGGTCCTGTCTGCCAATGCGCTCGACAAGTGCATGGGTGACACTGACATGAAGGATTGGGTGCATAAGGTCGGAGGTTTTCCATTCTCTGCATGTGAGGGGCTTCATGTTGAAATGTTAGGGCTCACGTTTTGATTAAAACTTTCACTCCACTGCACTTTAAACCCTTATCAAGATATTCTACATTTATATCAATACAGCAGCTGCTTGTGGAATGTTATTAGTCCTGTCACATTCATATTCCCTGTCTGAGCTATCAGTTAAAATTACGTGTCACGTACTTATTGCAACTAAAACGAGGGGTCAGATGATGTTTTACATCTGTGCTTTTACTTTTTGTGTCTGGACATTTTCATTTCATATACTCAAAAGAATTCTCGTTAATCTTCCAGGAGATAGTCACAGCCTTGGCTGGTAAGAAGAACATAATTCCTGTCACAGATAACTTTATGTGGCCCGACCCCATGTCTATGCCGGAGGACATGAGAGCAATTCTTAACTTCAATGGCATCAAGTAAGTAACTGTATACTGTAAACTCAAATAAACCAGGCTTTGAAAAGCCATGTTGTTTGTGGTTAGCACATCTGTTTAAATGGGACAGGACATTTTCACATCACTCACCACATGGCTGTGTGGTGTACATACTGTAAAATCCCTATCTCAAGAGGTTTAACATCTTATTTAGTTTGATTTGTAGTTGTGTGATAACTAAACAGTGTAATGCCAACATTATTAATCTTTTAAAACCCTCTTTTATTTCTGTAATGAATCATTTATGAATTTAAGGTTTAACTTTTTATCGTTTGTGATTTGTGTTTAGGAGATCTGTAAAACATCCATTAGAGACAACTGATTTGCTTATAATGCACGTCATCAAATGCCTGTTGTCTTTTTCTTGACACAGATGGTCCCATGAATATCAGGAAGCCACGATTGAGAAGATCCTACGCTTTCTGAAAGGACACCAAGACCAAATCGACTGCCCAGATGCCTCCAAAGGCCAGAAAAAGAAATAAACTGACATAAACAGGTTGATCTCAGCTATGATAACTTTAAATGATGCCAATTCTACATGGGCTATGGTGAACAGGCCGGCAGCTTTCCCTGCTCTGCCCAAATGCAAGTGAATTTGATTATGTTTAGCTTACATGCTTACATGAAGACCTAATAGAAATTGACCTAATATATTGCAAACAATTAATTAAAGGGGATTTTTGATTGTATATAATAAACTGTAAGCCTTTAATGATAGTACCCTCATACGGCTGTATAGTTGTAATCAGGTACAGTATACGCCTTCTGTCTCTCAGGAAAATAACTGTGATAGATCAGCTGTTATTGGCACCCCAGCAAAATCATCAATAGCAATTTCTGAAGCATCCACTAATCACAAAAATGATATGCAATCATCTTTTCTGCTCGTATACTGTACATAGGACCACAGAAGATCTCTGATCTTACTGACATTTGTGTTTTTTATGTTTGGGTCATGATGGAAAAGAAATCTGTCCTAGCAGATGCATTAATTGTTCATGATGAGAGTATCCACAGTGGGCATAATCGAAGCTGGAGGCATGTCATATTCTACAGAAATAAACTCTAGATGCTGTATAACTGTATCCCTAATTTAACCAAATACATGTCTAAGGAGTATACAAGCAACTAAAATCACCCATGTAGTATCAAACCTTTCCTTCCTTCTGTATAATTAATTTACACATATGAATTTACAGCAGTCAAAAATGCACTGCTGATTCCTTGAAAATGAAGTCTTTAAGACTGCCGTTACAACATAATGTAATACATTAAACTTTCATTTTATACTGTTGACTTGAGGTTTCATTGACCACAGTGTTAAGTCTGATAAGCAATTATTTGTTCGCTTTGCAATGGATATTTGATCCTTGTTCCCTCAGTGTATTTGAATAGAAGCAGTAAAGTTAAAGCAAAAAGAAATCCAGCAATATACAAGACACACAGAGGCTTGTGAAACTATAAAAGAAAAGTGGCAGATCAGATTTAAACGTGTAAAATTGGAATTCAATCGAAAGATGCATTAGCTCACATATTATTCTATACAATTATATTACTAAAGCCTGAATGCAACCACTGTTCTGCAGGGGTTTTATCTGATCTTGCCTTCATATTGTTTGCCTCTAATATCTTAAAATTTATTAAAATGTGTAATTGACATCAAATTTTAAATAGTAACACAGGATTTCATTTTTATCATGTTTTTTAATGTACTCAATGTAAAACATGTGTATTTGAAACATGGTAAAATGTAAAGAATTTAACAGTGAAATTCTTTGTCTGAACTTCACTTAATCCCGTGACATGTAAACAGAAAGAAATTGAACCATCATCTTTATAACAAACGATCCAGTTGTAATCCAATAAATAAAATGATTGCAACTCATAAATATTGCACAACTGATGACGACGAAGAATGGACAGTGGGTCAGGATTTGTTACACAAAACGTTTGAAGAATGGCTTTTAGAAAATAATCTGCTGATCAATTCACAGAAGCTGAGTTAATACTTCATTTAACCTCTAAACTTCCCTTTGTGCATTTTAAAGCTGATTTGGCAGCTCTTGTTCCCTCACTGTAGATCTAGGACTTGACCCCGGTGTGTATGTTGGCTGTGGGCCTGTGTTCTGGGACTATCCAGTGTTGTTTGTGGTGGTGGGATGGGGGACTCCTCAGGGAGTTTAGACTATGGTGGGAGGAGGGTCGAGGTGTAACTCGGTACAGTTTCACTCTCTGCTGTGGATTACTGATAGTTGGATTTGGACATGTTTGGCACAGATGATATTTCTGCATAGTGTGATACCATGAATCTTGGATACTAACTTCACGGTTTGAGGGTTTCTACATAACTTCCACTAACAGATTTAGGATAGCCCTGTGAACAGACAGTAGTGGAAGAAATACTTAAAACGTTTACCTAAAGTAGCAGTACCAATGTTAAAGTTAAAATGTTATTCTAGTAAAAGTACAAACATACTTAAAATACCAAAAGTAAATGTACTTATATTATTGGATTAAAAATAGACGCATTACAGTGTACATCCCTTTTATGCTGCAGCTGGTAAAGGTGGGGCTCATTTTAGATAGATACTGTATTCATCCTGAGGGAAATTTTAGGCATCCAGTAGCTTAGACAACCATAACACAACAAACACACATACACACATATATCTCACATACATAAAAATCACTCACAGACATTTTTAGCTACTTTATGTACTGTTCAGTAGCGTGTGAATTTCCCCATGGGGTTAGAGTAAGTCTTATCTAATCTGAACCTAAAAAAAACCCATCACTAAACACAATTGTAAACAATTAGTAAAAAATACAATATTTGCCTCTGAATTATAATGCAGTAAAATAACTTTTAAAGACTGCACAGAAGTGAATAGATAGGATAAGGGTGTGGTGGCTGAAAATAGGTTGATCTTGTATACTGTTGTACACCAATTTACCTCACACAGGTATGGTTCCCAATTTGTATTTGTTCCAAAAAAGTAATACGTTTAGGATGGTTCATTGTGATCATGTGAAATATCAATGAATGATATTTGTAGCTCTTAAACATTTCTCAAATCAAAACTAGGTTATATCTCTCTCACCTTTTTGACTCTCTGTGAACACATTACCCATGCTTGATATGTTTTGGAACAACTAAAGAGTTTGTGGATTTCCTATTATGGTTAGCACCTTAACATGTAGTGTGACATTAGAGTTACTGAAATTAATACATTCAAAGTGTAAATGTAAGGTACATTCTTTGGCACTCAATACGCTGTATTGAAAATGTTTTGACTCATAAAATGAAAGCATGTATCGAACCTTGTTTGTTACACCATTTGTATGAATGTCGTGATAAAACATCCGAGCTTGTGGTCAGTTTTTAGGGCCAGCGTAGATTTGACAAAGCCCAAGTCTCCATTATCTAATTATTAAGACAAAAAAAAAAAAGGTTTAACAGTCATGTCAGTCAGGACGTTGATTCTTCATCCTCTGGTCTTGATTACTTTGGTGTGACTAGGAAGAATTCCATCGCTGTGCCAAAACTGTGCTAAGATCAAAAGGTCTTTCCCAGCACCACACATGGACATGATGGCTGTCTTTGTGTCAGTGCTGCTCCCCTCATAGACTGACACCAGGATGCACTTTAACTCTCGGACAGGTTCCTGCCCTCTGACCTCTCAGCAGGTCAGGATGCTGTGGAGTCTCTGTGGTCTCTCCTCTGGTCTAAACATTGGAGGGTCCTAGAAAGACAAACATGAAATCAATTATTCAGCTCATCTTAAAAGGAGTGGATATTGATTTGTTTGTAATGTGCTTATTGGCAATGTCTTGCTTTTGTAACTAGAATTAACTAATAAGAAAACAACGACAAAATGTTTGACTACGCCAATGAGGCAAGAGCAACACTCACCCAATTATTCCAGAGGGGATGAAGAGGATGATGGCAGCAAAGAGGAAGGGGAAGCCCTTCATGAAGTGCAGTGTGGCTGGGTAGAGGGAGTTGAAGATGCCACTGCCAACCAGAAAACATAAGCTCTCCACACAGGCAACAGACGCAAACAGGGCACCTGGGAGAAAGTACAAACACACAATTATGTATACAACCTGCAGGACAAAAGCAGTCCCTCGTGACAAAGGGACATGTGCAACTGCACCGTAGCATTATAATACAGTATATATAAGTATAACAATGGTACAAATACAATCCTCACGTCTTAAAAACATTGCACAGTTTGCTGTGTTAAAAACAATCGGTTTAAAACATGAGTAGTATTTGTGCATGTTCAGTAACTGACCTTGGTCTGATGGGCCCACCAGCTTGGAAAGTTTTGACCTGAGCACAGGCGTTGCAGCCATGAAGAGGAAACACAGACCATAACCTGGTGATAAACAAATTAACACATTTGACCTTTGATACACAAAGAAGAGCTCGAGCAGGTTAAGTATTAGCTAATGTGTTGTACTGTACATTGTAAAACAGTGACACCACATTAAAATATAGTTAACCATTGCTATTATTTTAAAGTGCTGATATTATGCTCATTTTCAGGTTCATAATTGTATTTAGAGGTTATATCAGAATAGGTTTAGATGGTTTAATTTTCAAAAAACACCATATTTTTGTGGTACTGCACATTGCTGCAGCTCCTCTTTTCACCCTGTGTGTTGAGCTCTCTGTTTTAGCTACAGAGTGAGGCATCGCACTTCTGTTCCATTTTTGTGCCACGCTAGCAGCAAGGCGAGCATTATAACGTGTGTTACAAAGTGACGCACGTTTGTCATGGAAGTAAAGGCTGGACTACAACAGAGCTGTTTGGAGCAGTTTGTGAACAGTGTTTTCTGTTGGAGATGGTAAGTGCCTTTGGGGTGGACTTTGGGCTTTTTCACTTTGTATTTTTGATCAGGATATATCCTTTAATGCCAATCTAAGACAAACCTCAAGAACAGCCTTTTTTCATCTTCATAACATTGCCAAAATTAGGAATATCCTGTCTCAAAACGACGCTGAAAAACTAGTCCATGCATTTGTTACGTCCAGGCTGGACTATTGTAACTCCCTACTGTCAGGTTGCTGAAATAAGTCCCTTAAGACTCTCCAGCTGATCCAGAATGCTGCAGCGCGTGTTCTCACAAGAACTAAGAAAAGAGATCATATTTCTCCTGTATTAGCTTCTCTGCACTGGCTTCCTGTTGAATCCAGGATTGATTTTAAAATCCTTCTCCTGACCTACAAAGCTCTAAATGGTCTAGCACCATCATATCTAGAAGAGCTCCTAATACCCTATTGTCCCACTAGAGCACTGTGCTCCCAGAATGCAGAGTTACTGGTGGTACCTAGAGTATCTAAAAGTAGCATGGGAGCAAGAGCCTTCAGTTATCAGGCTCCTCTCCTATGGAACCAGCTCCCGATCTGGGTTCGGGGGGCAGAAACTGTCACCTCATTCAAGAATGAACTTAAAACTCTCCTATTTGATAAAGCTTATAGTTAGGGAGTGAGGAGTTGCAGTGTTCACCTAACTGGCCCACCTGCTTCTCTTCATAATTGTTAGATTAATAATACATAACAAAGTAGAGGGAGGCAGGCCAGCCAAGCCCGATCTGGCAGGGAGAGAGTTCTAAGCCCGAAAAAGCTACCTCTCCTTATGACCTGTCTCTCTTAGTTACGCTGTTATAGTTACGCTGTTATAGTTCTAGACAGCTAGGGGACTTCTTTCCTTTGACACACTGAGCTGCTCTCTCCTCTCCCTTTCTATTACTATTACTATTTGTGTGTATCCCGTCCCAGAAATGCTTGTTACTAATCCTAGCTTCTGGGGAGTTTACTCCCCGGAGTCCTTATGTTTTTTCCCCCAGCGTATTTCCTTGGAGAACGTTGGCACCAAGATCCTGGTTCCAGCTGTCGCCGTGGTCCTGCTGCACTCCCTGCTGAGCTCAGCGGTGCCCTGCAATGTCATGCTGCTTCCTGCTGAACCCTGCAGCTCCCCGCTACATCCAGTCACTGTTCCATTATTAATGTGACTACTATTGCCACTGTTCATCACACCCCCAACCGGCCTGTCAGACACCGCCTACCAAGAGCCTGGGTCTGTCCGAGGTTTCTTCCCAAGAGGGAGTTTTTCCTCGCCACTGTTGCACTGCTTGCTCTTGAGGGAATTACTGTAATTGTTGGAATTGTTGGGGCTTTGTAAATTATAGAGTGTGGTCTAGACCTACTCTATCTGTAAAGTGTCTCGAGATAACCTATGTTATGATTTGATACTATAAATAAAATTGAATTGAATTGAATTAAACCTGTAACGTGCACAGTAAAGGAAAGGGAAAAGCCAAAAAGCATAATATGAGCACTTTAAATTATGTTTCTGGATTTGTATGTACTTGTTCTGTCATAAGATGTCAAATACATTATTGTGCAACTAGTTTACAATCTAAAAATCCTCACTACACTGCACGGTTCACTTTTGGGGATGATGCTAATTTTTCCTACAGGCTACATGCAAAGGAAGTACTGAGTTTTTTATTGCCTGGTATCCAAGCTTGCCTGTTCACACATAGTCTGTCCAGTATGCCACTTGCTGATCTGGACTCATGACAGCATCACAGCATCTGCCTGATAATGCGAGATTCATTTCACCTGTGGCTAAAAGAAGCGTGAATGCACAAATACAGGCCGATAATGAAAGTAAAAAGGGCATATTCAATTTCAGTGTAATGCCATTAAATGGATAATCAATTCATATACACATAGTTATATCATAAATATAGTCATCTCAGTTGTATTGACTTTACTTTTGTTTATGAATAGAAATATTTTAGACAGAAAACCATATTATTAACAACTCAAATCATTTTGAAAATATCTATCAAAAACAAAACATCTGGGGGTCACTAAATCACTCCAGATTCTCTCACCTGTGAACATGAGCTGGATGGTGTCAGCTAAAGAGAAGACAACCAGCCCGATGATATTGGAGGCCAGACCCACGAGAGCCACCCAGGAGTCCTCCAGGCAGCGCTGCATGATCTTCAGCCCCAGCAAACTGCTAAGGTAGGCCAGGTGCTGAGCGGCTGATCCGTAGCCAATGAGGGCCGGCCCCCAGCACAGCGGTGAGCTCAGCTCATACAACACATACAACTCCCTGCTGCCGAAGTGTACAGTCACCACCAGAAAGAAACACAGTGTGTACAGCCACAGCTTGCATCTGTGAAATCTTCTATCTTCCTCACTGTTAGTCCCTCCTGTTGAGAATAGGCGCCAGACAGCTTTATAGTGGCGAGAGGTGAGGAGCTTGGCACTTGGGTCTGGCAGGACAGACTCACGGACAAAAAGGTAAGCGTACAGAGCCGAAGCCAAGTTAGTGGCCAGGACCAGCCAGAATGGGTTGATGTACCTAAATACAAGCAAACAAATATAATGGTAATGATGACCAATTCAGATTATAATATATTTTGAGTGAACTAGTGTGAATGACACTTTTCTAGTCATGTGACTGTGCAATAAGCCACATTTCTTACCCTTGTGCCCGCCGCCACTGCCCTCCGATGATGCTGGCTAGCATCCCTGAAAGGCCCAGACAAGCCTCCAAGACTGCCACCCTGAAGGTGCGGGACCTTCTGTCGCTGGTATCAGCCACATATGCAAAGCAGCCTGCCAGGATGGCGTTGAAATCACCTGAAAGGCCACTAAGCAACCTGCCTACTAAAAAGTAGACCACAGGCATCTTCAGGTACATCACCACTAGGTAAACCACTGCTTGGAGGGCCAGGCCTAGGTTGGCGAGGATAAGGACAGGTCTGCGCCCTGCAAGGTCACTCCATGAACCCAGGAGAGGCACCACCAACAGGCCTACAGAAAAACCCCCAAGACTGATGTAAAGGTTCCAGTGGGCTGTCAAGGTTTCCACCTCCTGCAACAACAACAATAAGTGGAGTGTAACCCGGTTAGCCACATTTATCATCGAAAATCAGGAGTTTAGAGACTCTTGGTTCTTACTGCTTGGTATCCTATCCTACCTATAATGACATTTACCTTGCATCCTAAGTGCTATTTTGTCCCTAACTACATGTGTATAACAAATATGTCAGGGATCTGGTGAACAGGAATGAAAACTGCTGATCTATCTATCCAACTAACCACTTCTAAAAGGTTCTCATTTAGAGCATCAGTTAACCCATTTAAATTGTGCATGTTCACCATTTCCCTGATGCTTAGTTTCAACTTGTGACTGCTGTTCCTCTTTGTCATAATTGCTCAAACAGCATTGCAGTTCTTTTTTTAAATCTATGCACCTGCATTTTAGGCACAGACGGTTCTTTAAAAGGGTGACTATGTGACACCTGTCTTGAGACTACAGAGGAAAAACAGCATTTTGACACTGATCCTCTTAACAACCCAATAAATGAAATCCAGCCTATTGGACCACAGTGTAGTGTGTGTTATCCTTTACTTCAGACATAAGTCCATTTTACAAGGTGCTTACATCATTTTGTCTACAGCCCCTTTAACTAGGAAACTTTATTATGAGGCTTTCCCCCCCTCTCTGATAGTTAATGATCCACACAGCTAACGTTAGCTACCAGGAGAGATAACAGTTACCTACCTACTACCTTGCTAACCAACAAAACCGTTAAAATGGGTGTTCGGCAGGTTGGATAAATGAGAGTAAACAACTGACAGCTACTACGAATGTGCCTTTAACCATAATACCCTCTTAAACAGCTGTAAATAGCTGTTATTTTGTCATAGTGTCTTTTTACATACTTTTTATTGTAATACTGTTCTGTATTTATGTTCTTGACTGTAGCAGTAACGTAACTTTGCCTTATTTATTCATTTTTTAAATATGTTTATTGTATGTACCATACACCAAGGCAAATTATTTGCCAGTGAAAACTTGCTTTAGTAATAACAATTCAGATTCAGATTAAGTGAGCGATTTGACTTGAAATATGACTCTGACGTGAGCATTTTTGAAACAACTATTAAAAGAGGTTGACTACCGTTTGAAGAGGGTCGGGGGGCACAGAGCCGTTGCTGCACTCCGACCTCTTGGAGCCGTTGTAGCCGAGGTCCTCGCTGATGCGGTCCCACAGATATTGAGTGGAAAGAGGCGACTGCAAGGCCAGAGAAAACACGGAGAGAAACAACACTGGCTCCACGGAAACCGGCAGCGAGCATGTAAACGGGGGTCGTCCGGAGCGGGTGGTCGGTACATCAGCCTCCTCTTTGTGAACACACGAGTCGTTGGCTTCATCGTCAGTGGATGTGGCGTTGAACACATCGCCGGGAAGAATCGCTGCGGTGTCCAGCTCGTCCATGTCGAACTGACTTAACTGTAAACATTAACAGTGGTAACGTAACTTACTCTACTTTGAGAGTGTCTGGACCACAGTCTATGATCTGAACACACAGCAAGTTGCTCCAGGCTAACGTTAGCCGTGAATGTGAATCGTTAGCTAGCCGCTAGCTAGCGTATGGAGTTTGTTTACGCTGCTGGTATTTTTGTTTGCTAGGCGAAGTAAAACGAGCTTGAAGGTAACATTTTTATCTATCAGCTCAGCTGAATAAAGGAAGCGATACTGAGGCCAAAGATCTAGCTAAACTGTCTCTCTGCTGAAGTTTAACAAGCGTGAACTCAGCAACCCCATCTGGACGAAGAGGTGAACTGCATATTTTTGCTAAGACTGTCAACCGGCCACTTCAATCAAAGCTGCAGTCGGGCTGCAATGGGTAAATCTGTGCATTTTAGACTGTTAAAATATAATCTGTGCGGACAGTTTTTTTTAAAACCATGCCATCGTTTTTGTAAAATGTGCCCAGTTGTAGAATGCAGAGACTGTATATTAATTCTTATATAGTGGTTCTTAATTATTAATATTAACAGTCTGGTAGAATGCAAACAAACGCCAAGTAGAGACCTCTTCCGGCTGCAGCCTTCTCTCTCACCTCAGTCATTGTCGCACTATTCAATATTAGATGAATGAATAAACACATACATAAATAAATATGCCTATGAAATATTTATTTATTATTTATTCCCTCTCCCGCCCACCCAAGTTTTTTATTTTATTTTTTTATTTAAAGAACATAGGTACATCGCCAATAGGTCTGTATACACAAAAAGTCAATACCAGACGTGCATATATCATTGACATATATATATATATAATGGACCAATAGACCCCGTTGCTCTGGACGGAGACCAGTGAAGGCTATTAGACTATTAGAAGCACTTTTCCGGTGATCTCTTGCTTTACTGCGCAGCCTCCAACTGACAGAGACAACGTAAATGTGACGTGAGCAACGTGTCTGAAAGTTGTAAGTCTTCTGGTAGCTGTGCCGAGAGAAATCTCAATCATTTCCAATCTTACAGAGACGGAGAGTATAGGTATATGTAAGGAGATAACATAAGCACAGGCTAATTATTGCTAACTAACATGCTAGTTAACATTAGTAATTAAACCTAAACAGCTAATGTAAGTCGAAACTGCCTGCGAGCTTCTCCTGTACTATACGGTAATTCCTCTACTATGCGACATTAAGTCACTTGGTTATGACACAATCGTTAGCTTATTTTTATAAAAGCGTCTGCTACGGAGCCATAACGTGAGATACAAGGTAATGGAGCCTTTTATACATTGTCGTGTTTCTTTAGAAATAAACAATGGACAAATAGTCTTTAAACGCTTCAGATGTAAAGTTATTCGCAGTCAAGTGACGTAAAAAAAAATGGCGGTCAGTGTAATGCTAACAAGAGGTGATCGCTTTGTAGCAACAAAATGGCGCCATCGGAGGTTCGCGTTCTGAAGCAAAGCTTACCCCCTTGGCATATATTGTTAATAGTCGATAATTGCCTCCTTCTTCTTCTTCTTCTTCTTCTTCTTCTTCTTAATGTCTCTTATAGTGTTGCCGTATTGGTGCAATTCTTAAACAAAATTGTTCAAAGTTTGGTTTGGATTCTCCCCATTTCTTCTTGTGAATGTGGAATTTTCCCAACAACAAAATTAAAAATGATAATATCTTTATCCATCTTATTGCTTTTAAAACAAATAAGAATGTCTTTATCCTAAAATTGAATTGATTGCCCAATTTTCTTTCTTATAAGATGTTCAACATCAACCCAAAGTGAAAGAACAAATGACAGATTGTTTCTTCTTCTAGTTCACAGAACGTGCAAGAATATATCAAGTTTATTATTAAGACATAATTTGTCTCCAATTAACCATATCTTTTACCAATTCATTTCTCCATAAAGTGAAGCCCAAAATAATCTTCCTGAGGGCAGAGTTGCATCTTGTTTACAATTCCTGATGTGTTCATTTGAGAATTTATTCTTGGTAATGTCAACTCCCCCAATACCACTATTAAATGGATTGATCATTGAAATTTAAATTACTGAACCACCAAGGAGCTGCAGCACATTCCTTGGCACAGCACCAAAAGCTATTGCATATTCTCTTGGTGTTACTGGTAAGTGGAATTTGGAGAGGAATTCATTGTACATTAGTAACTGCCCATCAGTATTAAGGAGTTGTTTTACCAATCCAATACCATTATCAACCCACTGTCCATAATACAGAGATTTGTTTTTATATTGATTTATATTCTTGTTATTCCAAATGTAGTAATTGGTTGGTGAAAAATAATGTTTGTAAATCAATTTCTAGGCCAGCAGAGCTTGTTAATGAAAATTTGATAACTTTACAGGTAATCTATCTATTTTGTAATCACATTTTAGCAGAAATTTAATTCCACCCATTAAACCAAATATATATTTAGAGAAAGTATTCCAAATGCTGCCCTTTTCTCTAATCAATTAGTTAACCATTTCACTTTTGAAAGTGTTATTTAAGGTTTCTAAACTTAATACTTCTTGACCACCATTTCTTCTAAACCTAACCAATCCCCACTCCCCATGCCTAAACCTAACTATGTTAACCGTTCTCGCAGATTTGATTCAGGATCTACGGCCCTGTGCTTGCCTAGGCAGCCCCTATGGGCAGGACATATGAAAAACTGGGCTGGCATTTTAAATAGATGACATCACTAATTGAGGAATTAAGCAATTGAGAAAAAGTGCCGTCTGTGGGAGAGAAAGTTCAATTTGGAATGAAATGTGTGTTTTTTTTTTTAAATACTTTACTATACATCTATTACTTACACAAAAAACGATATAACTGTCTAAGAGATGGTAAAATACAAAAAAAGCATAATAGGGGCTCTTTAAAATATCTGGACTTTATGTATGACTTGATCCTTCGAAGGTGCTTGTAAGGTCTAATTGTGTACACAGACGTAGGGGTAAAAGTTAATTTTTATTGATTTATCTGATGGTCATTAACCAGCCAAAGATGGGCTTGAATTTTTATTCTTTTATATCTGTAGTCCCTGGCTAGATGTTTTAAAATGGTACCCTAGAAATAGAATAAAACACCATATCCCATAAATAGACAATGTGTGACCGTTTACTTTGCTTGCATGGAGGTCATGTAAGATATTTCCTTTAAATAATGTGCACAGTTGTCCCGTGGAGGATATACCAGAGAAACAATTAGACATCAACCAAAAACAATATTATCATCATAATAGTTAGTTCTAGTTCCATAGATACTGCATAAATGATTTGTCACTTTATCCATTCTCTATATTCTCTGTATATGTCACAACCCACAAACCCGCCCAAGTAAACATCCTTTTCTTCTTTTTGTTTTAGTCACATTTACACATTTAAAAAAAATGGTTATGATACTGGTTTCTATTACTATTTTGGTAAGCCCTCAAATTCTTTTTTTCTCATTTATGTTTTTCTGAATCTCTAAATTATTATTAAGTAAGTAAGTCAGAACTTAAATTTGCTTGTTTTTTAACTCTGAAAGTATTTTTTCCTGTGTAGTTAATGGCAGGGACTTTTACGGTAAATCAATACAAACTCAGGGTTGCCTCAAGCAATAAAACATAAATCATCATCACTCTCTTTCAAAACATTTTCATCCCATGCACACAGTGGGAGGATGATCTGGTTTGTCTACATGTCAGTCTTTGCGGCAGGCTCTTCCAAGGAATCACAACCATGAAACGCCCACACGACTTGTTTACAATGCCATTAACCCTTTTATCTAGTGGAACCTTTTTATTTTTTTTACAGATTGCACTCTGGTGTTCCTATTAGGCATTGTTATGGGTCAGGGGAAATTCTAGGATCTGACCTTTAGGGGGGCTCAGCTCCTAATGAGAAGGTGACACGGATACAGTGCTTTGCAAAAGTGTTAACCCATGTGTTAACCCCCCCTGCTAAATCAGTAATTTCATTAGCCGATAATCTCTGAGCTAGCTACTGAACAACGTCAACTAATGTTTTTTGACACTATTAACACTATGATGGAACTAAACCTGACACTTTATAAGTCACAGTAATAATGACCAATTTGACACAATGTTCTAACATTCAGCAATTTTACTTAACGTTGGATTTCGGTTTAGTTTTTTTGACAGGCTTAAGTGTTCATGACAAGATATGGCCATGAGAAATTTGGTGATGATTGATCGTTGTTTAGGTACATTAAACCACGTTAAGCTTTTTCACGTTAAGTGTTTTAGAATGTCCCGTTCATTGGGAGTGAAGGCTGTTGTCAGAAGCCTTTGCAGCGCAAATAGTAGCCGTGTAACAAATAAAGCCCGATAACGTAAAAACCAAAGTAGTACAAATGTTTCTTTTAACGGCACAAATCCGCACAAACGTAACACAAACGATTGAGACCATTTTGGGGAGATTTGGACATTAATGGTTGGGTGATGTCACTGGCCAGGAAATGTAAAGTTGAATTACTTAAAACCCTTAACAGCACAAACGTTAATTTTTACGGCACAAACCGGCACAAATGTAGCACAAACGAATAGCAGTGTTTTTAATCATTTTTGGATGACATGGGAGGCCAGCTTCACGCAAGTGATAGAGACTCAGCCAAAGGCACAACCACCTCCAGTTGGCTAACACTACGTTTCTGTTAACCCCTTCCTTGACTGGGTTACAGGTGCGTAGCATTCGTGACAGCGACACAGGCTATTAAACCTGTTTCAAACCCTTTGAACCTGTAATTGTTTTTCCTCTGTCACTAACCGACAAGTTTGCAAACTCTCACTTGAAGCACCAAAATTGATTAAAACAAAAAATAGAGTCCCCTAAAAAGGGTCTAAAATTGCCCGTGTTAGGGGTTATGATTTTATTTGATTTATTTTGGGCTTAAACATCTTAAGATATAACAAGCCATTTCATGAATTTTGTTAGGTTTAAAAAAAGTTAAAACATTGGTGATGTCTGATAAAAATTTATTTTTAGTTGAATGAACACTGTAGCTGGAGGAAGCACTGAATCAACCAATTGCATCACACCACACTAATCAGCATTTGTCTGGCTCACACCTTCTCAAGCTTCTAAAGAATTGATTAGGTCATTGCTGATTTAGCATAAATGTAAAAGCACTAGAAAGACTTATTGTTTAAACAACTTTGAGAGCCATTGCCAGTTGAGCCAGACGTGATTAAGACAAAGAACGAGTATTGCTGTAGTTTGGAAACAATTGACACCGTCTCAGTAAGATCCTGTGACCGGGTATAGCCTCAAGACACTGATTGGGAACATACAACTTTTCTTTTGAGAGACATCTGACCAATAGGGGAAGATTTCATTTGAGAAACCACCCAGAAGTAGGGGAATAAATGTATGATCCGGGGAATGTCACAGGACTGTTTCGATGTGACTCCAAAAGGAGATGCATGGATTCAGTCCGCTGTCAGCTGCAGTGTAACATTTGTTTTGTCATGTCACGGGACTGCAAACTGTGACCCGAAAGGGGAAGCATGTTTGCAGTCCGCTGTTTACAGTGTATATGTTTTGTCTTGTCGTTTTCATGCAGTTTCATTAAAACTTTCAATTCGACCCCAGCCTCTCCTCCTTCCTCCAGAAATCAGAACGAACACGTCTTTTAGATATTCTTAATTTGTGTAACAACATTGACAACCAGCGGTTAAGCTTTATTCTTTCCACAAGTACCTGTAGGTCTAAAATAGTGCTAATGTGTTGGTGGTAGGCCTTTTTTAATAATCACCATTTTTTTGGCTGGACCGCAAGGACCAGCCCTAGGTCTTAAAAACGTTGTTGCCCTGTCACTGAGTGATGAAGTTCCACCATTTGTCAGAATGAGTGTGATGTCGTTGAGTGTTGGTGTTTTCCCATTGGCCATTGCCCTTTCAAAATGTATTAGCGCGACACAGGCTTTTACCTCCACTACCGCCCATCAATCAGCTGATTAACTTCCTCAATACATGGTGGTTGTTTTTGTTGTTGTTGCTGTCAACCGTTTTAATGTACAGGCTTAGCAGCACTGGCAGAGTAGGGCGTGCGTGCCTGCGTGCGTGCGCTTCAGCAGCCAGTGTGTGTTGTAAGATAAACTACTTGAATATTATTAAAAAGGAGTAGGCCTATATGAAGGAAGTTTAAATTATCTTTAACATGGAACCATCTGACAGTAGCCTAGTGCAAGGAAACAGTGCCAATGCATATTAAGTTTAAGTAAGTTTCTGGCAGAGATATTAACATGTGCAACAAAGAGAGCAGGTCAGCTGGCATGTTTCTGATAATTTTGTTTGTGTGACAGATGCATTGGTATACATATCTTAATATAAAAAGATATATACACAAATTGACTGTGCACCTTTTTGAGGATCTCAACAATGACATAGACATAAAAGGGCTTGCTTATGTTTTATAACTCACAAGACCGTGGTACCATTTTAAGTAGTATACCTCTATTTTTACGTATATGCAGTCTATTTGTTGAGCAATGTTGATAAAATTGTGATGAAAACTACATAAATTACCACGTTGTAAGAGGAATAAGACTATATATGTTGAAGCAAGAAAGCAGCAACTTGATCTCTTTTTCGGCTCTATCTGTGCACGTCTGGACAGCACACTGGGAAGAGTTCATTCACTCGGCACCCAACTCGGTTTGCGGCATGTTAAGTCTGTCACATAAAGATGGTAGTGCAGTTTTCTGTCCTATCTGTCCTTTCTATCTGTGTACTATAACACACAAACTTTTATTGCGTGTGTGACAACTCATCCTGCTGATTCAGTACTTTCTAATAAACCTTATCCCGAGTTGTAGCCTGATAGCCCCAAGGTCAAGCCTGTACAACAGTATATGCTGTGCTGTCCCTTTAGACAAATCACTTTTGTATTAATGAATGTATTTTTTTCTCTCTTGGTAACTTAAGTTGCGCATCTCCTGCTCCTGCTTATTAGCAAAAAAGTTCGTTGGTACTTGTCAAAAAGTGGAAAAGCAGTGTGTTTTGTAAACAGAAGAACAAGAAGAGTGATGCAATGATTTACACACACACACACACACACACACACACACACACACACTTGGTTTAAAAGGTACTTTAAGGTGCCAAAGTCCATTTCTCACCATGGAAAAGAGAAAAAACGAGTTTAAAAGAATAAATCCAGCTACAACACCACATTTTATTTATTTATTATACCTTTATTTTTATGGATCACATTTATGGTCACAGCAAAAAGTCTTTTGTATAGTTAGGTTGGATATATCATTATTTATGACTGTCCTAACCATTAGTGGAAAATAAACTATCAGCTCTAAAGATTCCCTTTTGTCTACTTTGTGTCCTTATGCTAACAGCTGAAGCCCCTTCATCTCTGCTTAGTTGGGCCATTGTCCATTAAAAGATGTCTTGGAACATTCTTTTGCTTCTGGGTGGAGGTTTAGCATTGGCACACGGAAGTGGGGTAATGCAGTTGATCATCAAGTCCTCATCTTTCTTTCTGGATGCTGATTTGTCTTTTCCAACCTTGAACAAAGGAATCTGGACTTTCTTTGTGGCCTGGAGGATGTTCACCAGAGCATTCCTTCGATTGCCATCTCCATCCTGCTGGTGGCCAGGTTCCCCGATTGCTCCGGCAACCACCCACTTTCTGCCAATATTGGCCTACAAGGTGAGACAGGACATAATACTCACTCAATCTTAAAAGGAAAAGTTTCCCAAATGATAGCCTAGGGTTCAGTGACTTCCTGGAGTCTTGACGTAACAGTGAGGTTGCCAGACCAAGACCAAGGGCGGACAAATAAACTGTTAATAAACAATTAAAGCATGTAATTCCCTGTTTTTTTTAAATTCCTGTTTGTGTATGTGTGAAACAAATGAGAAACAGTGGATAATTATTGAGCTTTAGAGAAGTGTTGGCCTGCGAGCCAGGCTAACTGCCTCCCCCAACATCACGGCACACCCCACCATGGGCCCTGAATATTCAGACTTGCCTGTTTAGCATGTGTGTGAATGTCATTTGTGAAGGCCACCACCAGGGTGTGAACTACAGGGGAGCTAGGGGGAGCTTGACTCCCCTTATTAAGACATGGGCTCCCCTGAAAACGTGATTTGTGAAATTTTGGGGGGTCTCTAAAAATATTAACAGTGTGTCATTTTAACTTGAAATTTCAGTTTTGTGTAAAACTGTTTTGTGTAAAACTGCAGAAATATAATTCATTCATGCATGACGGCGATTTAAACCTAATTCACTTCAATAAAGATAACTACAGGCCTACATGCTATTATTGCCATGAGCATTAAGTGTGGCGGTGCAAATTCAACTCATTTTTAGTAGGCTACATGTTAACTCAAATATTCGTAGAAAAAATATAAACGTTGGAGGCCATTTATCGATGTGCAAAGTCCTTGAAATCCATTCTGCAGTAAGCATATAGCCATGGCAAAAAGAAAACAAGGCAGTTTAATTGATTTTGGTTTTACTAAGAAATTGTGTAGCAATGACGTTAATAGCACGACCAATTCACCTGTTGCAAGCCCTGTTAGACACCTCTCATCGGGGTGACAACGCAAGAAGAAGCTAAAGAATGTCCTCTCTGGTTGAAGATGGTGGTGGCTGGGGCGTCGGACTGGGGGGGAAAAGGGGACTAAGTACCAGGACCCTCGTGAGGAGGGTCCAAAAAGATGCTAGAATGAATAGCTTCGGATGTGGGGAGGGGCCCATAGAAAATGCCTTTCTACAGGGCCCAGAGTTTTGTGCTACACCCCTGGGTGGTAGTAACAGCTCGTCAGAGGCCAGTCACCATCCTAACCCCTCTTGCTCCTCTCTCCCGTTAAATTGGAACAGCCAGCAGTGGAGAGACTGGAAGAGCCCATACATGGCTGTTTGTTAAGGATGAAAGCTTGGGGTGCGTCGCTTAGGTCTAATTGAACGGAGGAATTATGGTATTCTTCGGTAGCCTGAGTAACTTTAACCGTTGTTCATGTGAAATCTCAAAGACAGCCTGATGCTTTGTTTATAGACTATTTGTGGATGGCTGTATGCTGTTTGACCTATCAATTCCTGTCAATAAAGTATAATAGGGTAAATTCTGTATAGAGCATACACGTGTAGCTGTTATGTATCTTTGTAAGTTGCAAGCACACTCCCCCCTCCCCCCCGCTGGAAAAAAAAGTGGGCTCCACTGAAGGCCACGGTATAGTTCGAACACTGGCCACCACTATCAAGATACATCCACTGTCACATTTTTCCTGCATTATCTCTGCCTCGCTGGCTTTCATGCTGCCTTCAGCCAATCTACCCAACGCCATCGCCTTCTCCTACGTTAACCTTAAAGTCATGGACGTGGTAAGAACTGTCAGAAAAGATAGAGACCCCATAAGTGAGTGTGTTGACATGCACCCAATGTTTTGGATAAAGGTTCATATCTAGTTTTTAGATAAGCATCTTATATTAATCCTTATGTCTGATCATTATGATCTTTTTATATACACACAATATTCTGAATATCACCATTGAAACAAAGACTGAGCTACAATTTGTCGAGCTACAGATCGTAGCTTGACAAATTTATATTAATACCTACTAGGTACAAAACGCTGTATTGACTTGTCTCAGGGTCCAAATATAATTAAAAAATAATAATTTAATTTAAACAGTGTTACATTATCCTATTTAATTTAACTACATTTTAACTAACATAAAGAAAATGAAAAAATAGTGCATGTGTAACCAGGGCTCCAGACTGCGAACAGACGGACGACTTTTGCTAACGTTAGGCTAAGGAGTTAGCCTTAGCCTAACGTTAGCCCTCCTCTCTTTGTTTACGGTCTCAACAGGCTTGTGTGCACTTTCGGTCGGCAGATCGGTGTTGATAGACCTCGGCAGTGCTGTAGTATTCGGCCTCGCCAAAAAATCAACCGTGTTGTCTCTGTCTCAGACAAAAAGGACAGGATTTGTACATCCATGCTAATGTCAGCTCCAACATTTGCTACACGCCGCTGTACCGCTCCCTCACTTGGGTTAGAGAGAGGTATGTGACAGCAGAAAGTGGAGACTGCTTCTATAAAAACAAAAATACATATAGGCTGCTAAATGTTTAACTATTTACCTGGTAAAAACAAATAGTTCTTGTGTGAGTATTCATGAGCTCCTCTCTCTCTTGGGCTCCCTCATCACTCAATATTTCCCACACTGGGTGTTAGATAGTTTAGATATTCACATCTCCATAAAAGTTGAATCACCTCAGACTGTATGATTGTTATTTCAGTCCAAACAAAAAAGAGAGGAGGGAGGGGTAGCCTGTATGAGGCTGAGGCAATAATACAGTACATTGACAATAATAATACTTCTATTCTGAATGTGCATTTGTTAAACACCATTCAATTAAAATGTGACTGTGAACTCAAATAAAACAGCACATTGTAGTTTCTGTATATATCCCCAAAGCATTATCAGTAAAACGGTTAAAATGGGGTGTGTGCACCTACATTTTCTGCCTGTGCCCCTAACATTTTGTAGTTAGGGGCTACAATGCTCCTAGTAAAAAAAGTTAGTCTGGGGCCCTGGTAACCATGGTTGTCTGAGTGGATAGAGTCTTGACAGATAGAGAACCATAATCGTGATAACTTTCTCAGTTACTGCAAATTATACAAACTGTAATCCAATCAAAGTTTGAAAATACTGTAGTTACTCAAACTATTTTGTGTTTGTCTGTCAACAACAGAATATTCAGCTTTCAAAAAAAAAAATCTTTGGAATAGAAATGCTGCAGGATCAAGGGCTCACTGTTGTTTTTGGGATTGTTAAATGTAATGATTGGGATCAAATCTCATTACCATCCATAGGATTAGGGCCACTTGGTCCTCCAATTGATTTAAATAGAGTCAAGAGGATAGAAGGCAAATCCCTTCAAAGGGTCAATGTGGGAGAAATACAAAATGATTGAAGATAAGAGAAATCAATTGTAGGCACTTGATTGAAAATATTTCTTTGAACTGTGGCAGTGCTCCGTATATTTGCTGTATGTGAAGAGCAAAAAGGAATTAAAAATGGTGAAACTACAGAACACAGAGGTCAGATGAGTAAGCAGTTATGAAATCCAAAAGATTTCCATTTAATCTAGCGACCATTCATTTGGTAAAGACTGAATGACGGCAACATTCAAAGGGAAACTATCACTCTTGTTGGATTGGTTCTCACAGAATGGAAGTTAATCAAGGTGCGATGGATGTCTTTTATCAGAGGTAAGACAACATTTTTATCTTATGATATCTTCTGTATTTTCTTATTTTGATAACTTTTGGTCTTTTCCCAATCACGATCCAATGTAAGCCAGTCCTGTCCCAGTTTGTGTGTTGTGACATAGATAAAAGGCATACAAGATGTATATATTTTCTTTGTAAAAGCTCAGGTGAATTGTTAGTACTTGGTATAAGTCTCAGGTTACTATTACTACCACTTGACTGTACTTAGCAGTTATGAACCTGTTTATTAATAAGGTTCCTGCGTGGGTGATGAAATGGAAATTGTGAATATCACATACTGAGAACAGTCATTTCGGGGAGACAGCTGCACATTTTATTACAAAGTATCCCTGGGACAGGCAAAGTCATTGCTGAATTTATATAACCTCACCCTGAAGCCAACAAGTGAACTATTCAGTGATAAAACTCGCTGCAGTGACAAACATGTTGCTTCATGCTTTTAATGTGCTGGGACAGACCGGTTACAGCAGGGGTTTCTTTAAGAGCTATCATAAATTATTACACAGCTTGGTTGAATACTTGATTCTGATTGGTCAGCATTCTGGGGTATGCTACAGACCGTTGCAAGGTATAACAGACCGTTGCCATGGAAAGAGTTCTGATCATAGAATGTGGCAGACCATTTCTAAATCGATACAATCGGCCTGAGGGGTTGTATTCGCTATAATGACCGGCTAACTATACATGATCCTGCTTATTACATGGCTACTTACCAAAAAAATCTATATTTTTTTAAACAAAATATTAATTTAAAAAGGATTTTATTGATTAAAATATGGTTGTATTGCTTCCGCTAAAGAAAATAATCTGTTCCATCTATACGGTTGGAACACTGCGGTCAGGAATAAGGTGGATAGCCTACTTAGCATTATAACTTAATTCACATTAAACTGAACATTTCTGTTGCTGATGAAGTGAGGCAAGGTGAATGTTACGTCTACTGCAGTTGCGCACACATTGTGGTGGCAGAAAAACAGCCGACACAATTATGAATATACTGTTTATCACCATAAATCCATGTTTTCCATCTTCTTATAATACATCCATGGGGATAACTGGGTAGTTACTTAGCTAGCTTGCTTATTTCTCCATGTTTTAATGCTACACTGGTTTTAGAAAATGAGCCAAACAGCCGACTGGTGAACAGCAGATGGTACCTGATTTCAGAGACTAATAAGCCATCTAGCTAACTAGTCAACCCCAACGTTAGCATAGCCATCTTTGGAGGAGCTGCCATCAGCTCTCCTTCCAGTGAAGTAGTCTGCCAGCAGCAGATAGAAGGCGGGGTGAGCTAGGTAGGGACCGGGTTGGGCGATATGTTTAAAATTTTCCAACTGGCCTCTTTCAGCCCAGCAACATAGTGGTAGAGGCAACTGACGTTACCCCTAGGGTTAGGGTAGGATTAGGCTTCTTCTGAGGCAGACCATTAAATTAGCTAAATAAAATGGCAAAATTCGCTCAGGCCTACTACTTCAGTCTAAACTTTGGTCTGATGAACCATACATTCTTTAAACAAACGTAGCTGTCGAGGCTTAAGTGGCCGTGTTTTCATCTAATGTGTGTTGAAAAAAAACTGCAGAATGCCGTGATTGACCAATCATCAAGCCGTCTGCTATATCGTAATGAAATGCTGTCATTTATTTGTCTGTTCCCACTCCGTGGGTGTCGGAGCCATTATATGAGGGTGGGGAGAAGTCCCGCCCAATTATTAGCACAGCTCTCCGGCAAAAGTCAGATTGCCCTGGTGAGTGAGCTAACCATGGAGTTAACTAATACTCTGTTTTCATTTTTGCCAAAGTGCTGTTAGCGATCCCCGTTTCCCAAATATTGATTTAAAACCAATTTTACTGATTCAAAAATGGTCCTCCAGAGTCTATTATCAGCAAAGGTCTGTTTTTCAGATTTAACAGACCGTAGAATATCATGATTGACCAATCAGAATCAAGTTTTCAACAAGGCTGTGTAAAAATTAAGGAATAATGTAGAGCGAGATGGTCATTATTGTGGATTAGAACTGTGCTGGAGGCGCCCAGATAGCTCAGTTGGTAGAGCGGGCGGCCATGTGTAGAGGTTTACACCTCGACGCAGCGGACCCGGGTTCGATTCCGGCCTGCGGGCCTTTGCTGCATGTCATTCCCCCTCTCTCTCCCCTTTCACTTCTTCAGCTGTCCTATAATTGAAGGCCTAAAATGCCCAAAAAAAATAAAAAAAAAAAAAAAAAAAAAAAAAGAACTGTGCTGGATGTATTAAGAGAAGAACCTCGATAGGGTGATGTGTCTTCTTAAATCAGCCTGAAGGGGTTCATTTCGCAATCTACATTATCCCCTTGTTGAAAACTGGTTTGACACAACGTACTATGTTACTGATTCAGAGTGAGTCACATTTTATTTCATGTTTAAAACTTGTCTGTTCTTACTTGTATTTTCATCCACAACAAATAAAAACATCAGTCATTGAGAATCAAATTAAGAGTACTAAAGAAATCAGGGATTGTAAAAACTTGGACTGATGCTTAATCATATTGACAGCCAGGTGACAATTAGAGCAGTATAAACAAACACAGCTTTATTCATTTAAGATTATAAAAGGGTAAATAACATTATACATTATTACATTCTAGCTCTGTAAAACATGATATTGAAACTGAGAACACCCAGCACTGGAGCAGTTCTTTCCTAGACAATGAGACTTTCACTGAAGTGCCCCCTTGAATCTGTTCCCACATTCAAGAACTCCATCTTTGGCAGAAAGACCCTTCGGCAGTAGCTTCACTCGGCAGAGGCCTTGCACTGTAAAACAAGAGTTTATTCAATCTGTAATTAATCCTCTATCTCGTGTCTCATGTCATTCTGCCTCACCCTGTCTCTGAGGCCAGGGTTTGTTCAAGGATAAGCAATGAACCATGGGTGTATGAAGCATTGAAAATGTGGGTGGGACAATCTTAACAGAGAGTCTGGAGGGCCTCCCCCAGAAAACAGAGCAGATATCATTTTCTATATTCTGGTGCTTTTTAACAGGTGGTTTGATACTTTTATCTGGCTATTCTAGCACGAGAAAAATGTTGTAATTTCACCTTAATTTCACAAAGGAAGTGGCCGACCCCAGATCACATACTTTAAAATATAAAAAAGCTAAAAGTACAAATGAAGGGGTGCCTCAATCCAAGATGGTGCTTGTGAGATTGCTAGCATTGCTGGCATTTGAAAAAAAAATTATAAACGGTTTGCTAGATTGAATGTTTACACTTGGGGGAAAGTACTAACATAAGCTTTCTGGAGGGCTCCTAAGAAGCCATGTGCTGTGGAGAACTTAAATTTGTTTTACAGTTGTCTATTTTGTTATTACTTGATTTTATTGTCTGAATATTATGGTTATTATTTCGTCTTGGGAGGGAAGGGGCTGTGTTTATGTAGTGAGCTGTATGTATTTTGTTTTAAAACAAAATAAAAATTGTTAATCACAAAAAAGCTAAAAGTACAGAAATTGATTCAATGACTAATTCAGAGCCATCTTTAATATTAACCACTCATTGTTTATTTAAACTTGAGGATCTCTTTATGCTTACATGCAATTGCAATTTCTGTTAAATTAATCAATTTAATGTTATAACAATGAGTGAATAGGAAAGGACTGTCCCTAGAAATTCTCCAAAATACACTACATTCATCTTTCAATCATTTCTACAACTACCGAGATTAACCAGGACCTATTGTTCTTGATGTGTTTTCAACAAAAACTTGGCAAAAGTGTGGGGGGGGGTCGAAACTAATAATTTAAAAAGGTGGGTGGGACTTTAAAAATTATGTTCTCATATGACCCATGCAACGAACTAAGCTTGCAACTGCTTTCCTTGTTCATTAGGAGGATAGAATAGAAATCTACCTGCATTGTCATACCTCTACTCCCTAATCCTACCCCTCCCTTCTTACTTTCTCCTTTTCTCTGCCTCAAGTACTCTTTGAGCCTCATACTGCCACTGTAAAGGTTTCCGAGAGGAACTGAAGTTTAAATTTCTGAAGAAAAATGAAAATGAAAAGACGTCCCTGGGGAGCATCTTAAAACGTGCGTAAGAGATGCCTGATGGTTAGTTTGACTTTACATCCTGCAGACCACAAGAGCCAAATTGGTGGGTATGTCCATTCATCATGTGCGTCATCTTCTGAAACAGAAATTTCCAGTTTGACTGCAAAAGCCAGTGCTTTTGGTTTTGCTCTAGCTGCAACTTTGCGTGTGTTCTTGCATGCTTCAAATGCACAAATGATTCTGCCTGCATTTACTTGTGCACACTTTTATTTGAAAGCGCAACAGTTAAGTGGAAGTAGATCAAATTTAAGACAGCCTTTGCCATGGGCGAGCTCAGAAACCAGGGCACGGCGCCCGCTCTCTGCCATAGGCTGTGATCAGTAGTGTATCTTATGTCCCGTTTGGACAAGTAACTATACAGTCAGTCAAAGAAAGACTGATGGAAGGAAGAAGAGAATGTGCTGCCAGCTGCCAATGACTGACGTTTTGGAACCTGTTGGAGCAGGTTTTTCTTTCTGTACATCTTATGGCTGGGCTAGCCTGGACGGGTGCCATACACATGCACACACGCACACACGCACACACGCGCGCACACACACACACACACACACACACACACACACACACACACACACACACACACACAATCTGAAACCAGCCCATCAACCATTTCCATAAATATGTAGACAGTCAATCTAATCGAAGTGCTTCACTGTGAGGGAAGAGGGGACGTGAGGTGTAAAGATCCACCAGGGGTTAATGGGCTCAGATGTCGACAGAGGGTCTGAGTGAGAAAATCTGACTGAAACTACAAATTGACAAAGAAGAGAGGGCGCAGTTACTGTTTACGAAGGCTAGGTGAGTTAATTTGACAGTTTTCCAATTGGTGTTTACATAAACTGCTGCAACAATTTTGCTCTTTTTGCTTTGATTTACTCTTTTTACCTCCATGTTTATTTAGTAACTAAGAGAGAACATAGTACTCCACTGATGCTGTAGGCGCTGAAAGCTGGTTCACCGCTGTGAACTTTGAACGGCGGCATTGTGATGTCAACACTGCTGACAAAATAATATCAGTATATAATCCTGTCAATTATACGAACAGATGTACCGGCTTGTCTTATCTAATATTGTTACTATAGACACGAAAGAGCCCTACATCATGAACATTTGTGTAAAGCTTGTGAAATTTTGGGCAAATTTTAGGTACTTGTATTTTATTTGAGTTTTTCATTGTTATGCAACTTTTTACTTGTACTCCACTACATCTCAGAGGCAAATACTGTACTTAATACTACACTACATTACGCTGATAATGCATACTTTTACTTAAGTAAGCTTTTGAATGCATCTTTGAAATCCGTTTAGAAGTAAATTGAAATATAAATCTATTATATTTTGATATAGCATAATAGTTCATTCAAAATAAGATAATGTAATAAAATGATGTAATGGGATGCACTGTCCCTGGTTCACTGCATAATATAGATCATACATAATATAGATAATAAAGGGGATTCACTGAACCACAGCAAAACTATTCTCACATGACACCAATGCAGGTGATTCATGACACCGCTGATACTGTACTGTAATTAAACATTATCATGCAGGCCTAACACCCAGCTTTTCTTTATTCATACACAGTGGCAATTGAAGATTTAAGATTCAAGTTTCCTTTTATTGTCATTCAACAAAACACAGAAATATGTAAAGCACAAACAAAATTACGTGCATGGCTCCTTTTAAAAACACAGATTAAAAACAAGGTAATTAAATAGAGCTCTATAAATAAATACATATAAAAAAGTATTCATTGAGGTTTTTGGAGTAGTGTATGGAAGAATTATACAGATCAACAACACTAAAGTAATAATATTCAATTTCAAGTAAAGATCCTGAATTCAAAAGTAAAAGTATAATCAGCTAAATGAACTTACGAATCAAAGGTAAGAGTAATTATTAGCCAGCAGAATGGCCCCTGTCAGTGTTACATTATCATCTATTATATTATTATTTAATTATTATTATTGATTCATTAACATGTTGGCTTAATTTACTGCAGCAATACAATAAAATATATTAATTGACTTAAGTTTTTTAAAAGATCGCCATGTAACCATTTTGAGAAAAAGAGGCACCCAAACTGGGGCTAAATCTGCACATGTTAAACCTATGCACGCACGCACGCACGCACGCACGCACGCACGCACACACCACTGCTGAAGTTTCTACTTCTCTTTCTATAAGTGCATCCGTTCTGGCTGGTGGCAGCGTGTCTGTCAAGCTGATGAGAGGATTTAGTGCCACAGTTGTTAAAAGGCAATCTCTCAACTTTCACCTTGACACTTTAGCCTTCTTTGATGTAGAGAGAAAGAAGCCCCGATTGCTACTTCTCTCTCTCTGACACACACACACACACACACACACACACACACACACACACACACACACACACACACACACACACACACACACACACATAGCTCTCTGCCTCAGCATTATTTGGCTTTACGTGACCTAACAGCCATGGTTTGTTGGCAGTTTTAATGAGCTTGGTTTATGTTGGGGGTTGAGGTTACCTTTACTGGAACCTGGGCCACGTGTCTGTCACCTCCGCTGGGATCAGATAACACTTCTTTACACTTAGCCGGATAAACCTACCCCATGTACATCCATATATGTCAAGCTTTGGTGTTTTAATAAACTGACACTGAAAATGAACTCTTCTAACGCCTGCACTCATACTGTCAGAGGACACAGTATAGTGTATCTCGCAGATTTACAGTAGAGTAATGACTCAGTAGATATGATCTCAAAGGATCAGTGACAAGAAGTGTTTTGTCAAAACACTTGACATAAGCTTCCTGTCAGAAAAACAAACAGCTCGCTTTTTTTGCCACTTGCATGTTCCTCTCCTACCCAAAATTCAAAGGCATAGTCGGATGTTTTGGGAAATACGCCTAATTGCTTTCTTACTAAGCGTTAGATGAAGCGATTACATTTTTTTTTGGATTCCTAAACGACTTGTGCAAAACTCTAACTACAGTCTGCATTAGCAACAGTTCACATCACCTGCAAAACTAATTTTTAAGCAACACAACTCTTCACACACGTCTCAGAACAGGCTCAGTGCAGCGAAACACTTTGAACAATCCTTGTCAAGACAACACACACCGTCACTCAGAAGACACTGAGAGTAAATACACTAGCATCAAACACCAATACAATTTGAAACTTTTCAATAATTTGACTTAAAACTAATTTTCTTTAAAGAAAAGTGACATTCTTTCACATTAATCTTTTTAATTTTATAACATACCTGTGTTTTTATTTGGTAGCACTTTACTTGAAGGTAGCGACATAATCGTGACATGACACTGTCATAACTATGACATGACACTGTCATGAATGTGTCAGAAATGTTATAAACAAGTCATAAACATTTAGGACTTCTGTCATTAAGTGTCATTCGGTTTTTGTCATGACAAGTTGACATTGTTTGGGATGTCTTTTGTAATGACAACTTGACATTAAACAGGATGACATTATGTCAAGTTGTCATGACAAAGACATCCCCTGGTTATGTCATCCTGGTTAATGTCAAGTTGTCATTACAAAGACATCCCAAACAAATTTAATGTCAACTTGTCATGACCAAGACAACTTCTGGTTATGTCACTTTGATTAATGTCAAGTTGTCATAATCAAGACAACCCAAACAATGTCAACTTGTCATGACAAAAAACAAATGACACTTAATGACAGAAGTCCTAAACGTTTATGACTTGTTTATAACGTTTATGACACGTTCATGACAGTGTCATGTCACGATTATGTCGATACCTTCAATTAAAGTGTTACCATTTATTTTGTCTGTAGTAATTTACGTAATATTGTAAGAAATAAAAATAATCAATAAGTTAGATCTAACTGACTGAACAATCACATTTTCCCAACATTAAAAAAAACTATTTCTTTAAGAGCATAATATTTGTGTGAACAAAGTGTGCAAATGACAATTCTAATAACTGAAACAGGTCATCTACAGTATCGCAAATTATGCAGATCCCCCAGAAAATGTAACTGACTAAAGATAGATGACTCCCATCTCAAATTAAGTTTTCCATCTCTTCACAGGAGCAGATTTTTGTGCAGAATGTCAGACTCCCCTACATTTTCCCACACCAGGGCAAAGTCTCAAACATCAACCCCTCAGGCCAGCCTACACACCTGTGAGCCCAGTGGGACCTCCTGCCAGCAGATGGCAGAATCACAGGTACTGATGAGCCACCTCAGGCCTTCCTGTTTTAACCCAAAACAGTTTATTCTGTGTAACACTGGAAATATAAAATGTGACCCTGCTTGTACAGTACATGTACAAATGGCCTTTGCTTTCCATGGGGTTTCCAAGGACTATTGTTTTCAAAGCAAATTATTTACACCTTAAAAGTTAAAAATTAACATGTTATCTTGTTTGTGTAACCTGTACAAACAATATCTTATAGGGGGTTATGTGCCACACTATTTCTTGGCCGGGTGCAGTGACTTGTGCTGTGAGGCCAGGGTAGCCCTTTCCCATTGTTTCCAGTCTTCATGCTAAGCTAAACTAACCAGCTGCTGGCTGTTGCGTCTAATTCTCAGCAATAAAGTTAAAACGCATATTTCCCAAAATGTTGAACTACTCCTTTAACCTGTCAGACAGTTCCAGAAAGTTAAGAAATAAAGGAACTCAATACGTAATTAAAGCTGCGAGCAGCGATGGACGGGCCCTCGCGCCTCTGTGCGCGTCGGGGTTACCGGCGGACGCCGCTCCTTGCGACCGTGCATTTGCGCGGCACTCAGACGCCGCGAATCGTCAACAATGAAAAGGGAACTCCCCGCCGAGTTCAACGATAGCTCACACAAGACTCTACGTCATACGGTTCATTAGCTGTGAAAGGGGGCGTGGCTAAAGCATAGGGGGCGGGTCCAACCATCACCAATTAAAAATGAAGCATCTACTGAGATGAATGATACCTCACACAAGACTCTACCTTAAATGGGTCAGCATGTATGAAAGGGGGCGTGGCTTAAACATAGGGGGCGGGCCAAACCATCACCGATGAAGAAGGAAGTCTCTGCTGAGTTCAATGAAACCTCACACAAGGATATACCTTAAACGGTTCAAATGTTATGAAAGCGGGCGTGGCTTATGCCTAGGGGGCGGGGCAAACCATCACCAATGAAGAAGGAAGTCTCTGCTGAGTTCAATGATACCTCACACAAGGGTATACCTTAAACGGTTCAAATGTTATGAAAGGGGGCGTGGCTTATGCATAGGGGGCGGGCCAAACCATCACCGATAAAGAAGGAAGTCTCTGCTGAGTTCAATGACACCTCACACAAGGCTCTACCTTAAACGGTTCAAATGTTATTAAAGTGGGCGTGGCTAAAGCTTAGGCCTGAGTAAGTGGGCGTGGCCATATTATAGGGGGCGGCTCAGTATCACACGTAGACCACACATTCTGAGTTTCATGCAAATCGGATGATGTTTGTCATATAAGGCGCATTTCCTCTTGCAAGCGGGGGGCGCTATGACCAAAAGTCAATTTTGGCCAGTAGGTGTCCTCAGGCCTGGAGCCTTGTCAATCGTGAGAAATGTCGGGCAGATACGACAACGTACACTCAAGTTACAACAACTTCTTTGTTCATCGCTAAACACTCAAAATGGCCGCCACGCCACGCCCACACCGTCTGACAAAAAGTTTTTCTTTTAATAACTTTTCATCGTTAAGGTGTTGGGATGGTACAGACCAAGTTTGAAGTCCATCGGATGAAATCTCTAGGAGGAGTTTGTTAAAGTATAGCACCTTGACTTTTAGGCCTACTTCCTGTTGCCACTAGAAGGCGCTATGACTTTAAGTAAATATCGGCCTTCATTTGTCCTCTGGGTTGGACTCTTATGAATCCTGAAAAGTTTCGAGTTAATCGGACAACGTACACTCGAGTTACACCCACTTCCTGTTTCGGCGGCGAAACGCACAAAATGGCCGCCCCGCCACGGCCACGCCCTATGACGAAAAGTTTTTCTTTTAACAACTTTTCATCTTTAACGTCTTAAGATGGCACAGACCGAGTTTGAAGTTGATTGGATGAAATCTCTAGGAGGAGTTTGTTAAAGTACGACATGTGGAAATGGCCAAAATCGCACTAATTTCGAACTTTGAAATCAAAATGGCGGACTTCCTGTTGGGTTTAGGGTATGGCTCTAATGACGTTTTTTGTACATCTTGACATGTTACATATGTGTACCAAGTTCCGTGAGTCTACGTTAAACGCACTGCAGGGGCTCAATTTTCTTAACTTTCTAGGGGGCGCTAGCGAGCCATGTTTGTGCGCCTATTCCCAAAACCCTTAAAATACGTAAATTTTCACCAGACTTGATGCGGCCGCCAAATTTGGTGAGTTTTTGAATATGTTAAGCCCCTCAAAAAGCCAATTCATTTGACGGGAAAATAATAGAAAGAAAGAAAGAAAGAAAGAAAGAAAGAATAATTCCTTCAGTTTCAATAGGGCCTTCGCTGCTGTTGGCGCTCGGGCCCTAATTATGTAAACATGTTTGTTCAGGTTAAAAGGCCGTTCTGGTTCATGTTGTTAATTTATACTATGAGAGAGGAAGTTTTCTAGCAATGGCCTCAGGCGATTCCCAGTAAGCAACTTGGCAGCTTCTTAGTCCAGAAATGGGATTGGATACATGATTGAAACATTGAACCCAGCCCTGATGGGTTTATCAACAGTTAGTATAGATTTATTGTGATTTGGATGTTTAATGATCTGTATCCACTGTGATGTTGATCACACCACAGACTAAAGTTGGCAGGGCTGTCTGCTTCACCCAGAAAGAAAGCAACACCTTCAGCTTGAGGACCGCGGCTTTGAACAGGAGGCACAGCGCTGATGGGACCATCGGTTTAGGGTCAGGATCAGCACCGGGACGAGGCCCCGTTGACTCTGACCGTTTCCACCCATACCGTCGACAGTTCATCGATGGAGCAGTGACAGCTGTGGGATGCCTCCAACAGTGCTCGTCTTCCTTCAGCTGTCTGCAGGAGGTGTGCAGCTCTGACGCTCTTTCGCACAGGTCAAGCAGCGAGGCAGCAACATCCTGGGACCAGTACAACGGCAGTGTTCAGGTTTCTAGATTTATACGGCTATAATCAATGTTTTTTATAGTAACAATGTATCATGTGACAATGTGAAATGGACCTACAGAGAATTATCACCTGAATCTGCAGCTGAACTTGTTTCCGCTGCCCCCAAGGGAGCAAAAAAATCTGTTATTGCTGGTTTAAAGGTGTCAAATTACGCCTTAACATCAATTTTAGACACTCTGACATCACTCCATTAGTGCATGTATAGGTTCTAGGCATGTTTATGTTTATTATTACAAATGAATACAGTTTAGATCGCTTTTCCAAACAACTTCCTCATTTTTGCAGAGTTCCTACCCAAAACTAGCAACTCTACCAGCAGAGCCCTCCTGCTTCATGTCTCAAAGCTATCCATCCTACAGCTCATCGAGCCCTCTACAACGGGTGAGTGAGTGAGCTATCAAGGAATTTGATGTTAACATTGATACAGTTTAAATTTAGGATAAACGATTATTTGAGTACTAAATACACATGTGCTGCTATTGAGCAATGCTGGTGATTATGTGGAGATGATGTTAATTTGCCAACTGTTTTCTTTTTCTGTTTTCTGTTGTCTGTTTTTGTTGTATATTTTATATATGGAACTTTTGTACTGCTGTCTTGGCCAGGACTCCCTTGAAAAAGAGATTCTGAATCTCAATGGGATTTCTCCTGGTTAAATAAAGGTTACAGTTTTTTTGGATTGCTAAACGACAGTGGGCACAACTGGAGTCACATGTGCAAAACTCTAACTACAGTCTGCACAGCAGCAGTTCATGTGGACCAAACTCTAGTTAGTTTTTCATTGCTTGAACACAGTTTTCAAAACTCTACACACTTATCCCATGACTTTAACCACAATGTGCAAAACACTGTAGATTTACAGCACTTTGTTCAAATGCTAACACACTGCTGTCAAAACTGTTAACCACACATTCAAAACAGAAATAGATTTCAGTCTGGTGCCTATCAAACACTGCTGATTGCAATTTTAGCTTAAAGCCTAAGCAAGTGTCTTGTTTTAGACTAGTTAGTGAACATATACGGTATTTATATAGAGAACGCTCAGAAAGCCTTTTTTTGTATACAAACACCAAATAAGAATGAAACAATTCTACACTGTACTGTTTGAGAGAAACAGGTAAAAGAGCAAAGATACCAATATGTCCAGGTAAGATGTCTGAGGTTATGTACACAGCTATAAAAAAAGTGAAAAACACTATATCTTTACAATAGTAAAACTGTGTTCTTACTGTTTTTCATAAAGTAATGGAGGTGAAAGCAATAGAAACACCACATTCATTTGTATTTAGAGATGATGCAGACATCCAATGTGATGAAGAAAACTTGCCACATGATGCTGGAGCGAGGCAGGATTAGTCACACTATTCTTTGGTACTGTTGCGTATGTACCTTTTAGTTTTTTTCCCCCAGTAATTCCATAAATTACTAGAGACAAAATACTTTAAACTGAAAAACTGCAGATTTTCATTCCTTCTTGTTTACCTAATGTAAAAATTGGTATGCTATACAATCTATATTTTTTCCTTAAATAAACTGTTGAGTAGTGTCAAGTCACTCAAATTGTTCAAACTGTAAAGATGAAAAAGTTGTAATTTTTGTATTGGTGTTTGATGCTAGTGTTTTTACCCTCAGTGTGTTCTGAGTGACAGTGTGTGTTATCTCAGTGAGGCCTGTGCATAGTGTTTGGCTGCACTGAGCCTGTTTTGCAGGTGATGTGAACTGTTTAGCTCAGGTGACTGTTGGTAGTGCAGACTGTAGTTTGAGTTTTGCAAATGTGACTCCAGTTGTGCCCACTGTCGTTTAGCAATCAGAAAAAACTGTAAAAAAAAAAATGTATGTGATGATTCAAAACATGAGTGAGAAATATTTAGGTTTGAGGGTACCACAATAATCTATACGAGCCAAGATAATGCCACCCAATTTGTTTCAAAAGCAGCAGGCAATACATATGACTCAGCCAAAGCAGATAAACTAAAAGGTCATAAAGTGTGTGTGTGTGTGTGTGTGTGTGTGTGTGTGTGTGTGTGTGTGTGTGCGTGCGTGCGTGTGTCTTCTACAGGTCTCATCTAGACTGTATCCTAATAATGATCAGTCCAACAGCTCAAAATATTGTCTCCAAAGTCTCTCCAATCAATCACACCAGGAGAGCACCACACAGTCCCACTTCCCCAAGCCCATTTACTCATACAGGTAACATTGCATCACATTTCAACATGTATTTGCCAACATCAGTATTTCTGTCTACCTTTACATAGTTATATATGTAAAGCAACAATGTGTAGAATTCCACATGTAACATAACACATACATAAAATGCTAATGAAAAAATGTTTCCTTCATGACGGCAGCATCTTGATCTTCTTGGCTCTGAAGAACAGTAAAACAGGAAGCCTGCCAGTCAGTGAGATCTACAGCTTCATGACTGAACACTTTCCCTATTTCAAGGTACCAGGATAAATGTTTTCTCTATTAAATGCTGATTTTAACCAACTGAAAAAAAACTCAGGCTCATCAGAAGCACAAGCAGAACTGAAAAACAAAATGTCGCTGTGAAGTTCAACACTTTAACAACCCATACAGATATTCTACTCCAGCAGTCTCTATAGATCAATCGATAGTCTTTCAGTAGTAGATCAGTAGCTTAAGTATTCAGGTTCAGGTTTGTGTTTTGTTGTGCACGTCCCTTCAGATGGTTAAAGCCTGATTCAATGGCAGAAAATACAGCAGAAAAAGTTGCTATTCCATCATTGGCATGAAGTGTATTAACACCCTACTTTATTCTGCACATTCTATAACTTGTACTTAAGTTATAGCTGAACTATCTATATGCATGATGATCTGAATGAACTCTACCCCACTTTCGGAGGACACCTCTCTGGAAACATCTGGAAAGTGTTATCAGTGGGGCCCCAAGATAGAGAGGTCATTGTTGAAAAGAAGGCCAGTTGGCTTGTAGCCATTGGTCAATTATTGATCCCGCCCCAATTTATGAAGTATAGATATGCGGTTTCACACAAAGAACTTTAGAGGACCATTCAGAGAATTGAGAAGCGGTCCAACTGCCTACACTGCAAAGCAAAAGGGGAGATGGACTTAAAAAAGAGTATGACAATAAAGGCAATAAAACGTGCATCAATATCAGCAAAGTGTTTCAGAGATGGAGAAAAATGTTGCTGCGGCTCTAGCTAGCTGGATCCTTGAATCCCAGTATGTCATCGCAAAGGGCTTTAAAAAGAAATCAGACGGTAATTATCATAGAATTGCTGCTATATAAAGGCATTCGGGATCACAATCATGATCAGGATGATTGAAAGAGATGACAGGTACTTGTACAGGTTACTGAGTGTGTGCATATGCCCATGCTTGTCTGGTGGGAGGGGCTCTGGACAGACAGGGGAGAGCTGCAGGAGGAGGGCTATATTTTCAAATTCTGTTTTTTTTGTTGTTGCCTTTTCCAGAAATCTGCCACCCCAGCTTATTTACTCCCTAATGATTAATGACACACTGCAAAAATCAATGTGCAAAATCTACACCTGCAGCTCAGTGGCCCTGGACCAGCTGGGTGGTAACCTGTTGAGGCACGAGGCTGGCATGGGCAGTTTAATGAGGAGATTGTGTGTGTGTGTGTGTGTGTGTGTGTGTGTGTGTGTATGTGTGTGTGTGTGTGTGTGTGTGTGTTTGTGTGTGTGTGTGTGTGTGTGTGTGTGTGTGTGTGTGTCTAATAAGTAAAACCGAAGAGATATCATAATTATATGTACTTGATAAATTATTTAATATTAATAAAATCAGGCAGCTACAGGGTTGGACCTCTGTTTGAACCCTGGTTCGTCACAAATACTGTACATTCTTCAAAGGCTTGCAGGTATCTACAAATCAAATAAGTTCAGACTCACCTCTGGAAAGAGCTCAAAGACTTGCTGCCATTTATATTCAAGAAGGTACCTTATAGATGGCTGCTTTCCAAACAGCTGCCTGTAACATTAAACACAGGCTGCAGGGCCAGAATACACATGAGGCAGATGATAAGTGATACTCCACGGAAAGTCAAAGTATTTTTACAAAAGCTGTCATAAAGTATGTTTGAGTTCATGGAAGTACAATAATTTTTAGCCACATTAGTGGTGGGGCACCAGGGATCCTAATGTCAGTTGTTGTGTATATTTTCACTGTATATATTTATTTGAACAATCAATCAATCAACCAGGATTAAGCAGTTGCAGCCTTACTCTGTTGCTTTGCCTTGAACAACCCTGGCCTCAGTGAGAGGGCGAGGCAGAATGACAGAGAGATAGAGGATAGAGGAAAGCTCTCTCTGTCAAAGAGTTCTTGAATGTGGGAACAGATTCCAGGGCGCACTTCAGTAAAAGTCTCATTGTCTTTTGGGAAATAATTGCACCTAAAACTCAGAAATACATCATAACATGGTGACAGTTATTGTATTTTTATTTGAAGCGCGTTTCAAAAAGCATTTCATTGTACGATGTAAAAATATGTTGAGCATGTGACAAAATAAACTTCAAACTCTCTATTTGATGGATTACCATGAGATTTTGTACAAACTTTCATGTCCCCCCTAGGATGAATTGTAATAACTTTAGTGGTCCCTTAACATTTCATTAAGCGTCATCAACAGGTCAAACTGTGTATTTGTTCAATTCTTTGGTTTATGACTACATACCTGCAAAACTCATGAAATTTCTATTAGCCTCAGCTGTACTTGCAGCTATATGCTAATTAACAAATATCTGCTAACTAAGATGGTGAATTTGGTAGATACATAACTGCTTAACATCAGCATGTAAGCATGCTGATGTTAGCATTTAGCTCAAGGCACTGCTGTGCTTAAGGACAGACTCATAGAACTGCTGGTGTGGCTGTAGACTCTTGTTGAATTATCTTTTGCTATTTTGCACTTTCCAAAGGAACTAAACACAGTGCGTAGAGCTGAAAATGTGTTGATTCAGTCGATTGACATAAAATAACTTGCCAACTATTTTTAATTTCAATGAGTTGTTTCAGTCATTTTTCAGCATTCACTGGTTCCAGCTTGTAAAGATTTGCTGCTTGTCTTTGGCTTATGTAACAGAATGTCATATAGCATTGGTCGGACAAAACAAGCTATCTGAAGACGTCACCGGAAGATAATATTTTACAATTTTATATAGAAAATGATATGACATATTCTGGTAGCGCAGTGGATAGGATGTTGCAGCCCTAATAAAGTGTGCTCAGTACTTATCTTCCTGTACCACTCTGAGAGAGAACAGAACAGCTGCTTTAAACATTTTATTTCCCATCTTCTGCATTTATCTACCACTCTCTGTTGTCAGTCAGCTCCTGATGGATGGAAGAACTCTGTGCGTCACAACCTCTCCCTGAACAAGTGCTTTGAGAAGGTGGAGAACAAAAATGGGAACTCGTCCCGTAAAGGCTGTCTTTGGGCTCTTAATCCAGCCAAGGTGGAGAAAATGCAGGAGGAGCTGCACAAGTGGCGTCGCAAGGACCCTGTCACTGTTCGCAGGAGCATGGCGAAGCCAGGTGGGTCCCCTAAATGAGAGGAAATCAAGTGGGAAATAATGTTTTTTTTTTTTTTTTACAGAAGATAGAGTTTTACAATGGATTCATTACAGTAAGAGATTAAAAGGTCAAAGATGTACAGTACAGACATTTGCCATTTCTTGCTGATCTGACCTGTACTTTTTAATTTTATTAGGCTATATATTTGATTAAAACTTTATTTGATGCACACTTTTTCTACAGAAGACCTTGATCGGCTTCTGGGAGAGAGACCGGACAAGTTCAAGTCTGTGCCACTTTACACCAACCCAGCTTTGTTATCCAGAGTGGCCCCTATCTACGGCACCACCTCGTCATCTTGCACCCTAGCCCAGCTCCGACCACCCTACCTACCCGTTCAGCGTCCACAGTATGCCCAAGTTCAACCGCAGCAGTCCCGTTTCCTTCCCCCTGCCACTGCTCACCCCAGCAACTCCTTTGCCCTGTACTCACCATGTGGACAGCTGCCTACAGCTGGCGTCCCATCAGCCACTGGAAGCTTGCACTCCCCCGTGACTAGTAAGATGCCACCTGTTTACGGTGCCACCCTACAGGCTGAGTTTAGCTCCAGGAACATGCAGGACTTGCTGTTGGAGGGAGATGCCAGTTATGACATTGACACGCTCAACCCCAGTCTGACTGACCTGCAGCTGCAAGGTATGAGAATCAGGCATGTTTTAGTTTTTTTGTTTGTTTTTTACTGTGCAAAGAAAGAAAGTTCTGAATCAATTACACGTGTACACACACACACACACACACACACACACACACACACACACACACACACACACACACACACACACACACACACACACACACACACACACACACTGTTATGCTAACTAGCTATTTTCAGCTCATAGCATGCTAGCAATTGCTTTCCTCATTTTGTAATTGGGATGTCAAAATGTGGCATCATATTGTTTGGGTACAAAGTCTGCATTTGTCAATTAAAAAAAATCCTGTCTGTATTAAACCTTTGTGCTGCTATCAGGCCTCAGCAGACATTTTCATGTCAAAGAAGCAAAAGCACAGGTGCAATGAATTACATTAACAATGGCTCTGTGACATGGTGCTTTATTTTTCGTCATTCTCTGCTACACCTTTTTCACAGCAGACATTTTGACTTGTCAAAGCAGGAAAGGCACGTGTAAGGCACATAGTATGGCAAACCCTTTGAGCATTTATTCCATATCCTTGATTTTAAAAGCCAGGTTCCTCAACTAGTAAAAGCCAAAATTACAACTTTGATTGTTTCTGGATGTTACTAGTTAACTAGTGCGGTCCAAAATGTCTACTTGTTAACTAGTAAAGGCCAAAGTGCGCACTAGTTAACTAGTAAGACAGTGCTAATGAGGAGGAGGGGAGAGGGGGATTTGAGGCTTCCTGTTGGGTCTCCACTTCAAAATAAAAGATACAAACCAATCAGGACTCAGGATTTTGTTGTATCCCGCCTACTTCATTTGCATGCTGCACACTAGTTAACATGTTGGCCCGAGGAACTGCAACTAGTGAACTAGTGACTGCAGGTTGCCGCTTACATGTTAACTAGTCAAGGTGAAAACATTCACTAGTTAACTAGTTGATGCCTGTTTGGACCTTACTAGTTAATTAGTGTGGTGGTGCAACTGTCATACATGTTAACTGGTGCCATTTCATCACATCACCAGTTGAATTAGTGGAGCGTACATGTTAACTAGTATTCAGTTTTGTTGAAGTAGTACAATGGGAACATCAACTATTGTGCCAAAAATATATACTAGTGCAACAAAAATATATACTAGTGCGACAAAAAGCCCAACATGTTGAACAAATGTCTCACTAGTGGTGCCCAGATGCTTACTAGTGCTGGGTGAGGCTCAACTAGTTAAAGGAACACGCCGACTTATTGGGAATTTAACTTATTCACCGTAACCCCCAGAGTAAGACAAGTCAATACATACCCTTCTCATCTCCGTGCGTGCTGTAACGCTGTCTGACGATTCCAGCATTAGCTTAGCCCAGCACAGATCCTGCAGGTAACTGGTTCCAACTAGCCTACTGCTCCCAATTGTGACAAAAGTGACAAAATAATGCCAACATGTTCCTATTTACATGTTGTGATTTGTAGACTCACAGCGTGTACAAAAAACAACGTAACATGAGACACAGCCATCTTCTAACAGTAAACAAGCTGGGAACTATATTCTCAGACAGGCTTGCTGCGAGCATATCACTCCACCCAAGTACTATATTCTTCCGCCTGAGAATATAGTTCCCGGTTTGTTTACAGTTAGAAGACGGCTGTGTCTCATGTTACGTTGTTTTTTGTACACGCTGTGACTCTATAAATCACAACATGTAAATAGGAACATGTTGGCGTTATTTTGTCACTTATTCGGAGCAGTAGGATTGCTGAAACCATTCACCTGCATGTTCTGTGCTGGTCTGATGTCGCTGGAGCCGTCAGACAGCCTTACAGCACACACGGAGATGAGAAGGGTATTTATCGACTTGTCTAACTCTGGGGGTTACGGTGAATAAGCTAAATTCCCAATAAGTCGGCGTGTTCCTTTAAAGGAAAGATCCAACATGTAAGAAAAATTGTTCAACATGTTCTGTCAAGGTCTTTACATGTTCAGGACAGAGTCCAACTAGTGAGACAAAGTGTCTTCCACTAGTTAACCAGCGAGGAAAACATCAGTGTCACTAGTTAACTAGTGAGTCATTTTGAACCTTACTAGTTAACTAGTAAGGTCAAATGTGTGTACCTTGTTAACCCTTACTAGTTAACTAGTGGATATTTGGCCCTCACTAGTTAACATGTAAACCGCAACATGCAGTCCACTAGTACTGCTTGTACTGCTAGCAGTATAGTTGACTGCATGCAAATGAAGCAGGCAGGACAAGGATTCTGATTGGCCAGTGTTTAAACTAGATAGCCAAGTCCGCCACCTCTGAATCCAACACCAGCAGACTGAATTGTGATAGTGTAGTGTGTAGAGGTTTTGCTGGCTGTTTGCACAACTTAAAAAAATTAAATAAAATAAATATATATATACACAGTATACAGTATATCTTGTCCGCGCATGTTAAATAAATTGTATTTTGTTTCTTAAATCTCTATTTTGTTACACACACACACACACACACACACACACACACACACACACACACAGTATGTGTGTCATATATATATATATATATATATATATATATATATATATATAAATATATATATATATATATATATATATATATATATATATATATATATATAATATAATATATATAAGCGTATTCATTTCAAAACAGCCAAACAAAAGCAGTTTGAGGTAAAAAGGTATTTGTGTCCTAATGCTATAATTCATAATCATGATTCATTAAATACAAAATATTGCATATATTTGTGTTTTACTGTGAAAAAATACATCAAGCTGAGGATTTTTAAACAGAAAATACAATGTTCTATGTTTTTTTCATTGTGGTTAATATAAAAAAGAATCACGTTTTCCTCTGGATAGTGTATTAAGGAGCGGGATTAACACAGAAAGCTCTTCAGGCTTTTGAGGGTTAAACTTGGCTACAGGGAGTTCTTACTGGAGAGCCAATAGAAAGCCTTAAAGCCCCTTGTCCCTGTCTCCTCATTAGCATTGTGTGCTACTAGTTAACTAGTAAACATTTTGGACCCAACTAGTTAACTAGTAAAGTCAAAATATATCTAGTGTCACTAGTAGGCTTTTTTGACATCACTTGTTAACTAGTAAATATTTTGAGGCTCACTAGTTAACTAGTAATATAAAAAAAGAGGCTTTAACGTGTTAACTAGTAAAATTTTTGCCTTAACTAGTTAACTAGTAAGCAATTTTGGCTCTCACTAGTTAACTAGTGCAGAGAGATGTAGCTCACTAGTAAACTAGTAACCGGAATTCATGTTTACTAGTTGACATGTCAGAGCTTTTGCAGCTCACTAGTTAACTAGTAGGGCTTTTAGTGTTACTAGTTTGGTCCACAGGACCACTAGTGCATCAAAGAGCTGACAAGTTTGGACTTTGGTGCTACTAGTATGCTGCCCGGCGTCACTAATAAGGCTTCTGCTGTAACTAGTTAGACAGATGTTCCACTAGTTGCTGAAAAAAAGTGACAAGTCAAAGATTTTGTTCAACTAATAAGACAAAATATCCAACTAGTACAAACAAGTGTTCAACTAGTACTGACAAAAAGCCAACTAGTGGTCGTGACAGTGTGACAGTGAGCCATCATGAACAGTACCAGGACCCAGAAACTGAAGCAACTAAATGGAAATTCAGCCATCATTATTTTTTTTCATTTTTCATTATTTACACCTGTGCTTTTCTTGCTGTGACATGTCCAAATGTCTGTTCTTTAATCATGGAGTTAAAGATATGTCTTCATTTTTGCTCAGGTAACTTGTGGGAGGAGTTACAGGAGGACAGCCTGCTGTCTGATCCACAATTTACCATAACAACCCCATCCACGACCTCTGCCCTGCAGGACCACAGCGTCCAGACCAGTGGCCTTCAGGCCAGTGGCCTTCAGGCCACGCCCCCTGTCGGTCAGACGTCAGAGGTGACTGCTGTCGTTCGACGAAAAGCTGAGTATGAGGACCAGAATGCAGACAGAAACTTTGAGCAGCATGGCTGTTTGAATGGACTGCATCCTGTGGCTTATTCGGGGATGGAGAGTCTAGCTGGTTATCTGACCTCCTGTACCAAATCCATCTCCTTAATGTAAATACCTGACTGTTTGGGCTCGTTCACACTCCCTGACCATTAATGTAATATATTAACCTGAATGGGGAATATTGTTGCAAGCAGCGTCATGCCACAGTATTTGCATGGTGGTTATTTTACCCATCAAATCCTCTGTTTACCATAGTGTGACAAACTGTGGTGGAAACAGTTATATCCTTTTTGGCTGTACTACACATGTCTTTCCCACCATTTATTTATTTGCAAGAGCTCCTGTTATAAAAAGTATAATATAAAACATATATAAGTTGTTCATTTTATTGATGCATTAATATATTTGTGCATTCTTGCCATTTCAGTTATTTTAGTCAGTTTATACCAGATGATGAATTGCTTTATTCAGTATCCAAGGGTTAGGTTCCTCCATATTAGAGAGTAAAAAATATAAACACACATTGTTGGTGGATGTCCTCTGCTTCAGCACCTTACATTAAACTGGCTGCAACCTGTAACACATGTACAGTTGCCTGGATTATCCTGCCGTCTTATGTAAACTGATTAAAATTCACTTAACTATGTTTTTTTCTATTTTGACTCAAGTGGATCTAAAATGAGCCTGTTACCTCACACACTGTTAATTAGTGCTTTTCAGTTCTGGCTGCTTTTCCAACTATTGAATGTGTTTATGGTTAAAAAAAAAAAGTCATAAACTCCACTGTGATACTGGCTCAGCATAAGAAAAGCTGTTAACACTGACGTCTAATAATGCTTGCCTGATGGATGATGATAGGTGGTGTCATGGCCACAATGCAGTAAGACTGTTGTCACAGAAGATGGCAGCAAAGATACTTTGTGACAAGTAGCTTGTTCAATCTTCTGATGTAACAGTCACATCTTTAACTTCCTGTTCCTATTTCAGTTGTTTTCTACATTATGTAGCCTGATAAACATGCGGAAAATACAATATAGACCATCTGCAAACTTTATTTACTGGCATTATTTTAGCACTTTGGGTTACTGAGTTTCAACAATCACTGTTTATGTAAAAGCATTGGCCTAAACTGATTAAAGAGTGTTGTATTTAAGTACATTTTTAACTAGGTAACTGGTAACTTTTTTGTGTGGAAAAACCTTACCCGACACACATTATTAATCCAAGCAAAGTATTTTTTCACCTTAAAACTTGTCTGGAAAGGTTCTTTTTATCAGTGCTCTTTAGGGTTGGGTACCAAAACCCGGTGCTAATACGGCACCGGTGCCTAAACGACTGGTATCTACCGGACTAAATTGCAACGTGGATTTCGGTGCCACTTAAATGCCTTCTGCGCTGCTCTCTGATGCTCTGAAACAGACGTTAGAGGCAACAGGAGCATTGCTTCACGTGACGATTGTTAACACTTAATTTGACAGCAGGTAACGTTAGCTTACCGTTGGCTAGCAGCTGGATTAAACACGGTTAAAATGCTGACAGCCAAATGGTGTAAAGGGTGTCTGTATTTCACTGTAGAGGATTCCAACAGCGGAACGTTAAGCAGTTTTGTCGTAAAAACAACAGACGTGGTGCATTCACCTTAAACTGGTAAGCCTCATGGTGCATTCAAAGTTATTGTAAAATACCTTATTCCCTATTACCCTATTTTTTTAAATATTGGTTCAGGCACCGTTTAGGCACCGTTTTAAAAGTATCGTTTTAGCACCGGTATCGGCAAAAAACCCAAAGGATACCCAACCCTAGTGCTCTTAAAGTGTTAGAGTATGGTTCATTTCCACACCTAAAAATCTGAAAATCAATAATACTGTAGAGAAGAAGATTTAGACTGTTGAATCAGGTAACATTGTCATTTTGGAATACATCTTTTCCATCTCACCAATAAAATTCAGGGAAACAAGGCTGACAAAAGAAATCTTATTATATAAAGGGGTTACATTTACTTTGTTTTCATGGCTTTTATTTTGTCTCTTCAGTTTATACTAATTCTGATTCTTTGTAAGTGTCACTGTTTTGATAATTGTCTACTCAACATTTTTTTACCGTTAATGTTTAAATACAAAGTACTTTGTTCAGTTTCATCTTTTGTGGAAAAAAACCAAATGGATATCAAGATTCCGATAAAAACCCATATTTATTGCAGTGATGGAATTTCCGCTGTCAAAACTTTACATACTTTTTCATTTTATACTTAAAACATTTATCACAACTAAAGTATACACAGAGTTTAGTACTACAGAGAACGTACTGGATATCAAAATTGATATGGTAGGCCTATAGGTTTTCTGACACTTCAAAGTGGCTATTTATTTAAAAATACTCCTGAAGTAGTTCTAGTACTACATGAAAACATACAACAAATGACACGTTCACATGGACAAAGTATACATTTCTGTTTGTCGTTCAAATAAACGACGACATAATGAATCATTCAGATGTGTGCTACTAGAATTTAAGAAACTTCAGGAGTAAAAATGTAATGAGCTTTCTATACAAACTATATAAATGTACATCTGAGTGGATTCATTATTATTAAACTTTTTTTAGGGTAACTTCATTTCTCTCTATGCCTCATGGTGCGTTTCTGACTCACTGTCGCCCTTTTTCCCTTCATATTAATAGCTATCAAAACACACAAAATGTAAATGAATCAACGAATATTCCTGATGATCAAGTGGAACCCACATATACAGACTGAAATCAACAGTATGTACAGACACTGCATGTGTTTGCTGCCCACACACTCACTCACACACTCTGATGCAACTGATAATCAAACTGGCAGGAGTTGATGTTTCTGCAAAGGGACAAAGGGAGAAATCTATTGGTCTGGCAGCTGAATACCTGAATGGAAATTTATGGAGTTAACAGGAGTGAGACAAAAGCGTTTACTGTCAGTGAATTGTCCATTAGTTCATCTGTTTCTGGTCCTGAAGTGGTACAAGGAAAATGTCTAGAGCAGGGTGGAGTGAAAGGTGGAGGAAAGTCTTCTTATGGCTCCCCACTGTAGGAATAGTCTGCCTTGTTGTGCATCACCAGCTTATTGTCCACAAAGTAGAAGCTGTCAGACTGCGTTTCATAAGGGTGCAGGATCATCTCGCGCACTGAGAGAGAAAAGAGACACAAAAAACTCAGGATTTTGCATCCTGTCATACCCAATAACACATCTCTGTGTGGCTGTGTTTGTCTCTTGTGGTCACATGTGTGTTGGTGTATTGTGTGTGACACTCACTGATGTCCTCGGACAGCGCGGGGAACTCGTAGATGTGCTCGCACGTGTTCTTGCTGCTTGGCATGCAGAAGCCAAACTCGAAATCGAAGCTCTTGAGCAGCTGCTCGCGGAAGTAGTGTCTCTCAATCATACGGAAGTTGTTGATGGGTGTGTCTCCCACTGTGAACTCCACGCTGCAGAAACACGGGGAGGAAATTAATTAACCAACTTGGAAGCAAATGAAAATACAAAGTTTTGGGACTGCTCAAAGGTCAAGTACATTATAAAGGTTAATTCCAGTTTATTTGAACTAGGGCCTTATTTTTGTAGTTTTGGCCATTTCTTCTTACAGTTATAATAACATTGTACTTATAATTGCTGAAATATGGGGACATCAGTACAACAAAGTCAATCAGGGCAAGAAAAACAAGCAGTCAGCCAATCAAACGAGTAGCATGTTCCTGCAATAGAGGCAGCTGCAGTTTCAGGACCACATTCCTAGGACCGCATTTCTAAGACTCTATCAATCAATCAATCAATCAGTCAATCAATCAGTCAATCATTCTATTTATCACATGAAATTGTAAAAGGTACAATTCCAGTGAAATGTTATCCTATCAGCTCCTTCAAATTGTGCATGATACATCACAAAGTAGAATGTGAGCACCAGATCAGCACCGTAGACTGTAACAATAGTGGACGCAGCATCTGTGACGTCACCCGTTGGTGTGTGGACTGCCGTTTTGAAGCCAGGAGTTAGCATTTTAGCTGTCGCCATCTTGGTATTTTGGAGATAGAAGTGACCATATTTGAACAAAAGGGCGGAGCTGGGGAGGATGACGTGTCTAAGCCAGTGTATTGTTTCATGGCGCTGCGACAAGCTAAACACTAAAGAGGAAAAGTCACCGATTTATAATTCTTCTGATGTCAGTCATCTAGATAGTTTTACTGGCGGGTAAACACGGACATCTGGTGCTGTACATCAGCATGTATGACAGTACACAGAGCTGTTTGAAAATCAGCAGACTTAAGTTACCAGCTAACGCTAGCGCTAGCTAGCTAGGTTGGTTGGCAAAACCGCTATTTTTATTTTAATTCATGGATAAGCATCGCTAAGCCTCTATCATGATTGACAGGTCGGCTTGTAGCCATGCCCCTGAATCATCACCTGCTTTATCGTGTATATTGTGTATAACACATTTTGTAATATATAAAATGAACATCATGCCGTATTAGTGTTAATTTTGTCACCTATTTTTAATTTAGTCTTAGTCTTAGTCTTGTGCCAAATGTCATTGTTGTCATTCACATATATAAGTTTTAGTCGACTAAAAGTCTTGTCATTTTAGTCTAGTTTTAGTCAAAAGAGAACTAGATATATCTTAGTCAAGTTTTAGTCAAAACATTTTAGTCTTTTTTTTAAATAACAAATTATTTCTGAGATTATTTCTGATAACCATTTCAGTCAAATAGTTATATAAAAATAAATTATATAAAGTTATAGTTATATAAGTTATATAAAGGCCATATTAGTACCGGGTCTTGGTACCCAACCCTAGTAACAGCTGAATATTCTATATCATGATGGAAAAGTAGAGACGATTGTAGACGAAAATGAAGAGAAATTTTATCTTAGTTTTTATTTTATGCAAAACATTTTAGTGTCGTCTTTTTTCGTCAACAATAATGCATGCTAATTTAGTCTTAGTCAGCGTTTTTGGACATTGGCGCAGTCTTGTCATCGTCTCGTCTTAGTCATGGAAAAAAAGGTCGTTGACGAACATATTTAGTCTCGTCTGACGAAATTAACACTATGCCATATTGAAGAAGACTTAAGACTATCAATTGAATCCATAAACTTGAATTCGGCACATTAAGTCACCCTGTTGAATGGCGCTGGCATTCAGTCAAGTCTCTGCGAAAGGACACCACAGCGTCCGACATACCGACACACCAACACAGGCACAAAGGCACGGAGCCACCAGCTCACCGTCCGAACGCCTACCCACTGGCTAGCAGTGTCGATAATAAACTGTCGTTGCACAGGAGTAATGTAATGTAATGTAAATGAGCTCAGGAGAAGGTTGTGTAATCAAAGTAATTTTTGTGATCTCACAGATGTCTACTTTCTATCCAGGATGATAATTGGTCAGTGGAGCGAACCCTAAATCAAACGTTTCTGCAAACTATGCTGCTCTGCTCTACTTTTCTGCTTCGTTGGACGAATGTAACGACTCTGCTGCTCGGGCCATGGCAATGACCGAACAGTCTGTCCAAATTGGGAGACAAAATACATCATTAAAATACAAATAAAAGTTTCAGTAACCCGTTTACAACCTAGACTAGCGTCATTTTAGTGATGTTGTTGGATTGTCAGATCTCAGCAAGTATGTAGCTTTATGAATACGATGTTGTTATTACAGATAAGAATGAAGGCCAAAACTATGAAAATAAAACCCAACTTGTAAAACACATATATGTTCTGAGGTGCTATGCTAAATAAAAACATAACACTTCTACTATTATATGGTGCACAAAACACATTGTATCAATATGCATTGAACTTTTTCATTAAGCCTAGATTATCTATATGAGTCAGTTGTTGGGTTGAAATAAGAGTAGGAGTCTGTTAATGAACACCACTCATGACCACTGACAGCTGTTGGGTGCCTGACTCAGCAGGTGGGTTTGGCTGCTCTGTATGTTCACACTTGTCATCGTCAGCCTGCCGTCCCACTCTGACGCCCACATATCTCCCACATCCGGTATGTGTCTTCTATCAGTGCAGCAGGGTTGACCGGACATTATTGCATCATTCAGCTTTTTTGGACACGTCTCTTTCTCTTCTCTTTCTCACAGTCTTCAAATACACGCTGAATGACAACTTACGTGGCTCCAACCTGCCGCAACTGCAGAAAGGCTGGGGTGAACTGGTATCGAACAAAACGGCCAGCGTTAGGGTCGCAGTGCTTTCTGCCTCCTGCTAAAGAGGAGACATTTAAAAGAAAAGAATTGAGTTAGAACTACAGCTCACATACAGTTTTTAAATGCCTGACATGAAAAATGTCCATTATATCCATTATTATATTGTCTATGCTTGCTTATCTTCAGCAGAGTAATGGAGACAAGAAAAATATTATACAATACAATCTAGCAGGATAAATTATAAAATTCCCTTTAAAGGACACCATGGACTGTGAGATATAAAAAAACAAGTGGCACACATCACAAAACAAAACATTGACTCTCAGTCTTCACAATATATTCATAAATCTGTGGATCTGTCTTGTAATCTGTTCCCAAGGTTTGGAGCTGACCTGGTGTTGGAGGTTTTGTAATCTCAAACAGGACCGTCCCTGTTTCCATGTCACGGATCTTAAACCTGGTGAAGTCGATCATGTGGACATTTTCTTCTGGAGAACAAAGATAATCTGGACAAGAGAGAAAATACTTTGTTCTCATCCAAATACTACAAACTGTCTATTTCTTCTCTTTTCCTGATATCACTGTGAATGAAGCAAACTGTTCATGTCAGGCAGCAAGCTGTCAATTAATAAATTGCCTGCCAAGATACAGTAATAGCTGTTGTTACAGGCAAGTTTGAAATTATGTCATTCATAAGCCTGCTCCATGCTGTATACATTCTCCTGACCTTGTTTTTGGGATGCTCACCACTAACCTCACAAAAAGGCCAAGAATACTATTTTCTTCACATCAGATCTTTCAATGTGCTAAGGTATGACACCAACAATACGTACACACCCTGTCAGACAGGTTTAGTGTTGTGGAGACAATGTATACATACAATACAGTGGGTAAAATTAAATGTTGTTAAATACAAAGCACCTCAACAACATTCATTCAATTCACCAGCCTGCTTCCTGTCTTCCGACCTTAGACTTACAGTCTATGCTTCCGACACTGAACCTGGATTGATAAGTAGGCTAATTAACAAGAACAGAGTGAACAAAAATGCACATTTTGTGTTTTATGAAGGTGATTCCTGTGGGAAAGACTGTTTTAATTGTTTCTCTTCTCCATTTTTGTGCATTCATTTTTTAGTTTCTGCCTATTGTCATTTTTATGTTTTAACCACGTGTTTTATGTCTGTAATATATTTTGGGCTGAGGTTTCTGTTTTTTAAGTTTGATTAATTTGATTTGGAGTACTGGAGATTGAAATCACAATAATTATTAATTAAATCACAATCATTTCAGCCTCCAGGGGTCCTCCTGCCCTCTCTGTGTCTATTTCCCAACACACACACACACACACACACACACACACCCTGAATACAAGTCCCTCCCGCTAGGGGTTTCTATTGGCTGACATTCAGCTGACAAACTGCATGTGATTGGTCCATAGACCCATCAGTCAGCGCCATCTTGGATCCTGCCCAAAGCGAGTGTAGGATTATTATTATATTCATACAGAACGATGACTAAATAGTTGTTCAGTCATGGATTTATCGCTTTGGAATTACTTGTGCAAAGTGTCCAAAAAGTCATTGTTCTCCCGGCCGGATTACTAAACTTCTGGAAGGGCTACAAAGACACTAAACATCCTGCTGTAAAGCTGGAGCTAATGGCTACAAGCTACAAACAAGACGTGACGCTGGGTTGACAGTTCGCAAAGCAAAACTAAAATTTGTAAGTTAATTTTTGGATTCATAATTATTTATTTATGTTACAAAGACACTGTAATTCCAAGATGGATTAAAAAAGCTTCTGGGTGGCCTACAATTGTTAGAGGATCTCGTTGAAACGGCCCATTTCTCTGCTTCTAACACTGTATTGATCTGGAGATATTAAATATGATAGAAAGTCACCGGCGAAAGCGTCGACATAAACACTTTAGGCAACCCTTTCTGTAGGTTTAATCAATCATCTGCAGATGGACTCACAGCAACACACACACACACATCAAGTGCATACGTATGCTCAAATGAACGAGGATAGCCTGTTATTTATTCCAGCTTCAGGGTCAAGCTTTAGCATATCATAGAGGCATGTTGTCCCTGAAGCCTGAATAGTACAAAGAACAGAGATGCATTGTATTTTACACATATTCAGCGTCATAACTAAATCACTCTGAGTTCAGGGGTTACATGATTAATAAGAAATGCTTGATACATCAATGTGTCTTGGACTGCCATTACAGAATTACACACACACATTTGGTCATGCTGGCAGTGTGTGTGAGTGTGTGTGTGTGTGTGTGTGTGTGTGTGTGTGTGTGTGTGTGTGTGTGTGTGTGTGTGTGTGTGTGTGTGTGTGTGTGTGTGTGTGCGTGTAAGCAAGTCTGAGACACTCCTCTCCCAACAGGGCAGGATTAGACCTAAGAGGCTTATTGTGTTTTACCATCACATGGACTGGCTGGTTGGGAGGGGAGTGTCTCACACACATGCATGTACACGCACACACACACACACACACGCACACACACATGCACACACACACACACACACACACACATGCACACACCTATACCTACTGTACTATCTCATTAGGGTTATGGTAGGGGCAGTTATTATTAGTGCTCTATGTTGCATAAGGGTTGAAGTGTCTTTCTTACTGATTTTCTGATTATAATTATTTTTGACAGGACAGATGAAGACATTAAAAGGGGGAGAGAGAGAAGGAATGACATGCAGCAAAGGGCCGCAGGTCGGAATCGAACCCCGGCCTGCTGCATTGAGGAGTAAATCTCTCTCTCTCTCTCTCTCTCTCTCTCTCTCTCTCTATATATATATATATATATATATATATATATATATATATATATATATATATATATATATATATATATATATATATATATATATATATATATGGGCACCTGCTCTACCAACTGAGCTATCTGGGCACCCAGTCTTTTTTGTTGATGACTTCATGCAACATATTTAAAAAGACTGTTACGGGTCAATGATGAAGGTCCAAATAAGATAAACACACAAGTGGAAGTGTGTCTGTGCATAGTCAAACTCACTGCTGCATCTTCTTCTGTTTCTGTAGGTAAGAGAGCAGATGGGCCACACAGGCTTTAGCCACCTGCTTGAAGATATTTATAGACCTTTTCATAAAGTACAGTACACCATACCTGACACCTTGTCTAAAAATGCCCCTTTTGTGAAACAGGACTATTTGGAGCTTATTGTTTATAGCAATACAGTGAACTGCTTTTTCTTTTTACACTGATGTAAAACTAGCTGAATATGACTGATTTCATGTGACACAATGACTACACAGCTTTCCTAATGAATTAAAGCTGCAATTGGCAAACTTCTGACAACTACAGCTAAGGTGACAGAACATGTAGTGTCTTTCTCTAAAATGCCATTGACTAAAAATATAAATGCAATTTTATATGGCGTATAAAATCTTATCATTACATTTTTAGTATTGCAGTGCTTTACCATACAGATAATGATTCGTGATCTGAGCTTGTGATTTGTTAACTAAAAACTATTCAGATTTCCGCTTTGAGCCTTGTCTTAATACCAAATTCCTCGTTTTCTTTTCATATCATGATGAAAGTACTGGTTAAAAAATCATGTCTACACAAACCAGTAACGTTTTCATGCATTCTACATTACATCATTCAAAAAATAGCTATTACAACTACACGAGGCACAGAACTCAATGACTAAAAATTGTCTGCAAAATTTTAAAACTCTTCAATGTATAATAATATTTGTGTAATCATAATTTCATGTCTTTGGTTGGTCAGTGATGTAAAATACTGCATTAATGTTGACGTGCAGCACCCCCAAAATGATATCTAGAATATTTCAATACCCCCAGTTATTAAGAATTAACAACCCCAGGTCGTTTCATATCAAGAACTGGTCTTATCTCTGGTAATCATTAAATGTTAACATACTGTAGATGTGAGTTGGGTGTTTCCACAGTGAACGTCATGAGACTGGTTAAGGCGTTTCCATGTAAAGCTGCTCTGGCTCAAAAAATCAAAGTATTTTTATATTGCCTTCCATACTGTTGTATGAGTGTTAGAGAGCTACTGTTAGATGCAGTGCCCTCTGGTGCCAGTTCATTTGATGTGATGCACTTATCTGCTCTGAGAATATTACTTCAAGCCTACTGTTAGTCTCGGATTGCGTTTCTTCTTAAGCAACACCATTGTTTTCTTTTAATCTTCTTAATTGTAATTACCATAAAGATCAAAATTGTCCATTTCTGATGTTAAAATACCTTCTAAAAGCATCAATGTTCATCCCCAAACTATAGTCAAATGTCTAGTTAAACTTATACTGTAGTATACTATTGTACTATACTATTCTTATATTTGTTCATATTGTATTGTAATTCTCTTTTTTTTTTTAAAGGTGATTTTTTTGGGGGCTTTTCCCTTTGTTATATATAGTGACAATGGATAGACAGGAAAGGGGAAGAGAGATGGGGGATGACAAAAAATAGCACTTATTTGAAAATTTGTTGGCAGAGTTCTCTGAATGCATCTTGTGTAGCTGTCACAGAGCAGCTCTTGTTGTGGGCAGATGCCCGAAACAAGCATTTTGTGAATCAGAGATGGCTACTTGCCAGAACTTGCTGCAAAAGACAGATGGGGCATTTCATTTGATACCTCAGCCAGTGAAGTCAATTTCACCCAGTAGAGTACACGTATTCACATATAACCATGTCACTCCCACAGTCGTATTAAACCCAGAGCACGTAACCAACACTAGACTATACTAAGTGTGAGCTGTGAGGAGAGAAAAAGGATCAAAATATACACACTGAACGATGAGAGTCATTTTCAGTTTGTGAGAGACAGACAGCGGGAGAGAGAGAGAGAGACACATGGAGATGGAGGATACAGAGAGGATAGTACATATTTGAGAAAAACAATTGTAAAACATCTTGACTGAACTGTATCCTATTTTAGAGACTGCAGTTTGTCACAGCCTTTTTTATGATGAACCAGGGCCTTGTTTCACAGCAATACCAGATGTCTACGCTTGCATTTGGGAATATTTAGGATAATTACACAATACATTTCTTATTTTGGGAAAGACATTCATAAAAAATGTTCTGATTAATTTCAAATGGTTTCTGAAAACATACAGCTGGGACAAATCCACCAATCAGTGATTTACAAATGGCCCCTGAGAGTAATTAAATGATTCAGTAATTCATACTGCACAGTGATTTTCAGAACTTGGTAATCAAAATAATATCCTAGTCGTGAGCTTCTGATAATGAATAAAACTATCCTCAGAAAAAAGGATCAACCCAAATCAACATGATTTATCTAACCATCTCGATGCTCACAGTACTTTTTTCTTTCCTTTTTCCCTTCAATATAGCTTAGGCTGACCATTAAATAATCTGACACACAAACACCTATAAAACCACAATTCACAAGTCATTTTGACACTTTGGTTTTTGTACGGATTAAACAAACAAGATATAATGTGTTAATTAATGAGCTTTAGAGGTGCTGGTAGGCATATTTAGTTTCAATTGAACAGAGATTCAGGTTATTATGCTAAGCTAAACTAACAAGCTGCTGGCTATTTAGCTGCATATTTACCATACAGACACAAGAGTGGTAGCTACTGTATCATACCGTCTAACTCTAAGAACATTCCCAAAAGTTTGAAATATTCCTTTAGGAATTTGCTCTGGCTCCAACAAAAGTAGTCCTAGCGATGTGGCAAAAAGGAAAACCATATTGCAGTCATTGTTCTTCTTATAGGAATAGATTGTGTTGGAAGGAAATGATCCCTGCTAACTGTGCATTTATGCAAAGTGTACAACCAAACTATTGAAATTACTATAAAACTTTAACTTCATGCTAAATAATCCATTAGTTACTATTTCCCTACTGCATGAATCACCTGTATGCCATGATATACATGTTCATACCTCTGTTCTTTTTTTCTTTTTTCCTTCCGTCTTACACACACACACACACACACACACACACACACACACACACACACACACACACACACACACACACACACACACAAAGTGCTCCACTTCACTTCCTTCAACACTGTCACCTAGCAACGTTCCTTCTGATAGTGTGCCAGCTCGATTAGCCTGTCTTTTTCCTTCCCCTCATCCACCTAGCTGCTCTGCAACAACAAGGTGCAGCAGCGAATCAAAGTGAGAGTGTCTCAGGTTAGACATCAGCGCTATGCAAATGAAATGTTACACGTTTGATGAAGATATAAACCTGGGGCCTCCTCCTGTACACTGAGGCCCTCCTTTTGCCTGATTTCACAAAGAAGAATCAGGATGTGCTGATCTGATGCAGAATATTAAGAAGGTGTGAGTCAACAGTGACTTCAATTACAATTTGACATGATAGATTACAATACCCTTTATTGTCCCAGTGGGGAAACACGACATTAACTCTCAGTGCAGGTGATCTGCCATAATTACATACGGGTCTTTTTACATTCATTTTATCGTGATTTCCATGTATCTTATTTCATGTTTTTAGCCATACAAAGGATTTTGCTGTGTGCTTTCTAACAGTCAGTCTCATCTATGCTAACACACATTAGTCATAGACCCAAAGACCGACAGCAGATTATTGTTAAACATAATAAATTTCACTCTAGACTAAGTCAATACAGTCCTGAAAAGATCCCTCTGGCAGCAGCTAACCCTAACCCTCTAAAGAGAGTAAAATTAACACAAAGTCTTGAGTCATGCTGTGTTCCTGTGGTCAGATACACAGAGCCTGTCTGACACCAAAGTGGCATTCATTAAGAGCAAGCATGCTGCCATTTATAGCTCCCTAATCCCCAAGATTAGCCCTGAGTTACAGACTCTCAATGACAGGGATTGGTCTCCGATCACTGCGAACAACATAAGGAAGAACAATGCAGACATGTTTACTTATCTTTACGTTCAAATAATCCATAGCTGAAGGCAGCTGGTGTGACATTAGCATTACACCTAGATGTTCTCATCATGATGTACAGTGCACCTGTGCATGGCATGCTGTTTCATGTCTCTCAGGTAACAGCACCTTTAGGCAAACTGGCAAAGTTTTGAGGTTCGTAGAGAGGTTGCATTCTGAGCAGCTGAATGCAGATGAGATTTTTTTCCTCTTATCTTTCTCCGGCCTGCATCACCAAGTGGAAAAACATCTTCTGTGAGAGGGTTTTATCAGGACTAATATTGTGATCTAAGCTCACGAAACCACAAAGACAAAAAAGACATAGTTTGACAGTTTGGGATATGCTTCTTCACTTTCTTGCCGAGAGTTAGATCAAGTGGATCCATACCACTCTCATGTCTATATAGATAAGAAGCTACAGCCGAGTAACGGTTAGTTTAGCTTAGCTTAGCTTAGCTTAGCTTAGTTTAGTATTAAGACTGGAAACAGGAGGAAACAGCTAGCCTGGCTCTGTCTGAAGGTAACAAAATTGGCCTACTGCCACCTCTAAAGCTTACTAGTTATTAAACAAACAGGACATAAATTGTTAATTAGAGGTGCTGGCAGGTGGATTCTGTTAGTTTTGCTAGCTATTTTCCAGTCTTTGTGGTACAATCTATAGCATTATGTTTAGCATACAGACATGAGAGATGCAATCTTCTCATCTAAATCTTGGCAAGAAAGGGAATAAGTGTATTTCCCAAGATAGCCGGCTCTGTCTAAAGGAAACACAATCCACTTATCTGCACAGCTCGCTAATTATTAAATAACAAGACATGTTAGATGAGACAATTGATACCAATCTTAGAGTGGTAACATTACTGTAACGTGATTGTACAGCAAAGACACATATTTCCCCAAATGTTAATACATTTTCCTTCCACGGATAAGATTATGTAAAATTGGAAAATCATGTTTGTAAAATCACGATAAAAAGTGCAAATTAAAGGAAAGCTTTTCCACAGTTGAGGAATGTTTAGGCTCAAATAAATGTAAAAGAAATCAAGGACCAAGAGGTTTTGTAATCATCTGACTATGGTTACCACATGGAAGGTACTGTGCAGCACACTATGTATGAACGAATCAGCAGCTCACTTTAGTGTCCTCTGTCACACACACACACACACACACACACACACACACACACACACACACACACACACTTCCTCCCCATATGATTAATATATGTATAGTATAGATAAAGTTATACAAATTAAATGATAAGTGAGGGCTCCAAGCTCTAACTACATTGGATGTGTTCTGTTCAGGATCATCCTTGTTTAATCTGATTTAGGTCTTCCAGAAATGTCATCCTATCTAGAGAAGGTGGGGAATTTACTGTCTCCGCTAAACTACAGCATCATACATGAATAGAATATGATATGTAGGAGGGTGTTTAGGTGTGCTATTGCAGTTTTGGTATCAATGACTGAATAAGTTTATCTCTTTTGGGGCCTTTAAATATTCTTCAAAGAAAAACAAATTACTCTTTAGTTGATCTGGTCATAACTCACAGACTCACTTGTGTGTGGAAATCATGGGAACATTGGACTTGTGGAGAAATTGATGCTGCCGCTCTCTGTATCTTGGCCTCCGTGTCTGATTTCTGTTGAACATCTGGAAGTTTGCCTCCAGCAGTGACGAGGTCTTTAGGATTATTCACCTCTTATTCGTACAAAGAGGGTCTTCTATGCATGTTGGTCTGAACAAATATGATTTAGTACCAGAAACTTTTTTGTCAATTGAAATCCAAAATGCAGAAGTGTGGGCATATTATGCTTTTTTCCATATTTTCTGTCATATCTACAATGTTATAATGTTGGATTTTCATGTTAAACATGGCCAAATAAAGACGTAAACATATTTTAGACAACACTTAGCCAGCCTTCTCCGGCCTTCTATGATTGGTCATCTGCTCCAGGTAGGCAGGATTGGAGTGTGTTTTTTTAAGATACTGCGGTGTTAACATTGTCACATGTAGCTACATACTAACTGCAGTAAACAATGTCATCTGGGCTGCCAACGTTGTTAAATTCTCCCCAATTTTGTACAAAACACAAAATACAAGTATCAACCTGCTATATAATAGTTCCCCTTTAACACAGAGGTTCAGCCAGAAAAATCAGCACCAGCCAGTAATTTTGAGTTATTGATATTGATCATGAACCCTGTCAAACTCTATAGGACAGTACAATCTTACATAATGTACGTGATACAATTTCTAATATTAAGTTAATATGATCTTAAGTTTGGCAACAACTTCCTGATTCAAAGAGCAAGAGCAAGCACTGGTAAAAGACAGATCATGAGATTGTGTTGATTACTTCTCTCCATGTCAAATCACTCTGAAAGAGTAACCTTGTGACAGCTGTGCATGGCAGATTAAAAACCAGCTGCAACAATCAATTTAAATTAAAGCTGTATCCATTGTGTTGGCAGACATCACAGAGTGGAAATCCCGCCCAACGTAGATAAAGCACTGCTCTGTGTCCCAGATTTATTAAGGCCAAATAATTGATCACCCATTAGTGTAAGAGGAGCCAGGCTGTTCGGAGTAAATAATTTGGATGAGGCAAAATTACACATCAATGTATATTCTTTGAGTCAAAAATACCAGCAGTACAACGGATGATCTAGTGTGGTGGAGCTTTTACCTCCCATTACATAATAATTCCAACTTTGATTTTACTTTTTGAAGGTATCTTGCTTCTAATTTGAAATGTACTCACTTTTATGCTAAATAAATTGTAATGGGATCTAGCAAGACACCAAAAGAGTTTTTTCACTTAACATACAACTACTTTCTTCACTTTACATGTGTATGAGTGCAACACCATGAGTGCTTTTGCCGAGAAAATCATTATCCTAAGACGGCCTTTTACCCAACCTTTCTGTCCTCTCTACCCTTCCATCTGCAGCTGGGTGTTTTCTCCATGCACAATAAAGGATAGGTTCAAAATGTCTGAAGTCTGTCTAAAAACAGTAGTCAGGTGCTCAAAAGGACATTGAATGAGGTTTTACCTGCTGTAACAATTCCTGCTGTTCATTCTGGACATTAAGAGGTCCCTCTCTGATGCACTTACAATTAAAGTCAAAGGGACAAAATTTAAAGTCCTTGCTAAAATGTATATTAAAGTTGATCTGAAGTTAATTCGCAGCTTTGGCACCATGATAACTTTCCAGAGTTGTACAATCCCGACTGTGAGTATTATAAATAAACCTTTAAATGCATTAATCTGTTACTCAAACTGGACTTCCTGGATCATATTTTAATGTGTCACCTGTAGCTTAACAACACGTCCCCGCCAACGCAGACCCCTGTTTTAACGCAGGCCTCTTTCCGGTCTGAACAACAACGGTCTAACAGTGAGTTAGGCCAGGGATCTTGAGCTCTGAGGTTGCTTTGACTTAACTGAAGAGTGCATCTTTTGAATTCATGGTTTACATTTAAAAACTCTTGCAATCAAATTAGGAGGCATGTTTTCACTTTTTATGAACAGGAAATCTTCCTCTTGCTGTGATTGCCCACTCCAGAAAACACAAAAACAATTTCAGAAATGCACTGAACAGGATAAAACACACACACACACACACACACACACACACACACACACACACACACACACACACACACACACACACACACACACACACACACACACACACACACACACAGGTTTTCTGTGTATGTCTGTCTGCTTTCCTGCATATCATAAATTATGCATCAAGTAAACAGTTAACTGATAATGTGCCATTTTTCATATCACAGCAGGGCTTCTCTGCTGCCTGGATTATATTTCTTCTCCTCTACGCCTGTGTGACAATGAGGTGCTGTGCTTTGCTTATCAGCACTGAACCACTGTGACAGACTTGAGCTAGGCAGCCCCAAAATGGTGGCATTTACGTCCCAAACGCACAACTGAAAAAGTCTTTTACACTGCAGGGTGATGCGTTTTCCGCTTCCCTCTTTTCACACCGCGATTTTCGTTTTCATGCTGCAGAAAATGATACCCTGAATTGTGCGGCACACAATGGATTTTCTCTGTGGTATGGTCTGTCATTTAAAATAATTGGGCCTCGGAGAGACTTTTGTGTTCTCTCATCACTTAACAGGAAACAAGGAAGCAGATTCAACGTCCGTTCATTTGTATAAACCCAAACGTTCCAAATGAACAGCAATGTCATTGTTGACAGGATACAAAATCCATCTCACTCTGAGTGGATAATCTTAATATGATATCTTTTGATTACAATTTGCAGCTGTATATGGCCAGTAAATGAATGGTTAGGGAACATAACTATACGTTTAATCTTATATCCACAATGTAAACAAACTCACTTATGCTTCAGCTCCAGGGTCATTACAGTAATTACCTGAGGTATATTGCATCATTGCTCTGTTACAGCCATCCTGACATAATCCAGATTACTTTGATGTCAGTGGAGAGCGGAGATTACTGCACCAAGTATAATTTGTGGTGAAGGATGGCTAGTATTGCTTTTCGGCTGAGGGGGCATCAAATGAAAACAGATGTAGCGAAGAGTTGTTGTTCAAATTGTGTGTGTGTGTGTGTGTGTGTGTGTGGGGGGTGTTTGAGAGGGTTCAGTTTTGACTCAGACTTCACTGTCAATCACTGCTATAAATATAAATGAATGCAAATTTACCTTTCAGAAAACAATAACTCCATTGTTTTTTGTCTTATGTTGTCAGTTTAAGACCAATCAATTAATTTGAGTGTGAAAGCACGTTTAAAACCTGTTACCAATAGTGACAATAAAAATGCAAATATATACCCATTTTTTGGGGATCTGGGGATAATGTCGGAGTTTCTTCATGCTATGTATTTGGTAATTTGGTGTAGGTAAGTAGTGACAAACAATTCTGAATGACATTAGACTTTTACAAAAAATAAATAAAATGATTAGACACAAAGAATCTTACAGTAAAACAAGGTCCACTATACCAACCCCCCTCACAGTCTCTAACGATAGCGTTTGCTTACATTCGCTGACGAAGACCTTGAGATGAGTTTGAAATCTCCAGAAAAAAAAGCTAGGATTTAGACCTTGAGTCAAGATTTTTATTTATTTATTTGCAAAATGTATATTTAAATCAACAATTACCTATCATGCTCATCATTAGACTTATGAAGTAGACTCCACTAATCACATTTCTTTCTTTAAACCAACTATTTTCTGTAAGCCTCAGGTATCTAGTTTTGACTCCATGCCACCTCCACAAACTACTTAGACCCTTGCTTGTTTCACATTTCCATCCTCAGTCCCAATCTCACCCTCATTAAAAACTGCAACATCATTTTTAACACTATACAAAAGGGAATCCTTGTGACAGTGTATATTATGTAGCACTCATGAAATGGAAGTTGAAAGTTTGTGAAACTCCTTTCCTCTGACTCCACCCTGCTAATGAACAGGCTTGAAACCAGGCATACTAGTCACCTTGAAGAGCCTACCCTGTCCTGTTCCCATGACATAATCTGCAAACAGTTTCCACAGTATGTTAAACAACAGGCTGACAGTATTCTTCTCTTGTATTTTTTCCAGCTGATCACTGTCTGTGACAAGCTATAATCGGTGGATCACATCTCTGGCCACCTGTTATCACAGAGCCACAGGTGTCTTGAGGTGAAGAGATTTTTTTTTTTCAGCAGGATTTGAGAAGCACACCAGGAAGTACTACAGTCACCTTCTCTCTCTTTTAATGCCTAAACACTCAGACACAGAGATGCAAACACCTACAATCACACACGTCAGTATTATTAGTGACATTGGGAAACCTAACACGCTACAAGCCACATCTAAGGTCCAATCATATTCATCCAATCGTATTAACCTATTAGTCCTTGGGTAAGACATTAAACATTTACAGTAACTGCCCACTGACTGTGATACACACCGGTTTTAGTGCTAAGTCTAAGACTCTGAGCTCCTTTCAAACTGTGTCGCTGTCCATGGTACCTGTGTCTAGTTCCTCGAGACAGCTAATAAAAACAGTAAATGAGCGCAGGGAGTATGTTACATTAAAAGGACACATAAACAAGGAAACAACAGCAGAAGATGGGTTGCACTAATCTCCTCTAACTGTAAGGCTTTAAATACTCTTCCCATCATGTCAATTACAGTAGCAGGTTACTTACTCTTGGTGATCTTCTGTAGCCCGAGCACATCATCGGGCGTTATTACGGAATTTCTGCGCAATTCTTCTTCAGTTCTAACCGGGATCCCCATGTCTGATGAGTTGCAGCCCTGCTGCACTTTCATGTCCAACAGAAGAATGCTGTTCGGTGCGCAACCTGACTGGAACTGAGGCTTTCTGATGCTCTCGGCGTCGTCGCCGCAGAAGCCGATTTACTTGCGTCGCAGCTTTTAGTTGCACGCTGGCTAATAAACCGTGCAGCAAACAGGCTCTGTGCTGCTACAAGAATAACTCATTCTCCGTGCCTCCTCCCCTTCTCGATCCGGTAAAAGATAAAAATCAGCCCTTAGCTCCCTCCCCTCCCGCGCTCAAGGCTCATCGGTTCTCTCACAAGCTATTTAATCCAAATCCTGTGGCTTTAAACCGACCAGTGGTGCGGGGCTGACAGTCTGCAAGCCTCGTCATCTGCTGCTGATACACCAGTGCGTGCATGGCTGGGCTTTACTCAGGAACAGTAACTGATCACTCAATACTCCTTTCTCACCTCGGAAATGAGCTCCTACATCCGATGAGACAGAGATTCATAAATGTCTGAAATACAATCTTCAAATTATATTGACCTTTTACAATAAGGCACCCACAATTGGAGTAGTTACCCAAACAAATGAGGATTGAATAAGCAACTAACTGCTAGAGAGTCATTAGTTCATGGGTCACTCCTTATTACATGTTATAGCTAACGATTAGTTAACTAAGAAACGAATAAGGAACGAATCAGGAACCAGTTGATAATTGATGAATTAGTAATATAAGTTAATGGTAGCCTATACTTCCCTAATAATTACTATTTGAGTGCTATAGTAGCCTAGATAATTAACAGGCTACTTATAGAGAAAAGCACAAGGGACACGGAAAGGGTAAGTAATCATAAAATAATGAAGTGATGAGGGACTACTTTGTACATACTCAGTATACTGTATCACTTTACTTTGGGTGGGAGGGGGGGTTAAGTAGTTAATAATTGGGGGGTTAAGTAGTTAATAATTAGTGAGTCATTACTAGTTTTGTGCCCTTGCTGAGTCACTCCTTAGTTCACTAGCATTTAGTTCCTTATTCCTTCCTAATTTGTTCCCTGGTAACTACTGAAATGTTATGTACGTTATTGTAAAGTGTTACCGAAATGAAATATCTTCTTGAGGTTTGGTTCTGTAGCATTGTTCGCCTCAACAGGTAAAGCAGTATTAACGGCCACCTGGGGGCAGAAGACCAACCTGTAAACATAACATTTACATATTATCGCCTTATAACGTTGTTATGCTCACAAACAACTACCCATTCAGCAGACGCTAAACAACATCAGCATTAATTTGGAGTTGTGTTTCTGGCCTCCTGATGAATGTAAGTCCAATATTTACTCTGCTTTTAGCTCTATTTTGGTCTCTACCAACTCTTGAAGGAAATATCTGGGGCTCTAGCCACTAAATGCTCCAGCTAGCTAACTTTGTCTGTATGCTGTTTGGTGTTAGGCCGGTAGTGTACAGTGTGTTTATTAGAGATTTATTTTTATGAAAACAGCTGCCTGCAGCTACTGGAAACCAGGTTGATGAGAGTAGTGAGACTGATCCAAAACAGGAAAGTTGTGGGCCCGTAAACCAAAACATGTAGCTCTTTAGTTTTCACATTACACATTATCTTTTGATCCATTCTAAATAAAACCTATTCATTAATGACACTTTAAATAACACCAGAGTGTAAGACCACCATGACCCTTAAGGAAAATACACAAAAACAGGGAAAACAAAGACGGAGATGAGACTATCTTTCAGCTTTATAATATCTTTATTTCATTTTTCTTCATTGGAAAGTAGGTTTCCAGATGCCAGCATCCCTGAGAAAGTGTAAAATGCAAATCTCCGGTCAGCCCCATCAATGAGCTGAAACGGGCCAGCCAAAAGATATTCACATCTGCAAAACACAACCCTGCACAGCCACTTCTCTTTTGATTAATCACACACTGGCCAGTGCCCTCTTCCTTTCAGTGAAGTGAGCCTTTTGCTTTGTGATGAGGAGATAGTGCCTCCCTCTGCTTGGCAAACTTACTGCAGGGCATGTGCAGAGCTGAGAGCTGTCCATGGTAGTACCTTGTGAGGAGTGATATGATTGTTTATCCCTTTGCTCTTTAAAATCTGTGGATCCCAGGAGAGGGAGAGCGCTTTGGTGAACAGGCTTATTGGCATCATGCCAGCTAGAAACATGTAGGCGAGTAGTTAAAAATAAAATAAAAGGGTTATAATAGCATTGAAACAAACTAATAAACACAAACTATCAACTAATCCCCTATAATCCGCCTTTCATAATCTTTCTATGAGGTCTGTAGACAGAGAGCATTGCTACCATTTTTACCGGTGTTACAGTTACTCTGGAAGTCTGTGACAATCAGAACATCTCATCAGAATCATTCCCAATGCCACATACTCCCAAATCCTACCAGTAAATGCATAACAATATTCAAAAGCCATTAGCTTATGTGTGGCTAGGTGGCTGTTGAAGAATTTTCAAGGGATGGTTAGCAGCATGGCAAGCCTGACCCCTTTGCGATTCCCTCCTGTTAGCCCACAGTCTGCTGGACTCCTCTCTATGCGGTCATCTCGAAGCAGCCCCTGCGGTGTGTCTGCATGTCTCTCACCCTACGGATGGACTGGATCTGGGGCTGGTGGGCTCCCCACTCGTTCCAGTGCTTGAAAGGGCCCATCTCAAACACATACTGGTAGCCACGGTAGCCTGGGTACTGGTAGCCCACCCAGCTGTGTGAGGAAGTAGAGAGAAACACACGTGAACCCCAAAGCTCTGCTTATGTTGGCCAACAGCTGTGTGTCCTTTTAGTTGTCATTTAATTCTGATGGACAGAAATGTCTTACGTTCCACCGGTGACCTGAATGCTGGCAACACGATCCTGGAAGCCGTAAGACCACAGGCTTGGAATATCCTCATCGCACACCTCCATCTTACGACCCTCAAAGTTTGGACATTCGTACAGGCAAATCTTGTGATCCTGGGCATCCTATAAGATACAAACATTAATAACATTAATAACTGTTACTGTTATTAGATTCTGGTTTACTCTCTGTCCCAGATTTTAGCCAATGAAGAAATTTAAACACAAGTCCAGTCAGGATCACTACTGAAGTACAAAAGGGGCACAAGTACAGTTATTGATGGTTTGAATAGAAACACTGCTTTACAAGCCAGGACCAAACCTCTGGGGGAAATACTGAGTACTTGCATTTCTCTGGATTTTTTAGTCTGAATATTGTCAAATTAAAACATAGTGGCACAAAAATGTCAGCAATCCAAAAATACTGCCAGTGGAATAAGCCTATAAATACACATATAACTGCATCCTTAAATAGCACTTTCCCTTGTGCCAATAGAAGATGGATGAGAGGTGCAAATGGAGCTTGACAACAGTGATACAAATCAGCCCCTTACGTTGCCCCCCCCCTCCCCATTGCAGGCTGATCCCAACTCACCATTCTGACGGGCCTGACTGACATGAAGCGATCACACCTGTAGCTGTTGGACCAGGTGTCCCAGCGGGGATAGTCTCCCTTCTCCAGCATGAACATCTCACCAGTCATGTTCTGCTGCTCATAACCCACCCAGCTGCAAAGATAGATAGACAGATATATACATATTTTACTTTGGGAAAAATGATATACAGAGTTATAACACATATTTTGATGGCAGGTGTGATGACTTACGGTCCACATTCGACCCTGATGGAGCCGATTTTTTCGAAACCCTTCTCACACAGGTTACGGCACTCTCCGGACAGGTCCATCCTACGGCCTTGGAAGTTCTCATATTCATAGAGGTATATCTGAAAGGTTAAACAAGCTGAATTAATTCATTTCTGTAGTAGAAGTAAAAAAAAAAAAAAGTCAATGCCTAAGTTAAGGCTTAGTTTTAGGATTAGTTGATTAAAAAAACAAACTGTAGAAGTACCTTGTGATTGCGCATTCCAATGGCAGAGTGGCTGCCAATGCTACCTTGAGCACCTGAGTGGGACATGATCAGTTCTAGAAAGAGAAGAAGAAGAAGCACAGAGTAAGTCACTAATTTTCACAAATCAATGTGGGGCTACGAAGAGGGTAATTACTGTTTTTTTTACTGCTGAAATACAATATGTAAACCAAGAGTGGTGTGTGAGTATGAGGATTCCTCTTTTTGATAAGAACTGGAAAGATCTTTCAGTTGTGATGGGTACACTGCAAATACTGCAATTAATGGATGCCCTCAATTAATGTGTATCCTTATAAAGGCTTCCAATGCTGAAAAGCAGCATTTCAACACCCTCCGTGGTTGAAAATTTCAAGTCTGTTTCTCCCCTTACACTAATCAGAATCACTGATGGGTGTGGATGGGTGAGCACCTTTAACCACACGGTGATGTCACGGTGCGCTGACAGACCTTGGAGTACCCTAGTGCATCACTGCCTCAAGGTTAATGCATCCAGTTAAACCACTGTAAATGTAAAAGGTTGTTAAATTGCTCTTCAAAGTTAAAACATCATGTGAAAAAAGTCCAGCTCTTACTTTGTTTTGGACATCTTTTCTTCTATTATCTACTAAAAAAAACCTATAGGCTTTTCGTTCAATTTAAATTTGAAAAGCAAGATGGAGAAAAAATAAGCAGATTTCTGCAATAATGTAAATGCAAGCATTTGTAAAACAATGCTGTTCTTTCTTTTTCTGTTTCCAGTAAAAGTGGAGTATAACTGAAGTCCTCTCAATGTTTTGCTTACTTAAGTCTACCCCAACAACCTCTTAGCAACATTAATTTGATTCTTCCCCTCAAAGTGGTGTTTCCTCTGTACATTTCCCACTGATCTCTCTCCATGAGAATAACTCATTAACAAACAAAAAGAACTAATCTATCCAAACCTGCCATGATCCAATTTTAAGGAAAAATGATTTGACACAGCCCCTCATCTTTCTCATCCATCTTACCTCAGGATGAGCAACTAAACATGAGAGCAGCACTAAAACCTAAAATCATACCCTGCTGCATTTTATGTCAATATTCCATCTACTCAGTCAAAAGTTAAGGTTTAAGAAAAGAGCCAAGCCTTGCTTGGTCCAAAGTGTGAGCAGACAGGAAAACCACAACATTCCCCTTAATATCTAATGATTCTAGCAGTTCTTACAGAGTTAGAAGACCTTAGAGTGGAAACTTACAGTTACAATCGCAGGTTGGAACGGAGCGACCTATTGAGAATGTGATGGACACAGGCATTGCTAGTGGGGATATATATATACATTTACATCCAGGCCGAGTCTATAGAGGCCGGATTCTGACTTCTCATTGGCTGTGAGGTCTTTGGAGCACAGTGCAGGGGTCAAAGGTCATGCTGCTTATCTGTGCGCAAGTCGTGCTGACTCAGCTGCCTGTTTTGTTGTCCAGCACCATTGTGGGGGACCAGGGACAGTCACTGCCATCAGCAGAAAGTTTAGTTTTACACACACACACACACACACACACACACACACACACACACACACACACACACACACAGTAACTTTAGCAGACACCACTCTCACGTTCTGGCCCTCACTTTTGTAGTAAATTCTTACTGTTTTCTTTATCCTTCCCTTCTGTTTTTCAAGTTTCTCTGTGATCTGTTTTGTCTTTTACTTCCATATTCTCTCTTTTTCTCTTGATCCTTGGTGCAGCTGGCCCAAGCCTTTGATCCCTGTGTGTGTAATGTGCTGACTGCAGGAACGGCATCCATCTCTCTATTGTTTGGACAGGCGAGTGTTGGGTTCTCTTTTGCGTATTATAGTGCTGGACAGGCTGTATCCATACATACACGTGTCATACAACTCCACCGACACACTCATGTCATATGCACACATGTATTTGTACATGCACACCTACAGAGTATTAACTTTTTATGACTTGTGAAAACAGATACAAATCATTTGACCAAAACGCCACAGATACATTAAATGTCTTCTGTAAGCAAAACGAAAGATTCACATTTAGTCTGACTGCTTTCTATTACAGTAAATCATTTTAATTGTTGGGTGTATGAGTATTTGCCGATGGATCTCTCACACCAGTGGCACAATGATCGTAATGCTTGAAAAACTAATTGCAAGCAGACAGCTCTTATTAGAACATTGCTATTTCCATCTGATGTCATTTTAATGATTCTGATGCAGCTGTTAGACAGTGGTGAAAGGCCTGTGGGCAAATATTCACAGTATGAATTTATCAAAGGAATTATTAGAGCATAGAGGAAGAACCCATGGGAAATGTCCTCTTTTTATTCATTTTTTTTTACAAAATACAAAGACAATATGAACACATTTGACATCAAAGCTATTTTAGACATTTGTAAAGTAGACACGGGAAGAAGAACAGAGAGAGAGAGACAACTAGATCAGTTTCACTCTGATTCAAAATATTCTGCCATTCTTACTGCTCAGTTTGAGTTTATAACACAGAAGCATTTATGAAAGGCCTCCAACATGCACCCCTTCCTGTATACATTTGCATTACCTGAAGGCCTGGGGCATTTAACTCTAACCCTTTTTACAGTAAGACCAGGATTGAGATGTGTTTCTGAGGCTTATGTAGACCTACAGTACAGGCCAAAAGTTTGGACACACCTTCTCATTCAATGAGTTTCCTTTATTTTCATGACTATTTACATTGTAGATTCTCACTGAAGGCATCAAAACTATGAATGAACACATATGGAATTATGTAATTAACAAAAAAGTGTGAAATTACTGAAAACATGTCTTATATTTTAGATTCCTCAAAGTAGCCACCCTTTGCTCTGATTACTGCTTTGCACACTCTTGGCATTCTCTTGATGAGCTTCAAGAGGTAGTCACCTGAAATGGTTTTCCAACAGTCTTGAAGGAGTTCCCAGAGATGCTAAGCACTTGTTGGCCCTTTTGCCTTCACTCTGCGGTCCCCAAACCATCTCGATTGGGTTCAGGTCCGGTGACTGTGGAGGCCAGGTCATCTGGCGCAGCACTCCATCACTCTCCTTCTTGGTCAAATAGCCCTTACACAGCCTGGAGGTGTGTTTGGGGTCATTGTCCTGTTGAAAAATAAATGATGGTTCAACTAAACGCAAACCGGATGGGATGGCATGTCGCTGCAGGATGCTGTGGTAGCCATGCTGGTTCAGTATGCCTTCAATTTTGAATAAGTCCCCAACAGTGTCACCAGCAAAGCACCCACACACCATCACACCTCCTCCATGCTTCACGGTGGGAACCAGGCATGTAGAATCCATCCGTTCACCTTTTCTGCGTCACACAAAGACACGGCAGTTGGAACCAAAGATCTCAAATTTGGACTCATCAGACCAAAGCACAATTTTCCACTGGTCTAATGTCCATTCCTTGTGTTTCTTGGCCCAAACAAATCTCTTCTGCTTGTTGCCTCTCCTTAGCAGTGGTTTCCTAGCAGCTACTTGACCATGAAGGCCTGATTCGTGCAGTCTCTTCTTAACAGTTGTTCTAGCGATGTGTCTGTTGCTAGAACTCTGTGTGGCATTCATCCGGTCTCTAATCTGAGCTGCTGTTAACTCGCGATTTCTGAGGCTGGTGACTCGGATGAACTTATCCTCAGCAGCAGAGGTGACTCTTGGTCTTCCTTTCCTGGGGCGGTCCTCATGTGAGCCAGTTTTGTTGTAGCGCTTGATGGTTTTTGCGACTGCACTTGGGGACACATTCAAAGTTTTTGCAATTTTCCGGACTGACTGACCTTCATTTGTTAAAGTAATAATGGCCACTCGTTTCTCTTTACTTAGCTGATTGGTTCTTGCCATAATATGAATTCTAACAGTTGTCCAATATTGCTGTTGGCTGTGTATCAACCTGACTTCTGCACAACACAACTGATGGTCCCAACCCCATTAATAAGGGAAAAAATTCCACTAATTAATCCTGACGAGGCACACCTGTGAAGTGAAAACCATTTCAGGTGACTACCTCATGAAGCTCATTGAGAGAACACCAAGGGTTTGCAGTGCTATCAAAAAAGCAAAGGGTGGCTACTTTGAGGAATATAAAATATAAGACATGTTTTCAGTTATTTCACACTTTTTTGTTAAGTACATAATTCCATATGTGTTCATTCATAGTTTTGATGCCTTCAGTGAGAATCTACAATGTAAATAGTCATGAAAATAAAGAAAACACATTGAATGAGAAGGTGTGTCCAAACTTTTGGCCTGTACTGTATATTGGTGTTATAAGTCATGCTACATTTACAGTAACAGAAACATTAATCTTTATATTGGTATTGCAAGCTTACAGCAGTTAGAAAGTAACCTGGCGTCAACATCCTAGCTCTCATCATCTTTTTGGGTGTGACTGAAATATGCAGTAAGTTTGCTTAAAACACTTATAAACCCCCCACCCCAAAACATCTATAGATGTTTCCCCTTAATTTCTCATACACGCAGATGCTATTTGTTGAGCTTAGAAAAGTCAGCTTCATATTACACTTAAATATGAATTCAAATATATATCATATAAGTCATAACAGGGCAGTAAAACATAGATACTGCAAGTTTTGACTTTTTTATAAATGAATGTTAAATCACAGTTTGCTGGGCGCCTGGGTAGCTTACCGTGCGCACATAAACAGAGGCTTAGTCCTCGACACAGCGGTTGCAGGTTCAATTCTGACCTGCTGCCATTTTCTGCATGTGGTTTCCCCTATATCTTCCCTTTCATGTCTAAAGCTGTCCTATCTAATAAAGGCCTAAAATGGCAAAAAAAAAAAAAATCTATATTACAGTTTCAAAACAAATCTCAAACAAATTGACTTAATCTGACAATTATTTCATCTCTCATGAACCCAGAGTATTAAGAGTATATGTAGCTCTGTAAACAATAAACATTGGAGTTTTTGTCAAAACTACCAGGAGTTTAGAGTTTGGTCAGCTAGGTGAACTGACCTGTTGGGAAGCTTGTGTGAAGTGTTTGGAACTACAATGTAAATGTACTTTTGCAATATGTTTAGGCTAAACCTTTTACTGCCATAAAGAAGAAAAAAAACATGAATAGAAATGATAAAGTAAGTGTCAATTGTCACTGTCTAAATATATGTGTAAATGTGTGACTTCTTTTGTAGGCTCTGAATATATTTCTGACTGCATGAACAGGCCTTTGCGTGCCTGTCTCTGTCCATGACTGTGTGTGTGCATGACTGAGCATGTGTGTATATAGGAGTGAGTGAAAAGGTGAAAGGACCAGAGATGTGAGGTCAGTTGACGTGGACATGGCGTGCAGATCAGAGATGGAGCTCAGCACAGTGTGGAAAGAACTCAGTAAGTACGTTATTAAAATACAAAGCAGCTTGTTTAATTAGAAAACATCTTTCATTTCATTTTCTGGATCCATAATTGGAATATAAGTACCAACAAAGTTGAAATTATCTGTTTGTAGTCTGAAATTTCTGTTCTATGCTTTACACTTGAACAGTAAATGTGTTTTTCCTTTTACACCAGAGTCACTGGCAAGACTATCCACATGTGTGACAATCTGTTTCCTGGACTAGGCTGTGCCAGGACTTGGTCTGGCCCGCTGGTCATGGACCATTTGGAACTTGCGCTTATCTGCACTGGGCACAGTGCCCTCCATCCAGTCCCACTGCAGCGAGCTAAAGCCCAGCAGCTCAGTGTTGAACAATGACTGAAACAGCAATGTGCTGACTCCTGCCCCGACCCACAGGCCCATCTGCTTTTCAGCACCAGCATGTATAAATAGGTCAATTTACTCTGGGGTGTGGACATCGTTTTTGTGGAGCCCCCTGTGAGCACTGCACTGCTATTCTTTGGGGCCGGTCAGGTAAGCCCTCCATCTCAATCCATTCATCCTATAGACCTGTGCAGACCATTGTCACTTTACATTTCTGTGTCTTTTGTCTTCGTTGTTTTTGCTGAGCCACATAAATGTATAGACTGAGGTTAGACATGCACATGCATACACATACTGACCATGCATTGGGAGAACAAGCAGCATTGTGTCAACATCAACAGCTGCATCATCAAGTGTGAGCATGCAGTCAGCTTCAAGAAGGGTTTCATACCCAAACAGATGACATGCAATTGTTGATACGTTCTTTTTTATAGGTCAAGATTCTATCTACTGTATGAAACATGCTAACACAAAGAATATTAATAAAACGTTCGCGTGTAAGAGGTGACAGGTTGTGTTTGAACTGTGTGATATTTTCCTTAATAAGCCTTTAATATTGACATGGTTCTCCCTGCTCTCTACACTAAAGGTAAATCAGCATTCAGACACACAGTAGCATGGCTCTGAATAACCCCACCCCACTGGGACCATGGAAGGTGAGTGTGATGTCTTCGCCATGGATGATTAACGAAAGCTGATTACATTCTTTTTGATTTCATGCCTGGCCTGATGATGTCAATGATGTGTGTGTCTGTACACACATCAGTGTGTGCGTATGGCATGTGCATACTACATGTATGCATTTGTGTCCTCTCCAGATCACAGTTTATGACCAGGAGAACTTCCAGGGGAAGCGTCTGGAGTTTACCTCAGCCTGCCAGAACATCATGGAGTGTGGCGTTGACAACATCCGCTCCCTCAAGGTGGAGTGTGGAGCGTAAGTCAAACAAAAAGCTCTGCAGAATATTTCACACACGAGGAAACTATCTACATTAAACAGATCTACCTGTCAATACATTTATATTCAGCAACAATTGAAATGCAAAGCAGATCTAATATCTGATAATCAGTCTGTTTTACAAGTGTCCTAATGGTCCTGAATGTTGTGTACATGTGTCTGTCTGCTTGCTGGAGACAGCTGGGCAGGATATGAACACTCCAGTTTCTGTGGACAGCAGTTTGTGTTGGAGAGAGGAGAGTATCCTCACTGGGAGTCATGGAGCGGCAGCAACGCCTACCACATTGAAAGGATGATGTCCTTCCGCCCCATCTGCTCTGCTGTGAGTTTCTGTCCCACTCCAAAGGCGCCTGTTTCCCCTATATCTGACTTCTCACGTGTCGCCAGTTAAAAAGCACTACATTTTGACTCATCAAATTGACTAGCTTGGTTTCTTGTGTGACAAGCCTACAGAGTGACTTATGTCAACTGCTGGTTGCTGCTAAAAATAGACTATAGTGCAGTGTGATCTTATGCACTATAAGAATTTGCACTTCCCACACAAATTAGATGTATATGGTAACTTTTTTTTTTTTGCATCATGTTCACAAAGATCCACAAGGAGTCCAAGATGGTGTTGTTTGAGAAGGAGAACTTCATGGGACGCCAGTGGGAGATAAATGATGACTACCCCTCTCTGCAGGCCATGGGCTGGGGCAACAACGAGATTGGATCTATGCAAATTCAGAGCGGCTCGTAAGTCTCAACTTCTGCACTCAGATGGATCGCTCTTTACAGGCTTCTGACATGTGAATGCTAGCATCAACCAACATGCTACATTTAAAACTCACAATATAAGGGATCCGAATATCAGTAATATCAGTAGAGCATCAATCAAAGGATAGTGTCATTGTTTACGCATTCATGAATATGTTGCATTGGATCAAGAGACTTTGTACACTTTGTTTTGCTGTTACACTAACAAACTGCAGACACAGACACCTTCACTACCACCTGATCCCATTCCTCAGGGGGAAATTATTTTTTGATTGTTAGTGTCTCAACAGTGTCTTATTTTACAATTATATCAGGATAAACCCCTTGAGATGTATAATTTTGTATTCAAGGGGGTCCCATATTTCTGTATGGTGTATACTGTATATAGTATGTATAGTATGGCAGTATAGTGCCTAGTATTTTTTCAGGGTTTATTGAACGTTGTAGATGCTCATAATATATTATATTTTATTTATTAGTATATTAGACTCAAGCCTTTTAGTAGTTTTTGTATGTACCTTTTACAGTGTAACCTTTAAGGAAAAATATGGTTGACAGTAGCTCCCATTTCAGTGTTATTTACTTGACTAATCTGATTTAAATCAACTCCAACATATGTAGTTGTATGTCTTGTCAAAATGCATCCATTTATGACTACCCTAACCTGATATTGTCTCTCCACCTTTGATATTTTACTTAGTTTGAATGGAGTGCGCGACATGCTCATAATGATAGTTTTTAAAGAAGCCTACAGTATTCAACTTCTGCCTTCTTCTCACATAGTTTTGAAATGTGGTTATTTTAAATCATTAATCCCTGCTTTCCTTTGCTCCTCGTCCAGCTGGGTGTGCTACCAGTTTCCAGGTTACCGTGGTTACCAGTACATCATGGAGTGTGATCGTCATGGTGGCGAGTACAAACATTACAGAGAGTGGGGCTCCCATGCTCAGTCCTTCCAGGTGCAGTCGCTGCGTCGAATCCAGCAATGAGACCCGCTGCCTCCTCTCCCAACCTCTCACTCTTGACCTCCTCCGGCTCCTCTTCCTCCTCCCCCCTTCACCCAGTCATTCCAAGCTTTAGCCAGCTCTGTCACACCTTGGTAAAGGCTGACACTTTGCTGGTGCTTCACACTCGAGATGTTTACCGCACTTTTGTTTTGTTCTGTTGCCAAATGAAAATAAAGAGAAATGATGGAAAGAATTAAGGGAAAAAACAGTCACAAGAGAAGCTCCTGACTGACGCCCCACTGAGAAAAGAAAGAGGAAATTAAAGGCCTCAAGGTGGAGATATCACTTAGAATTATTGCTTCTCATATTTGTGGGTAAAGATGGTGCTACCAGTGATCAATAAAGAAGGGGCAACTTAAAATAAACATAAATACAAGAGTCTGCTGCTAACCTCCATGTGGTCAGTTGTGATTTATTTCCAATCTTTGCTTTTGGAAAGTTTTATGTTGCAGTACACTTACACTATGGCTTCTCCATCAATACCTTAAACACAAAAAGGGGCTCACAAGTCCACATGAAGCTTGCTCTAAAGCTGAGTAGTGTAATTATTCTATTGCCTGGTGTAGTCATTTTAGGAAGTCTTAAAATATGCAGTTTGAGATATGAAAATAATGCGCACATAAACGCGACCAACACGTAGTCAGCGCATGCGCATTGTGAGCATATCATCCTCTGGCATTGTTGTAACAGAGGAAAAGCTCTTAAATACTTTAAGTATTTTACATCAGCAAAAAGCACACATTTTTAAAAATGCAAACAAGTTTGATTTATTGTGTTTGGCTGGTTGCTCTACCTATACACACAATAAGAACCATTGCATACTGATAATAGTTAAGAGCATAACAGCATTGATAAGAAAACCACAGAGTTAAATTTATTTTCCCTTAGAGCCTTAATGTTTTATTTAGGGAATGAGCAGTTAGAACATTTTGACTCAATAATCTTTAAATTGGACCAAAACTCAGCTCCTCCTAAGATAAAGAGTTGCAGACCTTCTGCTACATTCCCAGCAAAAAACATAAGGGTCTCATAAGCATAAACACCACACACTTATAAAGTTTGTGAGATATTTAGTGGGTGGCTATGCAGCCTCAGTGTAAGCTTGAGTAGTCTGAAGCTTGAGTGAAAAAGGGTTCAACATGGTCTAAAACTATTATAGGCATATTTATTTTCTTTTACCAATTCCTACAGTGCAATTAATAGTGCAACAGAAAATAGCTTGACAATATTTCCTGTGGCCATAGGAAAAGACTAAAAAACAGTAAACCTTTCAGGAGTTTTGAGTCATAAAACATGCAACTCTGACATGAACAGTAGTACAAAATTACATCCTATCAGCAGTATATTTCCCAGTGATAGCCCCAGCATGTTACTTTACACAAATATATTCATATGCAGTACAAACTACAAATTTGGCATTATACAAGTTCAAGTCAAGAGATGTATAATAGAGAAAGAAAGAAAATATTTTAAAAAGTTAATATGTATAATAATAAATAAATTATAATAAAGTCAAACAAATAGGCATAATAAATAAATAAATAAATAAATAGGGGTGCTACAGGAGATGCCACTTAGACATTGAACTTATAACATAAAGCCAGAATGGTATGAAGCTATTCTTTTATTTAAAAATGTGAAATAAAATGCTTTTTATGTCGTTGAAAAAACACAGAAAACAAACAAACAAACAAACAAACAAACAAACAAACAAACAAACAAACAAACAAACAAACAAATATCTGTTCTGAAGGATTCACTACCTTAGTTAGTGGGGATAATTATACATTTCAAGTCGCCAAACCCGTTCAGATGGTATCAAATTGATTACCGTGGTTTATTTGGAGGATATTAACGTGTGGGTTATTATTGTGGAAATTCGGGCAAAAAAAATCTGAAATCTCTGCCGCTCCACCTTAATGTGACGTCACCATAGAGCCCCGCCCCTGTGTGATAAGCGGAAGTAGATGGAAACAGGCAGGCCAGCCAGCTCTGGCAGCGAAAATACGCCTGTCGCTTGGGAGCCAAACTCTTCGTACCTGGTGTTTGTTCTTTAATTTGAAAGTCCGAATGGTGTAGAAGTAGACGATACATCAACATGTTGAAGAATTGGGAGTATCTCTCGAAGACGCCGAAACTCCGTCTTTCACTTTTCGCCGTTCTTCTTTTTCTTGTTGTCTCCCTTGGTGACGCCAGGCTACGCACACGAAGCGCCAGCACCTCGCAGGAGGAAACGGTAGAAACTTACAACAAATACTACAATTATGTTGACCTGACCGGGCGTTTAAAGTCTTTAGCTGAGAAATACCCTCGCGTAGCTAACCTGTCGAGCATAGGTCAGTCTGTTGAGGGCAGAGAGCTCTGGGTGATGCGGATCACCAAGGACCCCAACAGTGACACACCAGGGAAACCCAAATTTAAATACGTCGGGAACATGCACGGCGACGAAACTGTGTCCAGGCAGGTGTTGGTGTACCTTATTGAGTATCTGCTGACTAAATATGGGGAGGAATCGCGTATTACTGAGCTGGTGAACACCACGGATATTTACATAATGCCCAGCATGAACCCTGACGGCTTCGAGAAGTCCAGAGAGGGCGACTGCAGTGGCGACAACGGGGGGCGAAGTAATGCCAAAAACATGGACCTCAACAGAAGCTTTCCTGACCAGTACGATGAGACGCGTGTCAATACAGCTGATGTCCCCGAGGTCATGGCTATGATCAGATGGATCCAGGAGAAAAGGTGAGTCTCTCTCCCCCCCCCCCTCATCTATGAAACACACGAACACTGCACACGTAACACACAGTGTCTATTTGTTTGAGGTATTGTTGCCCAGTGCACAGGTTGGAATGACTTAAGTAAAGTTCATTGATCTCAAAACACTTTTTTTTTTTGGTAAATGTGTATCTCACAGTGGAGGATTTGGAGAGTGACAAGCATTCCTGTCAGAGCAACTCTGTTCTTTGTCTCCTTTATTAAGACCTACTGGGGTAGCAGGTGTGACTCACACAATAACGTCAAGAACTACTGAACTGAGACACCATAATGGCATGGTGTGTAAGACTGAGGTGCACTTAGTTGAGCTAAACAAACAGCAGAAAATCGATGTGCAACTCTTTTCATAATCAAATATTTGTTTTTGTTTTTTTAAAATCACTTTTCAAGCAAAACTGCGTAACATTCAGTGATTCCATTTTCTTGAATGTAATATATGTGCTTGTTTCCTTGTATTATTTGATGGTATACTGAGTATATGTGGGCTCTACACTGCTGGTTGGTCAAAACAAGCAATTTGAAGAGATTACTCTGGGCTTCAGGAAAATGTGGTGGACATTTTTCACTGTTTTTGTACATTTTATAGATCAGTCGATTAATCAAAAACAAGGGGGCGTCCTGGTTGCTGAATATTTGGGGCACATACCATGTAACACAATGTCCACGGTTTGGTCGAATACGTTTATTTTTTTTATTTTTTTACACCTTTCTCTTCTCCCTTGCTTCCTGTCTGGCTCTGTGCTATAAGCTATTCAATAAAGCAAAGCTCTACCCCCTGTGGGCTCTTCATAGTTACTGCAGGGGGGGTACCAAATTATTGTTTGATAATTTTTCAGAAAGTTTTAGCACGTATATAGAAGTTTATTCCATCAATGCAGAAGGTCCAGGGCTCGAGTCCGACCTGTGACGGTCTTCTCCCTCTCTCTCCCCTTTTCATGTCTGAGCTCTCCTATCATTAAAGGCAGAAATGCCCATAAAAAAATCTTTAAAAAAATTTAAATGTCTGAAAATATACATTGATATAAATCCAAGATATTATTTGCAAAGATAAATCAGCCTATTTGTGAAAAAAAAATTACCCAACATTGATGATAGGCTTACTGGCCTACAGGTAAGCTACCCACTAAGGTAGCCATCCACAGATACAGTTAAGCTTAAAGATTAACTGTGCCACATGTATGTTTAGCATTAAAACTTGATGTATAAAGATATGAATATGTCAACATTTATTTTAATAGCTTAATGGGTAAAAGGTGTATCTCAAAATAAAGTCAGCAAGAACTGCTGTCCTGGGACGCCATAATGACAGATGTGGAAGACTAGACATAAACCCTGCATGTTTACGAATACTCATCCAGTTAAAATGGCCCTGCCAGCTCCAGGGCTGCTATGCAGCTTCACGCAACATAATTCTTTCGTTATAACTTTTTATGGATAGGATCCCATTTAAAAAAAAAAAAAAAAAAAAAAAAACTTTATCTTAATAGTATTCTTGCATGCTCATACATTCAACGAGTCATTGTTCACTGTCCGTACTGCCATTTTCTTACCAGATTCGTGCTGTCAGGGAACCTGCATGGTGGCAGTGTGGTTGCCAGTTACCCTTTTGATGACTCAGCCTCCCACCCGCGGCAGGGCCACTACAGCCAGTCAGAGGACGACAGCCTGTTTCGCTACTTAGCCCTGGTGTTTTCCCAGAACCACCCTGTGATGAGGACTGGTGAGCCCAACTGTCCTGAAGCCCCGGAAGAAATCTTTAAAGATGGCATCACCAATGGCGCGCAGTGGTATGACGTGTCTGGTAAGATGATCTTTTTTTTTTATTTTTTTATTATGCCTAGTTTAGTGATTGATGACTAATACTAGAGATGGCCCGATACCATATTTTGCTTCCCGATTCCGATACCTGAACTTGCGTACTGGCCGATACCGAGTACCGATCTGATACCAGTGTGTCATTTATTTTATTATGTTTTAACGACTGTATACTACTATCCCTGTATGGATGTAAACTCTTTGTAACTCATGAACAAACACAAACAATGAACGCCACAGAACTTTCTTTTATTATCCAGTTTGACAGTCAGTTATAACGGAAAAAGAACATAGATAAACTACGTAGATTTTATTTAGGGCTTTATTACGTGGTATCGGATCGGTGCATAAACTCCAGTACTTCCCGATACCAGCGTTTTAGGCAGTATCAGAGTCGATACCGGATAGGGGTGGGGTAAAAAATCGATACAGCATAGTATCGCAATATTTTCCGTTGCAATACTGTATCGATACACAGACGTCAACTATCGATCTTTTATTATATACGTGTTGGTCAGTCTGTCTGCTTGACAATCCTATTTTGCAGCAATAAATCTGAAGTGAGATGAACAAACAGAGAAATGTATCTTTTTAGATAAAACAATGTTGACAGTTTTCTTTTGGGGACATAATTTGAAATTGGGAAAAATTTGAAGCTGAAAAAAAGGTAATAAATTGCAATATATCGCAGAATATTGCAATATCTTTAAAATTGCAATAATATCGTATTGTGACATAAGTATCGTGATGATATCGTATCGTGAGGCCTCTGGTGATTCCCACCCCTAATATCGGACCATCTCTACTCGGAAGTGAGACACCTAGGCTGTGTGTTACCATTGAGATGGCCAAGTGGGATTGGCGAGTCGATTATTTGCATTTCTTTAAACCAATCACAATCGTCTTGGGCGGCGCTAATCTGCAGACACAGTGACGGTGCCTCTGCAAAATAGTCTCAGGAAGGAACTTGTTCAGGTGGAACATTTGCATTGGTTTTCAGTGTACAGTATGTGGATTTGTATTGTGTGCACAAGCGTCAACCTGTTTGAGGAGACCGAGACTCAGGACCAAATGATTGTAATTTCTCATACACTTGGTGTAATAGAGCTTAAGCCATTGTCGTGACTAGGTTTTCTCCCACTGAAGATCACATTTCATAGAGCAACTTGAACTACTTGCTTTCCAGAGCTGCTTAGAAGCAGTGTCCGGTAGCTTTATTTCCTCATTTTATAAGCATAATTAAAATGCAACATGAAGCTAAGTTCATTGTTACTGTGAGAGTACTGTTTCACATCCTATAGCTGCATTGTGTAACTTGTTGGAGACAGTTTAAAGGTTTTGTGAATAAAGCTACATAGAAGAGAATTGACTGATTTTTCATCCACAACATTGGTAATTGGTATAACCCAAACATAATTTCAGTCTCATACTTCAGCATTGGAGCTACATTGTAGCTTGGTTTTGGGTTTGCCAGGTGTCAAAACGCTGACAAAATGTAAGCACTTAAGCTCAGAGTGCTCTACTGAGCATGTTTTTCTGCCAAAGCCTGTAATTACTGAAAGTGTTAGAGCCGTAGACAGGTTTACCATGACAGCTAAGACTGGGCTATGTGTCTGGCCTATGGACTGTTCGATTGAATGCTCTTCTGACTCATATTATATAGACTTTGTGTATCCTCATTTAAGTGTCTTAAATAGCTTAAATTTCCAAAGTTCCATTCAAGCCATTGCCAAATGAGTTGATACAAAGCTAATTAAGACCATCAGCTCCACAAAACTCTCTCTGTATTTCTCAGTATGGCTATGTTCAGAAGATTTTGTCGTCCGTGACCTCCTCTGAAGAATCCATCATGTTTATTTTTTAATCCTCTGTGTCCCCCTTGGCTACTAGCAACCGCGTGGAGGAGGGGTGGGGGGCGGGCGCGTTCGCAATTACGGAAGGCTGTATCATGTGGATGCAACAACAGTGGTGTTGCCATTACTTTGAATTCCTCATGGGGGTCAAAAGAAACTACGCACTATATATAGCTTTAAGATTGATATTATGTCATGACCTGTCACGCTGTCCGTTTACCACCAGGAACTGGAGCTGTATATCATTAACAAAGCCTTTTGCACACACTTTTAAACAAAAATAAAAGTTTGCTGGTACTTATCCGTGTAAACATTGGGTTAAATTGTCATCCTAAATTAAAAAAAAAAAGCACAGTGATGACTGATTAGCGGTTTTAGCTGAAGATTACCTCTTTTATTGTCGCTGTTTCTCAAATAAAACAGCCAGTATTATTCAGGCAGGTTCAGGTTGTAATATAAGCCAGTTATTAAAGCTCTTAGCAGCAACTATGTTCGTATCTCAAGATGAAGATAGACAGCAAAAGTGTAAAACAGTTGAATACACTTGCTTGTATCTGTCTGACATGTCTCAGTGGATGAAATGTCACTGCTAAAACTGGGCTAATGGCAGATGATGGATACGATCAGCACATTGTGTGACATAATGAGTGGCTTAGGCAAAGAGCCAGGACCAGGAGTCAGGGGGACAGGAGATTTTTTTTTTTTTGTGTGTGTGGCAGTCGGGGCTTGAAATAATCATTCAGCATACCATTATCTTGACTCATAATCTTTTGACACATTCTGGTCTCGGAGGGCGTCCTTTACTTTTGGGCTGTAGTTTGGTTTGTGTAACTCTCAGCACATAACTAGGCCACTGTGGTGGTGTTGAAAATGTATATTGTTGGTTGTACGCTTTTCAACTTGTACAATGTTCACTTTGTTGTGTCATTTTGTCATTGATTCAGCGTTTCAGAGTAAAAATGTTTATGGGTCATTTGTTCAAAGCTGTAAACCCAGGTTGTTGTAATCCAGTATGTGTTAAAAAATACACGTCACTGCCTTTAGACATGCAAGAGAACAAGGTCAAGAATATAATTTTACTGTACGGAAATACAGCTCTAGCAGTGATAGTCTGAAGCCCTAAAAGTGCTTTGGGATGTTAAGACCTCTGATAGCTGTACTTTTCATGATCAATGATTACTGTAAACTGCTGACCGTTATATTTCCTCCTGGATTATCATTTTAAATGTTTGACTAAAAATAGTTTATCGCGTTGTATCACTAAACATTAAAAGTCATGTGACGTTATAAACATCCCTGTGCCCTACACAGCAAGTTCAGCTATCAGCTCTGACTATGGCTCCATTGTCTGGCCACTGGTTTCTTGCCAATTCCAGGGTGTGTCACTGGATCCGGTACATAGACAGGATATTTTAGGTTGGGTCTGCCATAGTCTGTCTGTGTGTTTCTCATACTCTGTTAGCATATGGGAGGTGTTTACCTTTTGTAAATGGTACCTGAATCAGTTTGAACAAAGTACTTAAAGTTAACTTTACACAGGATGCCTAAAGTCTTGTGACTGGAGAAAAGGGTTGGTGCAGCTGCGTATGGATTTCCACACATTGTCACAGCCATCAGACCTAGCATTATTTATTCATAAGGGGAGAATTTTTAAAGGCTAAGTTTGGTTTGGTTGACATAGCACCCTGCTGTCTCTGCTGCCACCACAGGGGGTAAAACCTCTAATGAATTACCCTGACACACCACCACAGTCAAAATAAGCTCACAGGGCATGGTCCCCTATTGTCCTGTCTAAATGTTTGTACCCACCAGTTCAGTACTGGGTTTCCCCATTGTGTTCAGTATGGATTACTCAGAAGGTATACAATGGGGATGCCCCTCCTGTATTTATTAAAAATTAAGTCTATTTGTTCTGTCAGACCAATGCGAAAAAGACAACAGAGAAACGCACTGAAACGTGTCTGATGAGCCATTAATAATTTTGAAGTTGCTCTTTACAGTTTATAGTGATTTAACCTGGCAGCCAGTCACCATCGCTAAGTTTCAGACCGCTAAACAGCTGCTGTTTGTACTGGGATGACTCGGAGGAACTTGTGTTTGTGATGTATATTTTGGTACGCCTGCTCTCAGAGCCAAGGCATGTACCACATAACAGCCTGCAGCTTTTCTCTTCAGCTTGTAAGAGATCCACTGTAATTTTCTCTACTGCATTTCCTGTAGTTTTCACAGTCGTTTAGTAATATGACTTTCAGGAAGATCTCATCATCAGGCAAGCAGATCGGATTGTTGAAAAATAGGCAGAAGTATGAATCTCTGGCAATGGTTGTTCAGTGATAGTGCTGTACAAAAGTAAGTAAAGTAAGTAATAAAGTAGGTCGCACAAAGCACTGAATAGAGCACTATGCATGGCACCCCATATAGAACTGTGTATTGCAAAATCTTGGGGTTGTGGATATTAGGTGTTTTGTGTACCACTTTATTAAAGCATTGTAAATACATGTATGTGGACCCCAGGAAAAACATCTTACTAGTCAAAGAATGTGTTTGTTTTTGCTGTGCATCACAGATAGTTAAAGCCCATCGTTTTTGATGTGGTTGATGTCTTCATTATTTAGACTGTTTGGAGGCTGTTTGCTTTGCTAAAGTTATTTGTAAGTGTTTGTGTTGTAGGTGTTTGAGCCCTTTCACTTTGACCGTTGCAAAGTGGCAAAAGGTGGCTGTTTTTACTGGATTCCTGCAGGCAGTCATGGCAACCCTCCAGCCAGGGAGCCTCTGGCTGCCTGCTGTCACTCCAGTGGGATGGCCAGCAGTCAAACAGTATGTTTTACTGTGGTCTTTCTGTTTGCCTTACTGCAGATGTCATGGCTTGTTGCCACATTAAACACTTCCTTTAAACTGTGACATTGAAAAGACAAAGACAAAAATCAAGCCTTTCCAAACAGTGTCTTCCCTGTTAATAAATTGGCCTGGCCCCAGTAGGGTTCAAATTAAGCGAAGCAGAGCATTTCTAAGAATTTACTTTACGATTGTTTACGGTCTTTATGGTTGTACACATCGGTTTTATTCCTGGATTTAGACACATCCTTCTCTTTTATATATGTAATTGGAAGTGTTATGCCATTTTCTAGCATGATTTGTTTATTACATTTTTGGCTTCTTATCTAGGAGGGATGCAGGACTTCAACTACCTCTACGGAAACTGTCTGGAAATCACCATGGAGCTGAGCTGCTGCAAATATCCTCCTTCTTCTGAGCTCCATAAGGAATGGGATCTGAACAGGGAATCCCTACTAGCCTACATAGAAAAGGTAGATCTTTAATCTAAAAAACGGGAGTAATGATACATCAGCATTCATTATAATGTAGCCTTCTGTTTTTGTTTATTTAAAAGGACAATGCCACAATCAAACCCAGCCTGATACCTCTGTCGTACTTGTCCAGTTTAGCAAGATGCTCTTACAATACCGCTGTCTTCCAGGTCCGTATAGGTGTTCGTGGCTATGTGAAAGACGCCATCAGTGGCACTGCCCTCGCCAATGTCAGCATTGTGGTGGCAAGCATTCGCCACAACCTGACCACAGGAAAATATGGGGACTACTACCGCCTTCTACTCCCAGGAACATACAACATCACAGCTGTGGCCCCAGGGTGTGTAATACTATTGAACATCCTTCACATAGCAGGTTTTCAAAAACAGAGGTTATGAGATTTTTTTTTTAATTTACATAATCTGGAAAATGTTGTTTTTTTATGTGTAAAAAAAAAAGCTTTGCCCACACCTATTTGTCAGGTTTCAAATTTCATTGCAATGACAGCACAGCGAGCGGTGCATTCATCTCTGCTTGTTGCCTGTTGCTTGTTGCCAGATCACAATGAACTAAGAAGAAAAAATCTATAATCTTGCTCTTTCAGACTATCAAACAATGAAGCTCAGTCTTCATGTCCCAGACAGCTCTACCCACAAGTGCTGTACTAACTGAATGCATGACATATCTGACTTCTTCATTTCAGTAACAAAGAGTAACTCTAGAGAGGAAAAGTGTGTTTCACAGGTTTATTTGTGAATTACTTCATGGTAGGTTCTTGGTTATTTTAAGGTGAAGTGGAAGAAGTACTTAAGCTTGTGTTTTTTTTCTCTCTACACAGGTACATAGCAATGGCAGTCCACAGTGTCCAGGTCGTGGAGGGCAAAGCCACAGAACTTAACTTTACCTTGGCGCCTGTTGTCAATGAGGCTGCAGGGGGCATCCCTGTGACTACATACTCCATGCCATCCACCAATGATCCAAACCTATCCACAACCACCAACTCTGACTCCACCCAGACCCGGGTGGTTCCTTCTGAGGACAGCAAACACAGTCCTCCTTTACTGCCACCTAAACATCAGCCCATCCAGCCTAAGGAATTTCGTCACCACAACTACGCAGACATGGAGCTGTTCTTGCTCAAGTACAGCAGCGAGTTCCCCTCGATTGTCCATCTTTACAAGATTGGCCACTCCGTGGAAGATCGTGAGCTCTATGTGATGGCCATCTCAGACAACCCCACTGTCCATGAGCATGGTATGCCTTAGAAGTTGATATTAGGATTTGGGATGCTTTTGTTTACATGTCATGTGGTGTGTGCATTCCAGCACCTCTGACATTATGTCAAGGTTGTCTATTAGAAATGTTCACTCTGACCTCCTTTTTTTTGGGTTTCATTGTCAGGTGAGCCAGAGTTTAAGTATATAGCCAACATGCACGGTAATGAAGTGGTGGGCCGAGAGTTATTGCTCAACCTCATCGAGTACCTGTGCCGTAACTATGGTACTGACCCGGAGGTCACTAAGTTGGTCAACAATACCCGCATTCACATCATGCCTTCGATGAATCCTGACGGCTATGAGGTAGCCACTGAGGGTAAGGGACACACATGGAGACACGCTAAGAAGTTCTTACACAGGCAACAGTAAAGTAACACTATCTACACAGTATTGAACCCAAGACTTGTAACATTATGGCAGAGATTTAGGTATTAGATATATTGCTTTGGATACATGAGCAAAGGTGTAACATTACAGACACAAACAGTAATTTGATCACTTGACTAAAATTCCTCAGGTGTATGTTGTTAACTGCTATCAAATGGATGAAACAGGGCTTTCAAAACTAAATTCTAGTGCAGGGGGAAATTTTCTTACATACTCCACGCTTCACCTCATCTGCTGGTTGAAACGGGTTTAGCTGTGCCATTGTGTCTCTGTGAAAACCTTTTGAGTATGGGAAAGTTTCACAAAACACTTCCTCTATCTGCCAATATCTTTTAGCCGATAGCTGCTGCTGATATGTAACAGGAAGTACAGGGGAAGTGGAGCTGAAGTTGTGGTTACAGATGCAGATATATTAAGTGACTATTCACTAGTACTTGTTTCCTCTCAGGTGATATAAAGGGCTACAAAGGGCGCAACAACAGCAACAATTTTGACCTGAACCGCAACTTCCCAGACCAGTTTATTAACATCACAGAGCCCAGACAGCCGGAGACTATAGCTGTGATGAAATGGCTGAAGAGCATTCCCTTCATCCTGTCAGCCAACCTCCATGGAGGTACGGTCTCATTTTGAGCTTTTAGTGCCAAAGAGTGTTGTATTTCAGTATCAGTTCCTCCATTTGATGGTGATCTCTCATATTTATAATTTCAAATATTGTGTATGTTTTGCTTGTTTTATGTATTTTTCCTTAATCTTATTTTAAAGTTACTTCAATAAGCCTAGGTGATTACTGCTATGCTTTTATGTTTTGGCTCTAGAGCCACAGTTTAAATAGATATTAGGCTAGATTATGATAGGTCAACCAGTTAGGCATAATGAAATATACTTTAACCTACAAATGTAGATGTTTTTTTTCTTTTTTTTTACTGGTTTGTCTTATCTCTGTGTTGTGGAATTTAGGCTCCTTGGTGGTTAACTACCCCTATGATGATGACAAACAAGGGCTATCCCGGTACAGCCAGTCACCTGACGACAAAGTCTTTCAGCAGGTGTCTAGAGCCTACTCACAGGTAACTGGACACTGTTGCTGTTGGATTGGTTTCAGGCTGGGATAATGTCTGCTTGTGGTTTTATGTTGTAATTGAAATCAAAATTTAGAGTTGGGACAGATAAAAGCCACTGGCTTTTTGTGAAATCTGTGGAGAGACTAGGTTTGAAAAGTTGACCACAATAGAAATCATTGTTGTGTTCTCACTATGTGATGTGTGTGCAGGAGAATCCTTTGATGCACAAAGGACACCCTTGTGAGGACCTGTACCAGGAGGAATATTTTGAGGATGGCATCACCAATGGTGCCAAATGGTACAATGTTCCTGGTAAGCCTACATCTGTCATCCTCCTTTGTAACTCGACACATTCATTTGTTTTTCCCACAGCCAAATCACCCTTTGTGTTTGAAATTTTTTGAGTTAACTTACATAATCAGCTTTGCCCACATCTATTTGGCTAATTCAAACTTTTTTTTATTTATTTACAAGTTAAGTCAGTTAGTTTGTCTGCAAAAGGTTTATTTAGTAAAAAAAAAAGATTAAGCTACTGTAATTGTAGGATTCAGTGTTACAGATTCTTCAATAGTGGAAACAATATTGCAATTACATGGTGGATATTTAAAATAAATCTGCCAGATTTTGACTCTGGGTTCCTGTGTGCAGTTGATCATGACATTTAATTAACACCACTGTGTGTGTTTACTTTAAAGTTTGAGTTGAAGTGTAAAGGAGCATGTTTTTTTCCAGGTGGCATGCAGGACTGGAACTACTTAAACACCAACTGTTTTGAGGTGACCATTGAGCTGGGCTGTGTGAAGTACCCCATGGCCAAGGAACTGCCACAATACTGGGAACACAACCGACGAGCCTTGCTTCAGTTTATACACCAGGTAATAAGCTCAAATCTTAACATTCCCCTGAGCTTTCTCTTCACTTTACCCAGTTTAGCGTCTACTCATGTTTATGTGGTTATGTGTCTCTGTAGGTTCACAGTGGTGTAAAAGGCACAGTCTCTGACATAAGGGATGGCACAGGAATTCCCAATGCCACTATTAGTGTGGAGGACATAGACCACAACATCACCACAGCTCGTACTGGAGATTACTGGAGACTGCTAGTCCCTGGGACTTACTATATCACTGCTTCGGCCCACGGGTAAGATATGGATTTCAGAAGGAAGAACAAACAGAATTTACCATGACGTCTATGTACTCCTGTGTTATGTCTTCTTCTTCTCTGTTGTCCAGTTATACACTTATGAGGACCTACGTCACAGTCCCAGAGGAAGGAGTAGAGGTTCTGGACTTCAGACTGACACGTGTAAACTCAGACCCTAATGGCCAGTCTCCCAATGGCCCCCAACCCACACAGAACCCATCTGAGAAGGAGTTCCAGAGTTTAATCAAGGACCTCTCTCTTGGCCAGGGTTTGGAGCAGTTGGTCAAGAGCACGGCCACAGAGAACAGCTTCCCCTACAGACGCTACAAAGAGCTGTCCGGCTTTATGAGAGGCCTCACACTTAACTTTCCCCAAATTACATCTTTACGCAGGTATTTGAACCAACCAAAGTAATTTCCTTTTTAAGGATACATATATGTTTGAGATCATACCTCTGTTCCTCTCATCCTCTTTTTGCCAAAAGTCTGTAGACAGTACTGTCCAGATCAGCTCTGTGTTTCATAACTTAACTTATAATACTGCTGTATATTCTGGTTTCTTCTCCTCTGTGTCCAGTTTGGGCCAAAGTGTGGAGGTTAGAACTATTTGGGCTCTGGAAATCTCCAATAAACCAGGAGAAGCTGAACCGTCTGAGCCCAAGATCCGCTTTGTAGCAGGGATCCATGGCAATGCCCCAGTGGGCACAGAGCTGCTGTTGGAGTTTGCTTTTTTCCTGTGTATCAACTATGGCAAGAACCCAGCCATCACCAGGGTGAGTTTTGGGGTGTTTCAGGTTTTCAGGAAACAAGTATATTGATAGCCTGGACTGTATTGACTGTGTTCAGCATGCATTAACTTTAACCTTTTAAAAAGTAGTACATTTTCCTTATAGTAATACACAAAATGCTTTGTTCACTCTCTGAGAAATCCACATTCTTTGAATATCTGGGATTGGGTTCAGTATGTACTGTAACCAGTCCCAGTAAATGTAGAGTATGATTCAGCCAAGTCTGTAATTGTTCAGTCTCTGTTTCCCTTCGCCAGCTGATTAATGAGACCCGGATTGTCATTGTGCCTTCCATCAACCCCGATGGACGAGAACAGGCCATTGAGAAACAGTGCACCTCCACCCAGGGCTTGACCAATGCTCATGGCAAGGATCTGGACACAGATTTCTTTGGTAAGTTGTGTGGATTTGTGTTTGTGTGCATTTGATTTGAGAGAGAGACAAAGAAAAATATTGAATCAACTTATTCAAACTACAGTTGTCAAATATTTGTTATGAATGTCATTGCACATCGTACATACACTTACCATAAAAAGCTTAGCATGTTCTATCCACCATATGTATGCCCCCTTTTTTTAGGCAATGCGTCGCAGCGTGTGGTGGAGGCCCAACCAGAGACCAGAGCCATGATGGACTTGATTCTAGACAAGGCCTACACTCTGTCTGTAGCCCTCGATGGAGGCTCCCTTGTAGCTACCTACCCTTATGACAAGCCTGTCCAGTCCGGTAACACCATTATGCCAAAAACTGCTTTTTGTTTGAATACTTGATTAGATTATTTATATTATATTTGCTGATGAAGGTTTTAAATTCAGTTTATCTAGTGTTTTGAGTTAAAACCACTTTTAGGGCCAGTGCCCAGGGATGGTGATTTGTGTGTTAGTTTTCCTCACCGCTTGAAGATTGACTTGACAAGCTTTTCATTTATAGTTATAGACAAACATTATACATCAGCAATTTTGCAAAGAGTAAGACAAATGATGCACCATCCCATCACTGCTTTTGGCTGTGTGGTTTTATGTTCTTTTTTTGTTTTATTATTCCAGTTGAAAATGAGGGCACATTGAAGTACTTGGCAAGTGTTTATGCCAACAACCACCCTAAGATGCACCTCGGGGACACTGGATGTTCAAATAATGAGCAGAGTATGTAAATCAAGTACTATGAATAATCCCTGTTGTCGTGTTGGTATTGAATCAGTCATTAATAACCACATGGAACTTTTCTGTTACCCAGTGGGCAACACCCCAGATGGAGTTATGAGGGCAGCAGAGAGACAAAGCCACATGGGGAGCATGAAGGTAAGTCTCTCCACTCCAGTGTCTGTGACTTCAGTTACTGCAGTTGGCATCCATGCTGCCACTACATAGTATTTTATCAAGATATAAGATCTGAAATGAAAAACACTTTTCATTTTTCGGTGGAGTTGGACTGTTATTGACAGTTTGTTAAACCATTTTGAGATGCTGAATATTGTATATCATTTTATAATTTTAGTTTTGAGTCAAATCAAATGAGAAGTTAAAGCAAAGCCAGAAATGGGCTTCTGACCCAAACTGTCTCATGTGTCATCTTGTGTACGTGTGTCCTCCCAGGACTTCAGCATGGACTTCGGCCACTGTCCAGAGATTACAGTGTATACTGGCTGCTGTTTGTTCCCTCCTGCTGAGCAGCTGACCCCACTCTGGGCTGAGAACAAGAAGGCTCTCCTAAGCATGTTGGTGGAGGTATGATGCAAGATTTTATCAGCAAAACATGGAGTTGTTTCATGGACTTTTTCTTCATTGCTACATATAGATATTTAACAATTGTATGACTTCTATGCCTTTGTAACCGATTTTAAATTAGATATTTTCAGAGAGTAATGCAGCAGTGTGGAAACTTTAAATGTGTGAGCACTCTAGCTTTAAACAAGCGTTTTAAAGACCTAATATTTAGTTCTCAAATCAAGGATTTAGATTTTTGAGTGAACTGTTTAAGATCATTTTCCCCACTCTCATACAGCCCTAATTTGCCCTCCATTTCTACCCCATCCAGGTCCATAAAGGTGTGCGTGGCGTGGTGAGAGACAAGAGTGGAAAGCCTATTGTTGGGGCGATCATTGTACTGAATGGGGGAGTGAGGGTCTTTACTTCAGAGGGCGGCTACTTTCATGCACTGCTGGCTCCTGGCAACCACAACATTGAAGCTGTTGCTGATGGCTACCAACAGCAACGTCAAGAGGTACACCAATATAAAATATATTATGCATCTAGGAATGTACTAGCTTTCAGAAAGTTGGCCATGATGGGATAACACTTAACAAGTAAATCGAAGTTATAGTGTCTAATTTATATTTTCCATTATGATCACTTGAAATGCATACACATATTCAAATGTTTTGTACCTCAGATAAAAAAAACTAAAATCATGCATTGGGCCTTTGAAACGTTTACATTATTATACATGAACATTTTGAAGATGCGACGTAAGAAGCATTTAATGGGGATGATAATGCAGAGTAAAAGAAGAAGCTTACAATTGTCTGGTTTTGAGTATTGATTTTTATGATGAAGTTTTAGAAAGCACAAATCATCTGTGCCTCAGTGGCAACCACATGTGCTCTGTTGAACAGGTGGAGATCATAAACACATGTACAGTATGTAGAAATAATTTGATATAAGCATTTTATACAAACCAATTAAAAATGCAGCATTCACAGGTTTTGGCCTCATAAATTTTAGTATAGTATCTTTTTTTTTTTTTTATAAAGAGGAGCTTTGTTTTCAATAAACATTTGGAATATAAATTCAGCAGCTACATTACATTTCAAGGTAAACAAAAATAGTCTAAATAAAGTATCAAGAGACAAAAAAAAAGTCACACTCTTATCATAGAAAGTCAGTGGGAAAATATTACTGTGGTTCCCCGTTACTGTCTATATCTAAGAAAGGTGTTGGGCGGAGCACACAAAATCGCTCCATCATCTTCATCGTTCCATTTGGCTGCTCCGAAATTTGAAGTGTGGGGTAGGCCAGCTCTTTAAACAGATGTTCCTTAATGTTACGGCCCAGCTCCAGACTGTAGGCTGCGAGCTTCCCGCAAGGCCTAAAAAGCAGGGGATCCACCACTGAATGATATGTCTGCTGGTACTCTGGTACTGTGAAGCCGTGGATCATCAGAGGTCCTGGCTGGCTAGTTGACATGCTGCTGAAGGTCCTCTCTTCTGTAGTGAGGGCTCCGTCTCTGTGGGATAGTTGGAGATCTGGAAGAACAGCAGCATTCCTTATATACCGGTCATCCGGGAGTTTCTGGGGTTCAGCTTCACTCTGCTCACACAAAAGGTCCAAATCATAATTTGGGGCCAACATGTATTTCCTCTCTTTAATAGTCTCCCCATATTTCTTAGGACATCGAATACTCCGCCGTAGACCATAGGGACGCATTTCATTCCTCTGGAAATTAAAGTGACATTAGTTTCAGTGGATTCAGGTACCTCTGTAGGTTCTTGTGTCATGCTGTCAGAAAAATACCAGCAAACCATATTGGCAATGAAAAAACCCCAAAAGAAATTAGTATCACTTACTCTTTGACAACAACCGTGTGTGTGTTCAGGCAACATTACTGAATCAGGTCTGAAACTACATAGTTTGAAATCCTTGTTTCTTAATTTTTGGGTCTAGTATCCCCATTTGTTTTGAACTGCTCTGAAATAATGACACAGAATCAATGAGAGACTTGTCACACTTGCTATGCAGAAATGTCAAGCAAGTTATAAAAGTGAATTCTGAGATTCTTGTAGTTTACCTCTCAGAAGATAGCTGTGTAATTTAGGATTTTTATGAGCCAGCGCTGAAATCCCATACAAGACAACCTGCACCAGATTATACTAAGCAGTCACACCTGCAAATGAGGCTTGCTAATTAGGTAATTCACAACCACTGTGGGGAGCTTTAGCAGACAGCTAAATGCCTTTTACCTCCACTTAGAGAAACTCCCAGAATGGACGAGATGATGTGGTCGAGCTTGATTTGGATAGATTTTCTTTGTTTTTGCATTTGAGTGTCGTGTAAAATTAGTTAAGAAGTTAAGTTAGTGAAGCAGTTTATATTCAGAGGTTACCACACCCAAACTAAGAATGGCAACCATTTAATTAGTTTGATTCTGATGTTTTGCATATAATTCTCCGATCAGGAATGTTGGTGTTATACTGTAATCCTGATCTGACAATGTTTCCGGAAGGCTCGTAGGTTTATTGAAGGAATTTTACTGTGTTGCAGGTGGTGGTGTCTTCCTATGAAGCTGCTGTCTCTATTATCATTGAGTTTGACATGGACAACAGCATCTTTGGCCTGCCCAGAGAGTTTGTGGTGGCCAGTGCAGGTAAGCATGTCCATGAGAAGGCCTTTTGTAACCAGTGTTAGCTATATGCATTATGGACCTATCCACATAATAATAATAATCCACAAAAACTAAAACCATAAACTTATCATTTTGGCTAATGCAGTGAGCTAAAACAATATCACAAGCTGTAGTTTCATGTTTAGATTCAATGTTGCTATAAAACAAACATCTTATAACAGTTAGCATGCTTTGTAACTCTAATGACGCAACTACTGCTAGTAATTAAAAAGTCTAAAAATTAAACAATTCTCTAAGTGGTTTTTGCCTCCATCTAGTATGCTTGTGATCTTTGACACAGATGACGTGCACTCAATAATTCCCTTTCTGAAATACTGTTGAAGTACACTATAACTCTCCTTTTTAGTTTGTTTTTTTGCGATCAGTTTAAACAAAGACTTTTTTTCTTTGTCGACACTTATGGGAGTGCGATCTTGTTTAGTGGGCTTAATCATCAAAACAAAAATCAATTGTTAGGTGTGTGAGTTTTTATAATGTCCTCCCAGCTAGAAACTGTATTACTGTATGCCGAGTTGTGTATTTCTCTTCCTCCGTGCAGCAGCCTCCATGACCGCATTGGTGGTGACGGCGTGCATCATCTGGTGTGTGTGTGCAGCCAAGTCTAATCGTCAAAAAGATGGCTTCCACCGCCTGCGACAGCACAGAGACGATTATGACGATGAGATCCGGCTGGCCTCCATGGGCTCCAAGAAGTCGCTGCTTGCCCATGAGTTTCAGGACGAAAGTGAAAGTGATGAGGAGACACTGTATGCCAACAAAATCTGAGAACCATTGCACCAATTTGGCTGCTGGCTCAGTATTTCATTTTGATGACCCCCCCTTAAATTTAACCCACAAGGAACATGTTGAACTCTAGAACTCTGTCTCATTGTGATGGAGATATGAGTGATAAAGACACTTTCTTCTGTTATACCAACAAGCTCTAAGGACTTACTCCCAGTCACTCAGTTATTAGTGCTACTAAATTATTACTTTAAGAGCATCCTGCTAGTGTCTGGACTGAAGGGCTTGCTCCATCTCTACCTGACTGGATCAGGAGAAAATGACAAAGAAGGTGATACATGAGGGAAGGTTTGGTCCACGGTGGCCCTCATCCGTCCTTTATAGCAGGTTTTGAGTTCCACAGCTTTTTCATTTCCGAGCCATGCAAGATTGCTCTTTTACCACTGCCTGTCCTGCCTGGCTGAGGGGTTCCAGCCATTAAGTCAAAATAAACTCTTGTTTAGTGGATGTGGAAGAACTCTGGATGGAAGTGCTTAATCTTACATAGTCTCCCCGCTGATATCATGCATTTCTTTCAATACTGCTTTGAGCTAAGAAATTAGAAATGTCTTTTATCCAAGACAGCATTGCCACATTGAAATGTCTCAGTCTTTGGGAGACTGAATCCAACACTGTGCCTTGTCTTCTGTAAAGTTAACAGTCCAGTCGGGCTGTAGTATGTGACAGGAAGCAGCAACATAGTGAATAGATAGTATTTGATCCATCCTATACTCAGGTGGTAGGAAAAGAGAGAAATCCTAAATAAAGGACTGCTGAATTCCAATGGTGCACTGTTTGTGCATAGGTGACTAGAGGCTGGCCAGCCTGGATTCAGTAGTTTTGTATTTTTCCAGTGAGGCAATGTTGTGGCCACAATCATCATAAGAATAAGCTTCTCAAAAGCTTTAAAGCATCAGGGAGAATCTGTTACCAATGAAATGCTTGAACGATACCCTTCCCAGTAAGTGCAGGGTGCTCTAATGTATATGTCTGCAGGCCACTTGCACTAAATGGAAAGCAAGGATTGTCCCATATCATTGGCCAAGAAAATAAACAAATTTCTAAATATACAGTATCTCACAAAAGTGAGTACACCCCTCACATTTTAGTAAATATTTCATTATATGTTTTAATGGGACAACACTGAAGAAATGACACTTTGCTACAATGTAAAGTATTAAGTTTAGAGCTTTTATAACAGTGTAAATGTGCAGTCCCCTCAAAATAACTCAACATACAGCCATTAACGTCTAAACCGCTGGCAACAAAAGTCAGTACACCCCTATGTTAACTTCCCATAGAGGCAGGCAGATTTTTATTTTTAAAGGCCAGTTATTTCATGGATCCAGGATACTATGCATCCTGATAAAGAGATGGTAGAGAGATGATTTTATGGAATCTACCCCATGCCAATCTCTAGGTATGGTGAAGGGTATGCGTTGATGTGGGGCTATTTTAATTCCAAAGGCCAAGCGAACTTTATCACGATGCATAGTATCCTGGATCCATGAAATAACTGGCCTTTAAAAATAAAAATCTGCCTGCCTCTAGGGAAGTTAACATAGGGGTGTACTGACTTTTGGTGCCAGCGGTTTAGACATTAATGGCTGTATGTTGTTATTTTGAGGGGACAGCACATTTACACTGTTATACAAGCTGTAAACTTAATACTTTACATTGTAGCAAAGTGTCATTTCTTCAGTGTTGTCCCATTAAAAGATATAATGAAATATTTACTAAAATGTGAGGGGTGTACTCACTTTTGTGAGATACTGTATAATCCTAAAAAAGAATGTATTTGTTTTCCATTTTGTTTTAACTATAGGTTGTAAGTCAATTTCAAACTTGTCTGTACATGGAAAGTTGTCTTTTTTTCCCCTATTTTGGATGTTATCAATTCTGTTTTCATTTGAATGTGTTAATGTTTATTCCTCCACTAAACAATACTTTGGAGTGCAAAAGTCATAGGTTTGTCCGTCCATTAATTATCACGGTTTGCAAATCAACGTCAGAGCCACCCATACTACACAATTTTAAAGTTCCAGTGTAAAGAAAATTCATATTTTCCGAACTTATTGTAAAACAAAGGGCATAGATCATCATCCATTCGACTGTGAGATGTGGTTGAAAGCTGCAAAAATGAGTTGAGACTTTTGTCACACAACAGTTTAAAGCTACTCTGTACCATAACTACCATTGTTATGAGAGCTAAGAAGAGGCTAGTGACAGATCGCCTCAAAGTACATCGTAAGCTGGTGCCAAATATTAATGCAGTAATTTGCCATTTCTTTCATATATTTAAAAAAGCTCATTAGTCATTGGACAACAACATTTGAGTGGGGTTTATGGCAAATCTATAGAGCAGGTTTTTGTGCAGAAATACAAGTAAAGTGAAGAGTTATATGAAGATGAAAAAGCGATACCTCTGTTGACAATCCTGTGCTAAAATGTCCAACATGGCATAGAATTTAACTTAAAGCATCTTCCTGCAAATCAATTGAAATGCCAAAAACCAAACTTGTGGTTTTCTTTACATTGATGCACTGGGTCATTAAAATCAGGTGGCTCTTATTTTGGGAATGCCATGCAATACATTTTCTGAAGGGATACACACTTATTCACTAAAGAATTTTTTTTGATTTCCAGTTACTTTGAGAAAAGATTAATTTCATCTTTTAACAAATGCAGCTGTCAGTAAATTTAAACCTGATCTGTATAGAGAGACAGTTTTGTATATTTTTCTTTATGTCTGTAAATGCGTGCGTATGAGTTTTGAAAGTTGGGCACGAGTCAGGGTCAGTGTTGGTGTGAAGTTTTTATATAAACTAGAATCGGCTGTATATAATGTTTGCCAGTTGTAAATGGGAAAATAAATGCAATTTATGTTAACCATGAATCTACACACACCACAATTAATAAATAACCTCTGATCACGACATGCTAACATGCACAAAAACTCATGAAGCACAATGAAATAAAACCTCTCACGTCTCTCTTGCTTTTGTGTAGCATTGTGCTATTTTTAATAATGAGCAACCGCTCAGTTGGTCAATATATAATATATATTGTGTATCTGCATGTTGAAGAATTTAATAGGATGCTTCTTTGAAGGAAACATAAAATTGAGGAAGCCCTAAATGGCCTCTAGATGGAGCTGTTTTTATTATGTGGCCTGGTACGTGTGTTGCCTGAAAGGCTCAGCTGAGGGCGATAAAAACCCATGGAAAGATTTGTTCTGTTTTCGTCTTCTTCTCTGACGCACACTGGAACTTGGTGACGTCGCAGGACAACAAAGATGGCAGGAATAGGAGGCAGCAACTACTGGGAAGGTAAGGGAGCAAAATTAGACATGATTTAAGAAAACTGAATGTGAAGCGACATCTAATACAGCATCCATAATGTCCGAAATTATTTTGCCAGTGTCACTTTCGGCGCGTTTGGCTCATATCTATGGTTTAAACATATAGCTAACGTTACGTGTCTCTACAACGACTGACGTTAGCTCCTAACAAGCTAGCGAACACTTTGTAAATCATCGTTATTCTTTAGGCTCTTAAATCTGTGTCGCCCCTCTAAAAGGTTTATCAACTAACGTTACACACATTAAAAGTCCGTTGTAACGTTTACAGATGTTACACCCATTTGATGGCAATTAGTAGAAAGTTGTTTCTTTATTTTTCCCTCGTTCAGGTCACTCCAAAGTAATAACGTTGCCATTGTTAGCTAAGTCTTAAAATATTAGCTAAGTGTTAAAATGTTGTCTGTGTGTGTGTGTGCCCCTGTTACAGATCTGCGAAAGCAGGCTAGACAGTTGGAGAATGAACTCGACCTGAAGTTGGTCTCCTTCAGTAAACTATGCACCAGCTACAGCAGCTCCAGGGATGGACGTCGAGGAGACACGTAAGATCCGTCTCACCTGCAAAGTTCACAACCGCCTAAACTAAGCAAAGGTCTCAGTCACACAGGCACGGGATGTTTAGAAGTAGTTGAGCAACTGTAGCTTAAATTGAGACTACAGTTAACTAACTAACGCAACTCCAGTATACACCCAGCAAGTCAAACTTCCTCTGACTACTGCTACAGTAGGTAAATCAAAGCAAGAACACATTTGACCTGATTGGGATTGATAGGTTGAGTTGTTTGGACATTTTAAAGACCAAATGATTAATCAAACAAAAGTCCGACAAAACTGATAATAAAAACAATTTTTAGTTGCATCTCTAAGTAATTTGAGTCCCTCTCATTTGTGTTAGTTTAGGGATGCATGCCTAATATCTAACTAATATGACAATCACAATCGCACAACAAAAATTATCCCAACATTTATTTTATAATCTCAAGGATCATGAAGGTGCAAAAGTGGTCTAAGTCATAGTGGTCCGAAGACCTTGATATGTGGGTGGAGGCTTGCCAGCAAAGTGTTTGCTGCAGGAAGGAAGTGTCTATGAACAATGCATTGAATCCATACCAACTCCAAGGGTGCAATAGTACAATATTCTAGCAGGGAGGCAGTGAAGAAGACGTCCCTATGGAGATTTTAATACTATACAGTCTGTTTGTAACGCTACCTTTTGTTTCTTTTGGTAATCAAGCCACTATTGAAGGATGAAACTTTGAGATCTTGCACACATTTTTCACATTTTGATTCTTGAAAGTAATTTGGCTAGAAACAGTCATCTGTACATAAACAATTCTTTGTTGCCAAGTGGTGCTGGTTTGTTGCCCCAAGTAACAATCATTGGACAATTCTACTGATGCATCTGTACATAGGACATTCACTAAACCACCACCAGCTAAGAAACCCATAACTACCCATGTAATTTAATCTAAAACATGTCAATCACACTTAAGATCTGTGTATGGAGGGAGTAGTGTTAGGTTTCCCAGAGGAATGCCCTAGGTTTTGCTTGCTTTAGTTGCTTTGGGAGTAATTTCTAATTCAACATTTATTTTCATTTGCAATTGCATTTTCATTTAATTTGCTAAAAATGTTTGAACCCAAGTGCACAAGACTCTTCACACAAACATTATTCCTTTTAATATTGTGCTAAACTTAACATTTCATTTAGTCAGTGTATCATTTAATTAGTGAAACAACTCAAATCAATATCAGTATGTTTTGAGAACCTTTCAAAAAAAAAAAGTGCTTTTCCTCCTCAAGGTCAGACACCACCCCGCTGCTAAACAACTCTACCCAAGACAGGATGTTTGACACCATGTCAGTGGAGATTGAACAGCTGCTGGCCAAAGTAAGTAAATTCTCATGGGATAGTGGCCCGTGAAAGGCCAGCAAAAAGACTGTAATAAGAACAGCACTGGATTTATGCCAAGCGTCTTGTCTTTCATCAAGGAAAGATCAGACTGCAGGCTCCACTTCTTCACATAGTTTGCATTAGACCCTAGAGGGCTTTAATCTGTCTGACTCAGTTCAACCCAAAATGTAAGGCACATCATTTCATTCATTATGGGGCTGTCCAAAGACCGTATCCCCGAACAACAAGAGATCATAACAAAAGAATATAATTGAACAGTACATTTTTAAAGTAATGACTCAAAGATGTAAGTCAAAAACAACAACTACATAATGATAGTAATATTATGCAATTCCGATCTCAAAAGCATACAATGCATTTATTCCTATGATGTGTTGTCATTTGGCTTTTTGGCATTACTAAAGACATCCCTTTGATAGAATTAAGTGTACATCCTCGAATTGACACATGTTGTACAGTACAGTATGTGTGTTAATATTGTGAAGGTCTTTACCTTATCTGCTGATTTTGTTTCCCTGATGTCTTTTACGTCCATCTGTCAATCCATCTATTTTCCATCTCTCTGTCAGCTGACTGCAGTGAATGACAAGATGGCAGAGTACACCAACACCCCGGGTACAGCTTCTCTTAATGCTGCGCTCATGCACACGCTCCAGAGACACAGAGACATCCTACAGGTTTGCCATCTCGTTCTTCCCAATAAGTTCTCCTTTATTCATCTTGCTCATCTATGTTCTATACTCTTTATGTATTCTATGTTACAGGTTTTGTTTTCTGTAAAACACTTTAGAAATGAACTTTACTAAATTCACTGCAAAACAAAACAATTTTCTGAAGCACTCAGTGTTTTCAGTTTGTCCTTTTTGGTGTTCACTGTTTGTTCTTCTTTACGCCCCTTCTTCATTTTCACATTGATTTGTTTTCTATGCAGGATTACACTCATGAATTTCACAAAACCAAAGGCAACTTCTTGGCCATCCGGGAAAGGGAAGACCTGCTCGGGTCAGTCAGGAAAGACATCGAGTAAGTACCCAGTCACATCACCTTTATGATTCATTTGTTCATGCATGTGCATGTGTTCACAGTTATGGGAATACGGACTCTGTAGTGTATTATTCACACTTGTAAAATACAATTTCAATGTACGTAACTATTGATAACTCATTAAATGTATTGACTGATGAAGGGGTACAGTAAATGGGTGGTCAGAGCCAACACACATATTGTTTTTGCTCACTGGAAACTGTTCATGGTATTGCACACAAAACAAATAATATTGTCATGTGATAAATTGCTTGTGTTTGATCTTAGTGGCTGTGGAGGAATAAAAACTGCCAAGCATTATTCACAGTGCTTCCATGTTGTAGAACTTAGAGGGATAGTTGAACCTTGACTTCCACTTGGCACACTCTTGAAAAATGCTGGCCATTACAACCTAAGCAGATTGATGGCCTCTTTAGCCTTGTATTGAGAAAGTGTGTCCTCTGCTCAAATTGCCGCAGTAGTGAGTGAGTGTATTGAAATGAGATGGAGGCTCCCCCAGACCATGACTCTTGTTTTTTTTTTTTGTAATAGCTTATTGATCTGTAAGACACAGCATTGAGCATACGGTGAGCACTGCAGGATTCCAATTGATCCCTTTCCATCCATCTAGTGTGCAGATACAGTAGTCTGCCTCATACATGTTCCACAGGCCTCACAGTCACTTTATATCATAACACTTTCTTATCAGCTCTCACATTAACCCATTTAAAGGTATGTCTAGTTCATAATAGGTTTTCAGTCCTTATACGACTAAATAATTAGATTTCTTCAATTCTCATTGTTTTTTGTTTTTTTACCGGTAAAATGTTTTATCAGTGTAATCGTAGACTAACTTGTTTACATTGGATTTGGGGGATGTATATAACAAGCTATCAGCAGTTGTACTTAATTTTTTCTATAGGGAATGCAGAAGTGCTTGGCTCGCAACTTAATGCAAGAGACTGCTGCTGCTGTTTGTATGATTTTTTTTTTATAGTAAAAAAGGTCCCATTATTAGAAAGGTTAAGGAATGATAATGGTGATGATGTCGTTAACGGAGTTGAGGAGGAACACACAACTTTTCCCCCTCAACAGATTTCTTTTTTTAAATTTAATTTATTTATAAGGACAATGTACATTAATCAACATTTATGTAAATGTCCCAGTGTTAGCCAGCCAGGCGAGATGTTTTGAGACCAGAGGAACAAGAAGCAGTAAGACATTACTACATTAACACATCAACAGTATCCACATTCAGTACATGTAGCCATGCAAGCAACAAAACACAGCCAAGCAACACTGAATATAGCCATTTTCTTGAAACATACAAATATACACATAAATGAACAAAGTATAATTGTTTGTTGTGATTGTACATTATTTTCTTATTTCACTTTAAGTTAACTTATTTTAAATCTGCTTGTATCAATGCACCACCAAGCCTTCATTATCTAGTGATAATTTGAAGTCACAATGCACGTTAGCAATTACATTTTAACTGTACTATCCCATGAGGTCAGCACTACATACAACAGACATGCAACAGTTCCCTCAATCTTCTCATTAAATCACACTACTAAGGAGTGCCACTGAGCCTACTAATGGGCTTACTGCTGATGAATCTAATGCATAGAAATGAGCCAGTCTCCTTGACCCATTGCTCAGCCTAACGATGACTAATGTTGCCCTGGGGCTGCTAATGAGGGAACTGTCTTGAGCATATAGGTAGGGGAATTACAGCTGCCGCTGTTGTGGTACTGTATAATAAGATGTCGAGTCATGCTTTACATGAGACGATTTCTTTTGAAGAGCAATTTGCCCTTTAGCTCCCTAGTGACCTTTGCTGGACAATGGAAAGTGATAAAGTAGGATTTGAGAATATACGAAAGCAGTCAATCCTGGACAGCTGGAAGGCTAGCTTATTATTTTTCAAGACTTGATCTGTTGAACTGCCTTGACTGTAATGCAGGTTGTGAGGAATAACTAAACTGTGAGCTAACTGGACATCACTAACACACTTTTCATCTGTTCTGAGCTGCGTACAGAGAAAATCAATGACCACAGTTTTACTCCGTTGCGTTGTTTGCAACGGTAAAACATTGCAGTGCGAAAAATAAAAACTTATTACTCTACATCACAGAAGCAGGGCCCAATATTTTATGACCTTGTGATTTTTATCAAACAATCTGAGATTGTTTTGTTCTCGGCTTGAGCAACCCAGTTTAGAACTTACATCATAACAACAGCATAATGTTAAATAAGTGTCAGTAGTCATAGTTTTAAATTTTTTTTAACGCAATATATTGCAGTTTAAGTTGTGTTTAGAAAGCAAGATGTTAAGGTCAGTTTTTTTGAAAATGTGTCTGCTTTCATGCCATTGATAGTCTTGTCTGTTTCTGCTGCAGTTGAGCCTTTTGTCCCTTTTGTCAGGTAGAGGGCAGTAGAGATCTTGGGCCATGAGTTGACCTGGCCAGGACGCTGTTAACTGTTTTATGTGTACTGAGGTTGTTTACACTGCGCACACACAAAAAAAAATCCATACTGATTAAAAATAAATAGTGCATTTATTTAATTTCATTTATGCAAGCACAATAAATGATCAGTATGACATATTGTCAAAAACTGTGTCAATATCTTTCTGCATGCTTGCAGACTCTGTCAGCAAAACAGATTCTTACATGCACGCACACACACAGCTGTATTCATAACAGTAGAATGGAGCAGACCTAACGCTACCTCTTCTCCTGCTTTGATTCTAAATGTCAGCAACAACAATGACAGCTTGCCTGTGATTTACATTGGTGCCCTTTTAAAAAGCCTTGCTGAAGTGATGAAGCTGGCTGTCAGTACAGGCAATTCTAGCCCCACAAAGGCATCAGCTCTGCTGCTGGGGCGGTCAGCTTGGACTGAAGGAAGCCACTGTGGAATGTGCTGTGTGTGCACACTGAATATAGTATTTCCATTCAGTGGCTTTGGATGGTGCACTGGGGAGGAATTAGGCACATTTGTTCTGGGTGGGGTAGGATGTTTATGGTATATGCATGTGCATTCTCTCATGCTTTACAGTTCCCCGTCCTCCCCTGCTCTTTATCTCGTTGCCCAATAGGAGGGTGGGGCTGTGTTAAATGACCAGAAACCTAGGAGAGCACTGGGAGTCAACTGTTCAGGGATGCTGATAACTAGAGCTGCATCAAGCAAAAGTGAATGGGTGTGATGTGTTTGTGACCCATCCATTATACTGCTTTGCTACCAGATATCTTAGTAATAGAGCAGCACACCACTTCACTTCTACTCCTTTTATTAACCTGAGATTGTATGGTTCTTTCAGTATGTGCATGGAATTAGTGGCCTCTTACATAGATCATTTATAAAATAGTGAAAGCATTGTATGCTGTTCTAGACTTCCACCCACTCTGAACCGTTGTCAAGAAGGAGGCCAGGCCAAGCGGCACCTTGGGCCTTTACCCACTGCCCAGTAGGTTGTTTTTTAGCTGTGATATGGCATGCAGAGCTGTGATTTTAGGCATTTACATTGCTGCTTTATAGCAGGGGAGAACCAGGCTGGCTTGCTTTATGGCCCTGCTTGGGAACAGGATGACCATCTCTGCCCTTCCATGTAGTGTTATTGCAATAAACTTATTGGCTCAACATACATGGTTATGCAGGTGACCAGAGAGAAGAAAAAAAATTATCTTTGCTCAGCTCCACTCAATATGGTAGATACCATTAACAGTCCTTTTTCTGATCTGCTCTAGTATAACCGTACTGGTGCTGTATTTGCTGTGTTAAGTTACTGCTAATGCAAACCAAATATGTCCGGCTGCTGCTTGCTTTACATAAAAAGCTTTCCATTGATGAACCACAAAAGGGCTTTTACTGTAAAGTAATACATGCAACAGTGCGATTGGCACCGACTGCTATTTGATTAAAAAAATTGGGTCTACACAGCAGTTACGCCAGTGCTTTTTGTCGGTGGATCGGTTTAAATTTGGCAATGAATAGGAAAACAATTAAAGCTGGGTAATATATCGATATTATATCGATATCGTGATATGATACCTTTACCCACTTAGTCATTATATCCACATTACTGATGATTATTTATCAAAAATCTCATCAGCACCAATAGTCAACACTACAGTATTGTTGCGGTATAGATATCGAGGTATTTGGTCAAAAATATTGTGATTTTTGATTTTCTCCATATTGCCCAGCCCTAAAAAGAATAAGTAGCTAGTTAGATAAAGAGCTGTAGGCCACATGTGTTTGCCATTTGTAAACAACGCCTTTTACGATGCCAATAGGTCCCTAATGTTCAGTGGGACGGGCGACTTATAATTAACGAACTATATTCTCAGGCGGAAGAATAAGAATATAGTACTTGGGCGGAGTGATATGCTCGCAGCAAGCCTGTCTGAGAATATAGTTCCCGGTTTGTTTACGGTTAGAAGATGGCTGTGTCTCATGTTGTGTTGTTTTTTGTACACGCTGTGACTATACAAATCACAACATGTAAATAGGAACATGTTGGCCTTATTTTGTCCCTTTTGTCACAATTCGGAGCAGTAGGCTAGTTGGAACCAGTTACCTGCAGGATCTGTGCTGGGCTAAGCTAATGCTGGAGCTGTCAGACAGCGTTACAGCACGCACGGAGATGAGAAGGGTATGTATCGACTTGTCTTACTCTGGGGGTTACGGTGAATAAGCTAAATTCCCAATAAGTCGGCGTGTTCTTTTAAAAGAGTGACAGATAGTCGTCTCACTTTTCAAAAAAAAAAAAGGAGCAAACCATTTTCATCCTGTTGTCTTTTGACTGTATGAGGAAAAGAAAAGGTTGTGGTGGTGATGATAAACTAAATGGGTTGCCACTCAGATAGCCCTTTCTCTGAGCGACTGATTCTGACGCCCTCTGATCTGAACAGACAAGAATCATTAGTGTCAGACATACTGCAAAAGCTACAGCTGAAGGTCAGGCTTAAGTCTGTCAACTGTCAGTTCATTGTCAGCTTGGTCTGTTAGGGCTCTAAGAGGTGTCCTAGGTTTGGTTGTGAGGTCTGGATCATTTTTGACTCGGATGACATAACTTTACAATGACACTCGCTGTTTTCGAATGTTGTGTCACATTACGCAAATGGCAAATATTGTTGACCTTATTCCAAGTGACAGTGTTGTGTTTACTAGTGTATCTGCATTCCCTTTTCAGGACGTACAAGAGTGGCTCCGGGGTCAACAACCGAAGAACAGAGCTGTTTCTAAAGGAGCATGAGCATCTGAGAAAGTAAGTTCCCATCACCTTTCTTTGCCGAATTTGAAGTAATCAAGAATCCAACTTTTTAATTCACTCAGCAGAGTTTCTAAGGATATTTATTTGTTAGTTTTAGTATATCACTCCCAGCAGTTGAAAGTATAATATAGCTGCCATTTTTCGTGAGCTGAACAGCCTTTTCTGGCGAACAATAGCTTCAGCTTCCCAGAAATCAAAGTCGGGATAACTCATCTTGAGGGTTCAGCACAGCCATTTGGAATAACACCGGAAATCATTGCTGTTACTGATGCTTGCTTTGTTAAGCTGTGGCACTCCTTGGCACTTCATCTCTTGATGCTTTTACTCTCTAACAGATTGGAAGCCACTTTTTCATGATGTCGCATTCATTAATCTAGAGTCTCTTGTATACTTCAGGATAGAGAAAATGTAAATCGTATTTGAGTGCTTTCCTGGCTAGTGCAGACAAAAAAATGTTGTGCTTTACTTAATGCCCTGTTGAAGAAAATATAGGCAGAGACAGGTTTAGATTTACTTTACTTTCTTGTCTTGCTACGTGATGCTGAGTAAGCTTATCCAACACGTTTTCTGCTATATAATTTAGCATCTTAAAGCTGTAAAACGTTATACTTATACGCTTACTTTTTATACTGACACAGTAGGTCAAAGCATAATTTGCCAGTAACCTTATTAGTGTCCTATTATTATTTGGCTGACACTCCAGAACTGCATGAGGTAGCAAATTTTGTGAAATCTGTATGTGTGTGAGGAGTGTAAAAGTTACCCTCCCTGTGTGAAAAGTAAAATTGGAAGTCAGCAGGACACACACACACACACACACACACACACACACATTCAAACAAAAACCTAAATATAACACAGAAGAGCTCTTAATATTGCCCAGGCTTGAGGATCCCATCTGATAATTTAAACATAGCAAATATAAAGCAGTGTGAGTGATAGTCTGTGTGGCTAAATGTTTGTTTTCTCTTTCAACCTCTTAAGGAATAATGTCTCAATTATTCCACATGAAAGACCTCTTAATTCATTTAACAGGTTGTACCTGCTATGAGGCATGGCTAATTTTTATTTTTCAATTTATGAAATAAAAAGGGGTTTATAGAGTGAACTCAACAACATGAACACCTTTCAAATGCAATGCAGTAATAAGAAAACAAATAAGATAATTCAATGACATGGCGGTTTTTGAAAACAAGATTTTTCTTGAACATTAATGTGGTTTTGCATTGTTCTACAAACCCTACCGCCAAATTTCCACTACTGTATGTGCAAGGAAACACTGATCTGCATTTAAATTACCAACATTTATTTAACCCAGGTAAATACCACTTTAGTTCACTTGTGTTCCTATAACAGCTGCCATGCTTTGTGGCAGTGACATAACAAGGGATCTGTAGTGTACGGTGATAACAATCTGACCATGCAGAAATCTGTGTATTTGGCCATTGCTGATGGATGGATGCAATCCAAAAGGTATTACATGGGATTCATTTTTGGGGGATTTGATCTCAACATTATTTTAACTCAAAGTTCCGTGAGGAATTGCTAGTTAATTATTGGCTGACAAATCTTGTCGTAGCATAACAGTTACACTTCCAACACTGCAAGTCTATCACTGTGTTGGTGCCGTTACCAGGATTCACCAATTCAACCTTTTTCTTGTCATCGGCCATTCAGTGTACACATTTTACAGTAAATTTGAGAAAAAGAGAACACTGGTCGCATCAGTACTCTGCATTGACAGATACCCTAAGTTGAGATTCAGGACTGCAAGTAAAGAGTTTCCAAGAGAGTGATGTATCTGCAGAATGCTACCACTTCTAGATTAGGTGAATGTATTTATGAAGTTCAATTACAGAAGCGTAAGCAGTGCTCCACAGGGGTTTTCAAGAGTCACATAGACACTCCAACATGACTTAATATGACCCTACGAGAAAAGACCCAAGTGAACGCCTTAATGGATTCATGTACTGAAGCATAGAGAGTTATTATTCCTGTCCTGTCACTGAGGGAGTGGCCCTGAAAAAACAGTCATACGGTTACTTGTATCTGCTGTGTACCTTGTATTTTGCCTCGAGAGAAGAAAGGAAGATAAGACCCTCTCTCCCTCTTTCCAAATTGAATACTGATGATGAAATAATCTCAGCAACGCAGCCACCTGCATTCCCAGCTGTCGAGCCCTTGTGCCAATCCAGCACAGTTGATCAGGATATCCATAATGAAATTATCTTATTAAACCACAACCCATGTTGTAGGGCTTCCCCAGACCATTGACAAAGATGGGAGGGGAAGGCGGAGATTGGATGAGGATCGAGTTACGCTCGATTGATCCTATTAGAGCCATAAAACCGGAAAGAGGGCCTTAAGAGAAAGGGACTAAAATGTGTTAGTGGCCAGAGAAATGGTCAGAATTATCACTAGAGGAAAGGCATAGATATTCAATAAAGATGAGAGATTAGAATTCTTTCTTCTTTTTCTATGCTTCTTGACATAGTCTAAGATGCTCTCTTTTCATAAAAGACAGTTTTATGAATAACGAGGTGTCCGTTATGTGAACTTGTGTGATCAGTTTGTATCTGGAAAGATATTTAAAAAAAAATGTAATAGTTATTATATAATATATAATAAATATAATATATTTACCAGAGACAAGTAAGCCACTATGAGGATTCAAATGTTCTGTCTCTACAATGTTTTTATGGTAGATGATGTAATGTATGATCAATATAAATGGAGAAAAGTGTGTGCGTCTGAGTCTATAATATATTGGCAAGTGATGGTACCACCATTGCCAAACTGATCAGTTAAGACTACTCTATCAATTCCCAAAGAAAATAAAAGTCCCTTCCAGTTAATCTACACATTTCTGCTGTGGGTGGAGTGCTTACCAGCCTGCATTCATTCTCAACAGAACCTAATAAGACAGATATGCCCAGATGAATTAAGATAACCTCCTCTTTAGTTTTGGCTGCTAGTGATGATCCTTGTATAGGTCCTCATCAGTCAGACCTGTCCATACACCATGTTTGAAAAGCTGTCGTTGCAGGAGACAGTGGTAAATAAGAGTGACACTTTAGGTGCTTTCAGACAGAGCGGCTGCTGTCCGTCAAGGTTGGCAGCGGCAGCAAGGTGAGGGAGAGCTCTCGTTAACGCACACACCTACTTGGTGCTGCATTCAGTGGTTTAACTTTTTCAAATTGCAGCCGCAGCTTGCTGTGTGACCAACCATTGCTACAACAGAAACTGCAATATGGTGAGATAATACTAGGTGAATAGCAGCAGCCTGTGCGTGTACACGCTGGTAGGATCTGTGGTGTTTGTAGTGTTGGCCAAAACTTTAACTTTATGCTGTTAAGTTATTAGCGCAACTATAAGTGCTTTTGATATTTCTGTCGTTTTCGTGGAGTTCGCCTTATCACTGTCTTTTTCTCCATCCTTTTTCCATCTGTTTTTCCATTTTCTCTCCGTGGATTTTTATTGGGATGATTAGCACAGATGCCTGGCTGAATACACTCTCCGGACGGCAGCTAGCAGCTAACGGCTAACAGCTATCTGGCTGTACACACTCACCGGAGGGCAGCTAGCAGCTAACAGCTACTACCGCACTATTGTTTTTTTTAGGGGGGAATACACTTCAAGACATGACATGACCTGTCCTCTGGAGGACATAGCCACACCACCACCGCTCCGTGGATTGTTTTTGGGATGATTATCACAGAAGCCTGTATGAATACACTCACCAAACGGCAGCTAGCAGCTAACGGCTAGCAGGGCAAGCTAGCTACTGGCAGGATCGAGACAGGGACCAGGGTAGGTGAATTTAAACAATGTCTGAGTTGAAAACGCATTTTGTTGACACGTAAGGGCCCTGTTCTTGTGGCACAGACATATTAATTGCATTTTGTGTCTGTTAAGAGGCACAAAGGCACCCTAAAACTTGCCCCGAGCATTGCCGTAGCTCAGGGGACGCTTGTAGTACGTAGCTGCAGCTTCTCAGTGTTACCTGCACTGATTCGGGTCGGGGTTTTTTCTATCGAAAGTACTCGCGTAGCTATAGCGATCAAGATTAACGTAAAAATTGGCCGGAATTCTCCTTTAACTAAAACTTCTTTCTCTGCATTGAGTTGACAACACTCTCAAATATAGACACACAAACAGAACAAATAATAAAAGTCTCAGATCCACTGTGATTGCAAAATTCTAGCTTAATTATTGTGACATGACAGCATGACATGACAGCTATTAATATCTAAAGTACCCGAACGTCATGTCGCCTATTCATGTTTTTTTTCTCGAAGTTGGCAGTAACATGTCATACGTTTTTCATTAAATATATAGGACTTTAAGAATTTAATCCTTACCGTTTTCTCCGAGGAACAGCTCCTTCCTTGGGCACTGGGTGAGGTCTGCTCACTCTGCTGGTAATTGACTGTAGGGGCAGCGTGCGTCGAACACGTGTTCCATAACAACAACAACACCAGGCTGCCCGCAGATGCGCTTGCCTATTAATCGGCTTGATATTGGCCGATGCCGATTATGTAAAAAATGCCAAAAAAATCGGCCGATTAATCGGTCGACCTCTAGTAAAGACATTATAAAGATTAAGATTGTGTACTATTTATTGCCACTTAGTTGCAAAATAATACGCCTTTTCTTTATTGATTCCAGTGGGTTTCAAGTGTTTTGCTGGTATGCGCTGATTGTCTCTTTGTGATTGGTGGTGTATTTGCCCAAAGGCCTCTCATTTGAACAATGTTCTCTCTCGGAGTAGCAAAATGTTCTACATCACCACAGCCTTTTCACTGCTCCAGTCTAATCACAATGTGTAAGGCCAGGCCCTACCAGCTGAGCTGTCGACATTAGAAAGTAGGAATAGTTAGCTGTTATTACTGACAACACATAGCCATTTAATCCAACAGGCAAATATTAAAATTACATAAGCAATATATTCATGCAGGTTTTCAGATTTGTTTTCCTGCTACTTTTTGAAACACATAATGGCAGGCATATAACCATTTTCAAAGGTGTGCTGAGTATGTAGCTCTGAGCTTTGATTTGCGAGCACTTTTCCTCTTTGCTAATGCAGTTTGCTTCCTGCAACTGTTGCCAAGATTTGCTAGACTGTTTCCTAAGCAAAGTAATTAATGTTTCAGTTCACCTGGCTGATTGTATTAGTTGCCTTATATTGCTCTAAAAGCCAACCTGACAGAGAATTACTCTCAGTCTGCCCACTATGATGTTTTTTCTTTCATAATTTATGACTGGTGTCATGTGTCTTTCTATTTCAGACTTACAGCCTTTGTTAGGGCACTGGTAGATATTATGTGCCTAATAATCAAATTAGCTTAATGGGTTTGTAAGATTTTGTAAGACTCTACAGCGCTTTGCATCACAACTGACCATCCTTGCAGTATTATTTGCTGCTCCCACAATGCATTTGTGCAAACTTGCCTGCCATCCTTCATTCTGAATTATGTGGCAGTTATCATCCCATGTAAATTATTCCATTTCAGTGTGACAAAGATAACTGATATATTACAAACTACTGCCAAGTAGCAGTTTGGTGCTTGTGTGCGAAGCTCTGATCCAAGAACAGAAGGCTGTCCAGCCCAGACTGTGACTGTGCAGCAGTGTCCCTTGCAGTGTCCAATCTCATCGGCGACACTCTTGGGATTACAGCAATTAAACCCAACAAGTAAACATTTACTGGTTGAGGTCATTCCTGTATGGCCCGCCAGCAGAGAGAAGGACCCTAAAATTAGAGGTCATTAGCAGGACCAATCTCAAAGTGATTACACCAATTTATAACCCCAGGGTACCCGCGGGGTCTTAAAAGCATTGAAAAAGTCTTAAATTTGATAATCTCAAATTAAGGCCTTAAAAGCCTTGAATTTTACCCACACAATGGTCTGTCCTCAGAGATCAGTTGGTACACACCGGACCACATAAGTGACCTGTACAAGGTCACGTTTGTGGCCCACACTCAAATTTAGTTAGAGCCCCTTGATGGTAATGCTTGCGTTTTGTAGTTTTGTATCAATTTTGGTCTGCCTGAATGAGCTTTGCAGTGCTCCTTCTGTAATCATGAATCTTTTGAGATTATTAGGTCTTCCTTGAATTCATCATTTTTGATAAATCCAATCTTTAAAACTCCTTTAAGGGCTGCCCAACATCTGTTAGATGAAAAAACTGTTAGCTCAGCACATACTGTACTTGCCAGCAATGCATGCGCACATGCAGAGCCACATGGCATGTTTCCCCCTCATTTAAAAAGAAAACAGCTGCAAGGCAGAGATAACCTGACTCGCCAGATTGTTGTTACACATCTGAGAAGCCGTCATTGGAAACTGTTTGGAAAAGATGTTGCAATTATTTAATTTAAAAAAAACTGTGAAAACACCTTAAACTGTGAAATTTCCCGTAATACTTTTTTTTTTCTCATTCAGAACAAAATAAGTGTGACAAAATAAGTTTACTTGCAAAACGTAATGTGCGTGTGTTGTGGTGGTTAGGAGCCGAAATTGTAATCGTGAATACAATTTGATTAATTGCAAAGCCCTAGCATACACGAAGAACAGATGTACAGGATCAGGATCAATTTAAGACCATGAACTGATTGTAACATTTAAGATAGACCTTTTTCACTGAAGATATTGTAATATGTCACAGTAGGAAAAGCACATGTGTTAATAAGGAAACAAATGAGGACTGAGGTTTGTTTTGCTGCTTCCGTTTCAGGGTCCTGGTATTGTGCATGCTGGTAAAATAATTCCCCTAGGGAGTGTGATCATCCAAAGCTGACATTGAATCATGGCTTGTGCTGTTTTTAAGCACAAGCACTCTGATTGAGCATCAAACCAATTACTTGGGTTTAGGCATGAGATTAAACAGAATAAACGAGATGGTCAAGTTAAGGTATCAAGAGAATATTTTCGTAAAGAGAGACCTTCCCACTCTTTCTGCAACTTTGGTTGAATCCATAAGGACGCTAAGAGCCTAACGCAAACCACATATGGAGCTGGACAATGGGGATGTGGAGTTGTTGAATGGATTTTCAACTATGAAATTCAATCCCTTCAGTTTTGTTTGTTTGGTTTACTTTAGTTCTCTGAAACATTATCCAAATTGATTCCAATTAGGGAAATTAACCGCTGAGAGCATTGTTGTTTATCAGCAACCCGAGACACGAAACCGGTGTTACAGCATAAGAGATTTGTGTTTGTGTGTGCGCACCTTTCAATATTCTCTGTAGGACACTCTTTGATGTAGTTACTGTATGCTGAAGCTCCAGGATCTCTAAGGTAAAATCCTCTCTGGGTCTACTTAGTCCAGACTCCATGTCGTTGAGGGAGTCATCCATGAGGAGAAGATGAACAAAATTAATTGCTTAACAGCCACACTATTTTGTGCAGAGGTTAAACATAAATTCACTAACTATAGCGGTTATTCTAAGCAATTTTACTTGGGATTTAAATTTCATTTGCCAAAGCATTATTAACATCTGGCGGTGCTTTTTAAATTGTCTACACAACAGTTTTTACAAATAAGACTTTCTGTTAAGTTACTTGTGTCAAGCAAAGGACATTGATAAAACAGAAACAAGTAGCACATGCACACAGAGACGTGAAGACAGTGATGTTAGGAAGATTCAAATTACATTAGGCTGTGTTCTTCCAGACTGGTCAGATAGTCACTGTGTGGGAGTTGATGAGATTGATGCAGAGAGAAGAAAAGGAAATCCAGTCCCAAACAACATACAATTAGATTCAGTTCATTGTCCAGCTCAGTGTCACCAAGTACAAGATCGGAATTCAGTTTTGATCACTGCCAATCTGAAACTGATGTCGAAAACTGCCCCCACTTAAAGGTGCTCTAGGTAGGATTGTGAAGATCCAGGACTTAGCCAAAAAATTTGAACATCGACAACTTCTCAGTCCCTCCCCCCCCTTTCCGCTAAAGCCCAAAACGGTCTCCTAAGCCCCTCCCCCCACAAGGGAGAATAAATGCGTGTGCATAAGCAGGGATTGACACGCAGTTAGACACCCCCCATCCCCGGCCCTGATTGGTGCACCTGAACAGGGAGTGTTGGATTTTTGCAAATCGCACCACAGGCTGTAGGTGGTGCCAGAGGAGCTAGATTTCTTTTTTTTTATTACCTGCTTCATATAGTTCTACTCGGACATAGGGTCACTTTCAGCAAATATGACAGAACGTTAGTTTTATAAGTCTTACCTACTGCATCTTTAATTTGTTTATAACATTCCATGTTTTGCTACCCTGCCTCATGTCAATACCTAATGGCTGTCTATCTTTTCTTCCCACTCCCCTATCTTACACTTTGTCTATAGTTCGGACCGACTGATGGATGACACAATAAGGTAAGACCTGCTTTCTGTCCTCCACATATGGAAAGACATTTTGAATGCACATTTTGAAGTATTGTATTAGAAAAACTAAATGGAAACAGAAAAATTTGATAAAACCTCTTCAATTGCACAAAATTTTTTTTTTGTCTCACTCAAGAAGGTTATTGCCTTTGTCGAAAGAGTTAATTCGCTAAATGCGATATGGAAAGCCTTTGATACGCTGAAGTAGGGCTGGGCAATATATCGATATTATATCGCCAATGAGGCTGGATATTGTCTTACATTTTGGATATCGTAATATTGTGATATGACACAAGTGTTGTCTGTTTATGGTTTTGAAGGCTGCATTTCAGAACAGGGATTTATTAGCTGTTTTGCCTTTACCCACTTAGTCATTGTATCCACATTATTGGTGATTATTTATCCAAAGTCATTGTGTTAATATTTTGTGAAGCACCAATAGTCAAACCTACAATATCGCCGCAATATCGACATCGATGTATTTGGTCAAGAATATTGTGATATTTGATTTTCTCCATAACGCCCCCACTCCACGCTGAAGCCTAGTTTATTGCGTCCAAACCAGTTGATGGAAACGCACCTAATTTGCATTTATTTTTTTGCAACATTTCAAAAGTTCACTTCAAATTTTTGACAATTGAATGGAAACACAGCTGCTAACAGTGCAGGAAACCAAATGTTGTTGCTCAGATGTTTCTTACTGTAGTGCTCCTTATATAGCTGACTTCTTCCCCAAAGATTTTATATATGTATATTGTTATGAACCTTGATTTTATTTTAATAATAAACTTTTCAATGCAGTTGTTTGTACTGATGATTAAACTGGGGGGGGGAGTTTCATGCACATCAAAGCCTTGAAAGTGCTCCAACTGCTGGTCACATCATATTGTGTGTGCATGAAATGAACAAGGCTGTCACGTGCCCAGAATAAGTCCTCCTACCTCCCTGATTTATAGTTACCATCCATCTCTCACTAGTCCCTGCTCCTTTCCTTTCCTGCAGACCTGCACAAATGACATATGTTGTTTAGGATTTACCCTCCCTCCTTCCAGGAGTTGTCTCTCATCATTTCCAGTCCTTGCATCTCATAAACTATGCTTACCCATGGATTGGCTTGGATAGCGATTGCTGGATTTTGTCTCTGAAATGGTGGATGAAGCTGTGTATTTCTCCCCATGTGTTTCCTTCCTTTCCAAAATTTTCCCCATAGTTATTTTTTTTACAGCCCTTGTTTAAGCTGCTGCCCACATTCTTTTTAACAAACCTATACCATTGCATTTCCTCATCCTAATCCTCCAAAGGTTATTGTGGGAATTGTTAAATATAACTGAAATAAACTCAAGGGAACAAAATAAAGAGCATTACAGTTGTTGAGGTTGGATGTTTTGTAAATGGGTACAGATGTGCAGAAGTGAACACACCAGTTTTGTTTAGTTCACTTTTCAAGTTGTTTTTCCAGATTATAATTTACATTACATTACAGATGGGGTCACATCTGATATCATCTGATGAATAACATGGTCTAATCCATATATTTCTCTATCTGCATTTTGAATGTTATAACAGTTAAAGGTTTTCTTTGGACTTGCTTCCTGTTTTTGCTTTGTTAGGTGATATGAAAATGAAAAGCACCCTGTCAACTTTTCATGTTACCATTACTGTGGTAACCTCTTTGACAACTTGGACCCTGATTTCCATTTCCCTGTGGTGCATATCAGAACAAAAAACAACCTTGAAGAAAATGCTGAGGTGTGCTTTTATACAGAAGTTAGAGGTTACTTGGGTGGAGTTTTGTTTTAACTGAATGGGGCCACGGTCTCAGGATAGAGGGGAGATAGTAAAGTCTTCTGAGGCAGATTTGTGATTTGAGGTTAAATAATTAAAATTGACTTTAACTTGACAGGTTAATCAACAACTTGAGACCCCTTGTGCGTGTGGGGGTGGGTGTATCTGTATGTGTGTTGTGTGTTGCTGGAGTCAGCAAAGTGTTTCTCCCTGACTGAGGCAAACTTGATCCCCAAAACACTGCTCGAGGCCAAGACTGCGGACTGTAAGGAGATGCTATGAACACACTCACTCACTCACTCACTCACTCACTCACTCACACACACACACACACACACACACACACACACTACGCTTGCTGCTCCACAGCTTTGCCAGCCAAGACTAAACAACTGTGGTGATTTCATTTACCTTGTTTTGACCTGCCTCCTATTGGGCTCTGTCACTCTGGGATGGGAGGAGTTTGTCCCCTGTGGCCAGTGCTTACTTGTTGTCACCCTTCTGTTCAACAGTTACATAATGCCATTGTCCCACCTGTATTTTGAGCATATTAACACTAACTTAAGGCAGTATTTTACCTTTGTCAGGTGGTTTTGAGGAGTTGATTTCTTTTACTCAAATACTCCCACTGTGAAGGGCTCAAACAAGGGCACGCTAGCTGCTATTGATTTTTGTGTGTAACAGATGCCACGGAGGGCAAATATAGAGCCTGAAACGTTTTCTGCCAGCTACGCTTTCCTGCACTGAAAGTTACTGAGGCCAAAGTTATAGAGCAAGTTAGAGAGCTAAAATATCACAGCAATTCTATACCTTCCTTCTACAAGCCAAGGTGGCTCACACACATCCCGTAGGCACCCACGTAAAGCTGAAGTAGAACGTGATAGGATGACTTATATTTTAGCGCAGAATGATTCCCTTCCTTGTAGCATGGACGTGCCTTCAGACGTGTAGTCCTTAAATACCCGTTTGTAATCGTTAAACAGGAGAATATTAACATTTGCAAACTATGTTTCACAGGCCCATGTTCTTCTATATATTATAATGTGTGCATGAATGTTTATTAGATTGTAGTCAAATGGGTGACAACACCTTTAACTTCTTTCAGTAGGCTAAATATCTGATTAAACACTTAGTTTGGATTCATTTGATTGACAGGTGTGAACTTGCTGGAGTGAGTTTTAACTATATAAAAGTTATTAAATATACAACAAAGTGCAATATAATATAAAAATATGCAATATAAGCAAAATGTCTTTTCTTGGATCACACGTTTTCCTGCACCAAAAGCTTAAAACCTTGACTTAACCTAGATTTTGCTTTTGAATATGTTGCAGTTGTAGGGACTGAATTTAGATGAGGACGTCTTCTTTATTGTATTCGCAAAATATATTTTCGATGGTTCTGTTGTCCTCCTTGACAGCCTGTAGCTTTAAACTGCACCACCTGTTCTCTTTGAAACTGGATGCTCATTTCTCAAAGGTACTTTACAGTACTAATGAGTGCAACCACATGCAGCATATTGTCACTTCTCAACTAATTTCTCTCTCTTGTCTCTTTAGTATTGCCATGGCGACCAAGGAGAACATGACCTCCCAACGGGGCTTTCTGAAATCCATACAGAGCAGGGTCAACACGCTGGCCAGTATCCTTTATGCTTATAAGTGCATGGTTGTGTGTTTAGGGAAAGGAAAACAAAAAATTCAGGAGGCAGGTGATAAAAATATATATATAATGCAGTAAGGCTCTCAGGCATTCTGTATTGCTTTCAAATATTTATTTTATCCCTGCTGAGTCAACACACATGTAGGTTTGATTTAGTCCTCTTTTGTTTCTTTTGTTTGGGGAAGTAACCTCTTTAAATGTGCATGTGGCACCTTTCCATATTAGTGATACTTTAATTTATTTTTAATAAATTTATAAACCCTTGCACTGGACAAGATTTCGGCTGATGTTCAAAACCTTCTACACATTCAAAACAATTATTAGGGGTTGGGTCATTTCCCCAAATTATCCTTTTGATTTTGTAGAGTAAAATAATGCAATATAATAGCAAATAATGCAGCAAGGTCTGTGTAAAGAGCTACAGTAGGTAGAGAAGGGGACTTTCACCTATCCACATTGTTAGTTTATGTCAGCACTCCGCTTTACAATGACAACATTAATCAAGTCTTCAAAGCAACCCAGATTTAAATTAATATTCATTAACAGAAATTGCTCTCTTCACCATTAGGAATTGCCCAATCAGAGACCTTCTGTTTGTCAGACTGACCTCATAAAGTGGCATATGTATGACACGCCAATTTGTATGCCATTTTGGCGTGTTATGAAGACGCATAATCGCTTTTTTAACGTGTTTATCATCCCCGTTCGGCCGCCATTGACCTACTTTACGTGTGAATTTTCGCCGTAGCGAGTAGTATCAAGGGATGCAAGTCTGCGGAGGGAAATTGGGCGATGCCACGTGGTGGGTTGTATACAGCGTAGACATACACGTGGATAGCTCAAAATGCGTACAGATAACACACTATTTGGCTTTAGGAAAGTGGCGTGTATGTTTACGCAAAGTCATGATGCCATGTGTGTAGAGTGGTCCTGAGATCTGATTTGTCACACTTGTGTAGGTTTTTGCATGGCATCGACTGTGAAAATAGTTTGCTCCATGCTAAGATGTTTTGAGTCAGTTGGAACTTTATAAAAGCTCTTTAGTAAAGTGGTTGTAGATCATAAAAAGCAAAATAAAGATAAAGCATTTTTTCTCTTTTATTTCTTACTGGGTTAAAAATTAGGCAGTTTAAATATTTGTGATCTTCCCTAACTTTTGACTCTCCTAGATCGTTTCCCAACCATCAACAATCTCATCCAGCGAATCAACCTGCGGAAGAGAAGGGACTCTCTCATCCTCGGCACAGTGATCGGAGTCTGCACCATTCTCCTCCTGCTCTATGCTTTTCACTGAGAGCCAGCCCTGGTGAAATCTTTAAAGGAACAGGATTTATCTGTATCTTTGTAACACGGGAACCCCAGGTGACTGAGCTCAGTGATTGGAGGACCCTGGAGGCTCTGAGCAGAAGGACATTCAGTTGGTCCAGTTCTTGGAAGAGAACAGATTTGGCCAACATGAACTACTGAACTTGTATTTAGCAGTGGGACAGATGGAGGGCTGCCAACAAGTAAATGGAGACCAAAAGTAAAAAATAAGACTAGATTTTAATCAATTATATTGATAACTCACTTGGTGAAAAGTGTGGAGAGACCTATGAGAATGTGTGATGCATAATTCTTTTTCACAGGTGGAAGGAGTTTTAGTTGGATGGTCCTTTTTAATTGATAAGAGATACTTTATTGATCCCCAGGGGGAAAATTACATGTCTGAGAAGATGAAGTGGGATGGATAGTTAATTGTGGGCTGTAAAATGTGAATTAATAAATTTATTAATATCAGTATGTACAAAAACGTGTGTGACACTACTAGCTACTGAACATTTAAAACATTACCATTACATACCAGGATGCCTCAGCAAGGCTCGTTCTTCTGTATTTTGAGAGAGAGAGAGTGACCCTGGCTGCCCTAATCTACTAGGCCACCAAGGTACTTTTTTGCTCCCTGATTAAACATCTAGAGCTGAATTAATCAATGTGACAAATCAACAGAACATGAATTGGCAACCATTTCGACAATTTATTAATTGTTAAAGTAATTTTCCAATCCGCCTCTAAAATCAAATACAGTTTAGTGAACATATTTAGGTTTTGGGACTGCTGGTTAGACAAAACAAACAAAATTGTGACATGTTTCACTTTTTTTTTTATGTTTTTTGGCACAGTTGATTAATTGATTGATCAACAAAAATGTAAGTTTATAAAAAGTGTAAGGTAAAAGGCAGCTGCACACATTTTCTTTGTGTTTCTTAAAGTTTGGTTACTTATCCAAGAGGTTTCAACAGACTGTTGAGGTCACATGAAGTAATGGCAGCCGTGACCGAATTATCAGATTCATGTGAAATAAGCATTTTGGATGAAGTCTTTTTAAGGAGTGAAATGTCTTCAACACCAAACCAGCTAGTTCGGTTGCCTTTTAAGTGCACCAAGAAAAGTGGGAACGTACTGCTTTGATGATCGGCTGTTGAAGGAGTTAACCCTTCTGCACGTAGAGTGTGCCTGACAGAGTCCATGAACCTCTATTTGATTTCACTCCACCTGAAACACAAAGTGACGTGCGTTTGAAGGTGGGAACCAACGCATTCATCTGATTGCAGGCTGGGTTTGACCCATTAGATTAAAGTCTCACTTTGTTGCTGGGGGTGTAGGAAAGGCAGCTGTGTGAGAAACATCAATGTGTTTTTGTCTCACAGCTTTAGGCTCACTTCAACGGACTGAAGAGGATACATTTGGTGTCTTGTCCTCATTCCCTCTGTTTGAGGTCTTTCGCAGAAAGAACGACTGATGGTTAAGAAAACAGTAGCCAGACAGGCATTGCCATCTTCCCCTGAATAGTCCTTTAGGAGGGACGCCCTGTGCTGAAGTCTTAATTTGGTCCAGGCATGTGTTCGCTTCGTCAGTAAGACTGCAGAGGTGCTGATGCATTGAGCTCCTGAATATTAATTAAAGAACAGACTATTTGTCTATGAAACCCAGAAAAAGCCCTTACCTTCAATGGTGGAAGAAAAGGATGCATGTGTTTTTTTTTTTTTTTTATATTATTTTTGGTTTTAGGATGGTGGTGTTGTAAGGATTTCATTAGGCAGCTGCTCTGCAGAGTGTGTAGGTGTGGGGAGCTGGCTTCAAAATGTGTCATGAATTGTTCATTTTCCTTTTTTTCCAGAGCGATCCATAACCCACAGTTGTGACGGCCATGATAAATGGTGTTTGTGTGCCCTGAGGCGAATTGTGTATCAGGACCTGCTGTATATACAGGGTTTAAATATAACAAAAGCAACAGCTGTACAACACAGTGCAATCCAATACAGCAGAGTAGAACCAATCTCTCCGATTAATTCTCAATAAAAAGAACATTAAATACACATAAGTACTACATTTTCAATTGTAGTCTTGGATTCTATTACGCTGTACAGGTTTAGCTATTGTGTCCACCCCCTGCATGTACGTGAGGTAAGTGAAAGACATTGTGCTTACATGATTTGATGTTTCTACCTCTTTTCTGGACCGTTACCATTTGTCATCATCGCTGACATTCTCCATTTTGTTTTTACTATGAGGCATTTCTTCTTAAGCAACTGGTGGAACAGTTGGTCCATCATTTTGGTCCAGACTCAAATGTCTCAGCACGTATTGGATGGATGACGTTTTGTGCAAACATTAATTCAGTCTCCTGAGGGTGAAACCTACTGACTTTGGTGATTCCTGCCTTTACCTCTAGTGCCAATGGGGTTGGCCTTTTTGTGTTTTAATGAAAACTTAGTTTTTTGATTAAATACACTTACAGTCGGCCTCAATTGTACTTTGTATTTTGTAATAATTACTAAATGTTAAACTAAGATGGTGAACATTATACCTCTAAACCTCAACATGTTAGCATGCTGATCTTGGCATTTATTATAAAGCACTGCTGTGCCTAAATACAGCCTCACAGAGCCGCTGCATGGCAGTAAATTTGTCTTGTTAAGTCTTCTAAACTCACTTCTGGCTGTCGACACACAACTCCTTATCAACGGTATCATTGAAAAGAAAAAACTTGGACCATGCATGGTAACATTTATTCCAGACATGCAAAAATGTACACCACAGAGAGGAAAACTGGCACATACAGTATACTGGAAAAGAAACCATAATGCATCGGAACAAAACGAAGGTTTGAACTGTTTTACTGACAGAGCAGAGCTTATAGGCTAGACAGTTGGCTCTTAAACACCAGTTTCAGCGATGGAAAATGTGTACGTTAGTAACACTAGAGCAGTAAACTATACTCGTGTCTACATAAATTACACACGTTGCGATATTGGCAACAATGTAATGTGTTGTAGTGTATTAGTTTGGTAGTAAACATGGGGAATCTTTGGATTTTGCTGCTTTCAGATGTCTGGTGAAAGAATGTGATTTTATGTACACTTATATGAATTGGAATAGAATTGATAAAAGCCCATTTTACACAAAACATTGTGCATTAGTGTTAATACATTAAAGATTGCAGTTGTTCACACTTACATTGATGTTCAGTTTAGAACTTGGTAGAATGTCTTTCGCTATATAGTCTGATACATTACATCCCTCATCAGTCAAAATTAGCTGGTGTTTTTCTTGTTTCACTTGTATTAGCCCTTAAAAAAACCTTTGATCACTTTAAATGGACCTTGTCCAAAATTCCTTAAAAGCAATTGCCCATGATAAAAAATGAAGCATTAATGGCCAAATGAAAAGCTGTGGATTTAAATAATGCTACATGGTCTTGCAGTGGCAGTTACCTGTGCTTGTAGCATAAGCCTGTAATGTGTCAATACAACAGTCCTGAGTAGCCACAGTGACTTCTCTCTGATAAAGTGACAAATACAGACAATCTGTCGTGCTTGGAGTTCAAAGAAAGGTTCTTTAAATGCTATTTGTTGTTATGTAGTCGACTCAGTCATAGGCCTGTTCATTTACAAAAAATAAATGTGTGTAAGCCTGTTTGGCCCAAAGCATGCGTACATATTGCATATACAGAGTAAATATATATTCCCATATAAATACATTTCATACCAATACAAGGAGCTGAAAAACATTCAGTGAAACAATAGCATTTAACAGTCACTGTATTACAATGTAAGAATGGTAATGGGAAATGGGGAGCTATGGTGTAGAAAGGTAGTACAAGGTAAAATGTAAAATGGAGTTTCAAGGGTACAAGATGAAGGACAGCAGCCACTAAATCAGGTTTTGTGGTAACGAATTGGAAGATTTTGGAGGTTTTGGCATGCGTTTATAGTCTCTGCCAGAGCAAAGCAAGGTCCAGGAGATTCTGGAGACAAAACGTGTGGTGGGGGGGGGGGGCTGGACTCACCTAATGTACACAAATCACTCTTCCATGTGCAAATCTGTTAGCCTCTCTGACTCAACAAGAAAAGAGACAACTAATAACAGTCAAAATGAAGGCAGAATTTTGGTTGTCTACATTCAGGCATGCAGTTGGTCTCAATTATTATTTATTTAGTTCAATAAACAAAAATAAAAAAACGTGTTCCCTGCCCCTTTTCACAAACCCTTGGATTTCCACTGATAATCCAAGTGCTGACAAAGCAGCCATCGTGACAGTCTTAACAAATCCAGCACCACTTGGCATACAAACATTTTAAAAAATGTACATCTATATATATATATATATATATTCATATATCCAGATTTCAAATATATTTGTAGCTGTATATGCTTTGAATGAAAGAGGTTCAGTAAGGAATATATGAGGATTATATGCAGCTGTCGGAAGTTTGAAGCCCAAAACCCAGAATCTCTTTTTCAAAGGAGCCCACATACTTAGAAAATGTCTATTGTTCACTCTCTCGATCATCTTCTTTGTTTTAAGAAGTCCGTTTTTCAAAAGAGAAACATTTATGAGTACTCCTGGCCACATAAAAATCTGCATTTTCTTTTTCCTCTCTTTTAACCTGAACAATTTTACATTCATTTTTTTTTTTTTTTGTTTTTTGTCAAGCAAATGTTACTGGATTCTATTGCATGCATCTCTGATGTTTTTCTCTGAATGTTTTTATTTGTTTACTTGCTGCAGTACCTACTCTCATGAGTTGCCTATTTTTTTGCTTTCTGAGGTCAGTCATGATGTAATTATATAATATGGCATTAAGTTAGGAATTGTATGTCTTGTTTTTATTTTTTTTTGGAATGGACTTTCCCATTGCATCCGTGGTTTGACTTTCACGGTTCATTTTTCCCCTCAGGTCCTCCATGTCAGCTTACTGCAACAGAAAGAAAAGAAGCAGCATGGCATCGTCAGAGTAAGTCTTGACTGGTGCAGCTCAAGTGTCGAAGGCTTTGAGCAGAAGGGTAGCCGCCCCTTGCTGCACAGTCAGCCCACTACAGTCGCTGCATTGCTAAATCAATCCACACACACACACACACACACACACACACACACACACACACACACACACACACACACACGCTATACTATAACCATAAAATTGATTTTATGCACTGTACACATTGCATCATTGAGGCTCATACTGTATAAATGTGAGTAGTTTTTGTATTTTTAAATGTGTCCTTCTTGTCATTGTTTTTGTACCTGAAAGTGAGACGTAGACTACGATGATGACAACGCCCAGGACGATGGAGACTATACTGAGCAGACGAGCCAGTCGACCCAGCCTCCTGGCTCCGTCAATATCCCCCACCTGGAGACTGTTTCTGGACTGGAGAAACACAAAAGAATACGGTATTACCAAGAGGAACATTTGAATGATAATTTTAAGCAAGGCATAGTATAAGATATTACATAATAATTGTAAACCAAACCATACCACATAAGGGTAAAAAAGGGGTTAATGAATGTATTTCATTCCCCTCTGGTACATTTTCAACTAACTGCTCAAATCAAAGATAAGGAATGTTGTTATATTCTAGTTAAAGGGATGATAGATCACAAAGAAGTTACTTTATTTAATGTATATATTCCACTGGAATGATAGACATATAGAGGGACCTTCACTCTACTGAAAAGCAATTTACTTATTACTCCCCTTGCCACGCAGAATACTTCAGATTAGATTACTTTTTCATGTCTATTGCAGATATATAACCTTGAAAAGAAAGGTTTTTTTTTTAGATAACCCCTGGTCAGTGATTTGTTTTGTAAAGAAATCAAACAAATGGAGGATGGTTAACCTAACCTGGTCAATATATTCATTGATGTGTATAAGATTAAAGATAACACACATCTTATAGAATATACAATCCATCTATCCATCGTCATCTGGTGTTGGGTAGCGGGGACAGCAGCTCCAGCAGGGCCTGCAGGGGATCCCAAATGTCCCTTTCCCGAGCCACATTAACCGCTCTGACTGGGGGATCCCGAGGAGTTCCCAGGCCAGGGTGGAGATATTATCTTTCCAGCTAGTCCTGGGTCTTCCCCGGGCCTCCTCCCAGCTAGACGTGAACCTCCTTAGGGAGGAGTTCCAGGCATTCTGGGGGGGCCAGAGGGGGCATCCTTATCAGATGCCCGAACCACCTCAGATGGCTCCTTTCTGGCTTTTATCACAACGATGTGGGAATATACAGAATATACTATGAAATATACAAATAAAGAATATACAATTAAATATAAAACAAAAAACAACTACACTGTACACTCAAACAGAAACTGGAGAGGGAATCAGCCTTGGAGATATAAATTATTATTTATTATTATTTTATATATATATATATATATATATATATATATATATATATATATATATATATATATATATATATATATATATGAAAGACCTTCTAAGAAGACTTCCAACTCAAGGTCCTGGAGAGAGTTCTGTTGGAAGAACATAATACTATACTATATATTGAAATTTATTCAAAGGGGCTATCAATTGTCAATGAAATAAACTGCATGGAAAAATGTACCTCCACCTTAAGACTATGGTATGATCAGTGTAAAATACTGGAAAATGGACTACATATATGTGCCTATAAGATGTAACCAATTACATACTGTAGGTCATTTCCTGTACAAGTACAATGTAAAATCAAAATAAAGTTGCAAACCATACTCATCTAGCTTCTAGCTTCTTATTTTTGGCTTACCAAATGTTTTTAAGTTGAGTTTGTAGTGGTGACATTCATATTTCACATATCCACAGTGACTTTCAATAAGTACAACTCCCCAGTGAGATTCAATCTATCAATACAATCAACTGGCAACAAAGAAAACCTTTATATTTCCGTGACAGACAGTTAAAATGTGAGAGAGAAGCTATCAGAAAATACAGCTGAATCAGCAGAAACCACATTAATGCTATCAGTACAACATGAAAATAACACCTCAACCAAAGGGATTTACAGTTTGGAGTTCCCCATACATACATAACCCAGATAACGTTCCGTCCACAGTACGGCAGCTTGACTCTTTCCAACAGCTCTCTGAGAGTTACACTTCAATATTTATCAGGTGGTTTTCCATTAATTGATGGCGGAGTTATTTTAAAGGAGAAATGACTCAGAACAGAAATGTTGACTGGTCTACTAGGTGCGGAGTCCCTTAAAGTGCTCATATTATGCTCATTTTCAGTTTCATAAATTGTATTTAGAGGTTGTACCAGAATAGGTTTATGTGATTTAATTTTCAAAAAACACCATATTTTTGTTGTACTGCACATTTCTGCAGCTCCTCTTTTCACCCTGTGTGTTGAGCTCTCTGTTTTAGCTTCACACTTCTGTTCCGTCTTTGTTGGGAGTCGCATATGTGCAGTACCTAGGTCAGATCAGCTAGCTAGTCAGTTGCAGAGTATGAGGGCGTGCCACGCTAGCAGCTAGGCAAACATTATAACAAGTGTTACAAAGTGACGCATGGAAGTAAAGGCTGGACTACAATAGAGCTGTTTGTGAACAGTGCTTTCTCGGTAAGATGGTAACTCCCTTTGGGGTGGTATTTGGGCTTTTTCACTTTGTAAACCTATAACGTGCACAAAAAGATATAGTGTATAACACAATATTGAAAGGGAAAACGCCAAAAACCATAATGAGCACTTTAAGGTAAAATTCCAACAATAATTTATTCCCATATGTGAATGGCAAAATTGTCAATTTAAGATTGGCCGATTGGGATTGATGTGACTTGCAGAGCCAATTGGATGGAGTAGGTGAGCGCAGCAATGTGAAGGAGTTGTAGATCAACTTGATGTTGTATGTACATATATTGTTTTATGTATGCTGCAGATATGGAGACAGGATGATTTATGTGTATGTGTTGTTGAGAGGCATGACAGATGGGAATCCTCAATCCTTGTGCATTGCTTTAATCTTTGAGAGTCTCTTACTCTTTATGTCTTCTCATCGACATTGGTTAGATTTGGGCTGCTTTTAATTGGTGATACAATTAAACACATACTACTGTACATGGCACATACACAAGTGTACAAAAGACTCTTGACATCACCTCATTGATTTGGTTGTAATACAAAGCTTTAATTTATGAAATGTGCTGAACAATTTGTTGTTTTTTACATCCTTAACAGGTATTAGCTGTTTAGCTAAACCTGACAGAATATTCCTCTGACTTGCATTGATGCCTGAACTGGACGACATGTTCCTTCATTACGACGAACATGGACGCTGGAGTTCAATTTAAGTCAAACCCATCATCCCTTTCCATATATAGTAACTAGCTCACCAAATGTGTAATAATCCGTGGCTGAAAATTTCACCTGTTAAAACAAAAACTGTATGCAAATGATAGAACACACCGGAAACAAAAGTGAATAAACATGATACTAGGTGTTAGAGATTAAAATAGGCCAATAGGAAGTGTGCAGAGCATCAGTGCAACATTGGTGCTAAAAAAAACAATTGTGTTTCTATCAGCACTAAACAAAAATTATCTATCTATCTATCTATCTATCTATCTATCTATCTATCTATCTATCTATCTATATATATATATATATATATATATATATATATATATTTTACAGGTTGTACTGAGGAAGAACAACAGCATTGGACATTGGAGTGGAAACATTGCCTTGTCTGATGAATTCCACTTCCTGCTGTCTCACGCTGGTTGTGTGACTAAATGCATCCATCACGCAGAGTGAAAACACTGCAGTCTGCTGGTAGTGTGATGGTGTTGATTACATTTGCATGGCACTCACTGAGCCCCTTTATACCAAACATTTGAATGCTAGAGGACAACTGATCATCCCTTTATGCCAGCCGTGTCAGCAATCTTTTAATCAGATAATGCACCATGCTAGGAGGTTAAAACTGTCCAGGAATGCTTTCATAAACAGTGAAATGAAGTTATGCTGGCTTGTCAATTTACTAGCTTTCAATCCAGAGCTACTTGGGCAATGTACACAATACCAGCTGGTGTAACTCAGCCTGGGTCGGCATCCCTGTGAGGTGGGTTTAACTACTGTACATTTTGGGTCTATGCCCTGGTAAACTGAGATTGTACAGAGGTCAGGCTCAGGGGGAAAACAATATTAGAAAAGTGTCACTCATTCTCTGTTAAACAAGATCAAAGACCGAAGGGGAAGAGATCATGTGTAACAATGTCTAAATTTAAACCTACCCCACAACATGGCCATTTGCTAGCACTTGTGATGTTGTGATGGCACAATCTTTTACTCTTTTAAAAAGGTGCTCTAAGCGATGTTGGGTGACATTACTTCTTCTTGACGTTCGAAGTATTGTCAAACAAAATGGAAGCTAGCTCGCCCCTCCCTCTTCCTCATCCCATCCCACCCCCCTTTTTGCGCAATAACCCCCCAACCCCCACCCCCAAATCCTTCTCGTCGGTTATAGGCTGGAACACTGTTTGTTATGTTTAGTGGTGCAGGTTGCCACAGTTTGTTTTTGTTGCCTTTGTGGAAGCTGGGCTGTCTACAGAGACCGCGTTTTTTTTTTTTGAACAGTGTGTTCAGTGGACAGGCAGCTAGCGGATAGTGAGTGAAATGTTTGCTGTATGTGACAAAAAATATTGTAGCCTAAAAAACACGTCACATCGCTTAGAGCACCTTTAAAGGGTTAAACGGTAGTAGCTGGCCGTGGTGCTGAACTGGTCTTTTTAACCAGAGGCTGTGTGGAATACCGCAAGAAATGGCTCTCACTCCTCATCTATATTAAATTACACCACTATATTTCTGTAGGGCGATTTTCTTCATAAAGATAATGTGGTATTACATGGAATAATTACTACCCCTATCTGATTAAATTATATGTATATTTTAAAGACAAAATATGGCCCATTAAAACCAATTAAGCAGTATATAAACATTATTGTCTAATGACTGACCTCTTATCATACCAAAGACAAGAAGAAGTGATTTCATTTTCTACTTTCATCTTACATTCTTTTTACCAAAACAATGCAATTAAAATATTTAAATCACAAGATCAGTCAATGCTGAGGGTGCAGATGGGTTGCTTCAGTATAGATAACACTATATATATATATATATATATATATATATATATATATATATATATATATATATAGATAGATAGATAGATAGATAGATAGATAGATAGATAGATAGATAGATAGATAGATATCCTCCCTCATCTATGTCTACTTCATCCTCTCACTCCCATGAGCCTGTCTATCTGTCTCCAGGCTGTCTAGGGTGTTGTCAGATCCCACAATGCACTTGGTGCAGGTGGGTGGGGACAGTGCAACCCTGGGGTATTCCACTAAATCAGGTGCTGCTGGCCAGGGAACTACTTTTAAATAAGTACACTGAAACTGCAATCTGTTTTATGTCTGTTTGTTAAAACAGTATAGATCATTTAAAATGATGTGTAAACTGCCTGTTTTTCTCTGGGTTTTTACAGATTTTAAAACATACAGATGCCTGATTTTGTTATTGAGTGATTCTGTTGTTGGTAATATTAATACTTTGGATATTTATTTAAAAAGCATACCCAAAATATCTGATGTAATAGGTTTTTTTTTCAGTTCAGTCAATTCAATTTAGGTAACAATTTATTCAATGGCTTTATTCACATTAGCTCAAAACCATAATATTGCCTTTGAAAGATGGTGATAATACATTTAATTGACAAAAAAAAATCCTGATTAAAATTCTAAAACTTCCTTTCATTTTTAATATGACTTAAGCCACAAACGTTTAATCAATGCACAGGTCAATCTGGGCTCCTGACAGTAAAATAAGAGATTTCTTCTCTCTGACACTCGCACAAAGAGACACACTTCAGCTTCTTACTTCCAGGACTGCAATGTAAAGCTATGGTCCAACCACAGTCCCAGTAGAGCCTGTATTGATCCACATTACAGAGAAAAGCAACATCAGCACCTTAAATCAGAAAACACTGTCTATTTAGCTTGCTTAGACAGAAAACATTAATGAATGTAGATTTAAAAAGTAAGAATAATAAAGAAATTATAAATAAGGGCAGGCTGCTATGTCAGCATCCTTGTTTAATACACTCTGCATTGTTCAGGGGCTGCAAGAGATTTTGTGTGTGTGTGTGTGTGTGTGTGTGTGTGCTTTGCTCAGCTGATACATGTCTATATTGATTCACAGAGTAAATCTGGTCATATTATTTTTTTGAATGGGAAATTCTATCCTCAAAGAGTCCAGTGTTCATTCTGCTACGAGTATGCGTACACGCCCACACACACACACACACACACATTACTCTGTCTCTCTCTGTAGTTCATGTGTTGAGCAGAGAAAGGTGGAGGCTAGTAAGTCAGTAAGTGCTCCCTTTCTCTCTTGTCATTAATAATGGAGAGCAAGCAGCACCCTGGTGGAGAGGGACAGTGTACAATCAGGAGCTGGTGTGTAGTTATGTCTGTGAGACTGGCCATTTAGATCAAATTAAAATTGTTTATTTGCAGTTATGCCCTTTATTTCATATACAATTCTCATTCTTCTCCATGCATTTCATGTTATGGCTCTCTTTAAACTGTATTACCCGTTTTGGTACGTATTTTTCTTTTTTTTACTTTGAAACTAAACGTTTCACAAAAGTCAAGGTTGAAGATAATTCATAGTTTAGTTATTGTAGCTATTTTAAGCTGTTAAAGAGAGAGAACAAGGCTGTTGGTTTAAACCACTTTGGTCTGGTTGGGTGTAAGGAGCATTGCGGCCTCTAGGGGCCGCTAAGCGAGGCTTTTAGACTCAGGCTTGTTACACTAAAATCTCCATTAAAATTGCAAACCACTCAATGCGGTCGGATGATCAAATCTGTCAGATCCATGATGGCACCGCTCTCATTCATCGAGCTATAAAATACATTCTAGCTGCAGCTGCATCTCATACGTTTTATTGTATTTATATCTTAGTTAGCTTGTGGACTGAAAACACAGTTCAAATAAGCTAACTAAGCTAGGTATTAGCACCACAAAAACACAAGGCCTTAATAGTGTATGCATTATTCCATTTAACACATCAATAATAAGCGAACCACTGTTTATTTAGATAATCCAGGGTCATGTTGCACAGTTTAGTTCATAGCGCTGCACGCTGTTGTCAATATTAGCAGAGCACAATGCTATTGGTGATGTGTTTGTCAAAACAAAATGAGATTAACATTATACAGTACATTTACAAAGTGCTAGGTGTCCTGTTCAGAAAACACATCAGTAACTAAATACTGTAGGTATCGGATTGATACAGGAAAAGGAAGCACTAATAACCAATCAGGAGATGGTTTGTCGAATCCATGAGCAGATGACAAGAGTCCAGTTACAGCATTAATGCATGTATATTTCCTTAGTACTTCAATGATATGTTAAGCAGGTATAATGGTTACTGTGTTCACTTCTTAGTTTAGCATGCTAGCATGTTAACATCCGTTAATTAGCACAAAACACAGTACAGTATAGCTGAAGTGCGCTGAAGCACAGAAGGGAGGGGAACGGGATGAGGAGGAGGGAGGAGCAAGCTAGTCTTCGTTTTGTTTGAAAATACTTTGAACGTCATGAAGAAGTAACGTCACCCAAATCTCTTAGAGCACCTTTAAGTTATAATCTAAAGTAGTGGACACATTTTGACCTAATAATGGCACTGCACGAATTCAGAGTGAATAAACATGATGAGTCAGAGGATCATCAAAGGTATTACAGTTCATCCCCAGGGGAACATGAATGTGTGAATCAAATGTAATGGTAACAAAGTGGCTAATGATATGACGGCATGTAGGATTGATATGCACTTACTACAGTCTACAGTCTAACATCTATAAATAATAACTTAAATCTTAGGCATATTGGACTATAACACATTAGAAAAATACTGCAATTAGGTGAAGTTGTACCTGTAAGCACTTTTTGGGGACTCATTATTGCCATCAACTTTGGGCTTAAAAATGTACTTTCGTGTGTAATAAATTACTATAATAACAATGCCAATAAAAAGAAAAATGTGGAGGACATGTAGCAATAAATTTATATTTTGTTGGGGTACTTTTACAATTTTATTCAATGTTAATTTTAAAGCCCCGATTTAAAGATTTCTGACTTTGGAAGCTCCTTCTGCTATACCCCTGCACCCCTCCCCCATGCCTTGTAAAGCTGGGTGGTACTCTATTGCCATCACTTGTAGCCACAACATGACACTGTACTGTAAGCTTATATTATTTCATGTTTTATCTGCTGTGGAATGAAAATATCATTACATGCACAGGTTTAACATTTCAAATAATATCTTCAGATAATTAGCAACAATAGTTTAAAGTGCTCTCCCACTATATCTGCAGTATGAGATTGCGAATAAGAAATAATTTACATACGCAAACACACACACACACTCACAGTCATCCATCCAGTGCAGCATTGCGAGTCCATATTTCACAGGCAAATCTGCCAAGCGTGCAATAACGCTCCTGCAGTTTGGGCCTTCCCATTACTGGGATAAGCTGGTCTGAGCAGTAAAAACCTATTACCCCTGCCTCTCCAATCCCCATAATTGACTGCACATCATCCGTGTTTGCCAGCCACAAGCCTTCCCCACCAGAGCATCTGTCAGAGATCTGTGGCGGCAGCCAGCTGGAAGTTGGCTTTTAGGTGGTCCTGCTGCTGGAAGTGGTGGTGGATGATGATGGGTGTAACTTTTGGCAGTCCTGTTGTTAGCAATGCACCATCTGCCAGAACAGAAAGATGCTGACTGGCTAAATTATGCCCTAACAGATTGTACTTTAATTATAGTAAATTTTGATCGTTTACATGATTAAAACATGGATACTTTGTCCTTGTTTGATGTTTCCTGTCTGTACATCGATTATTAATGTTACAATTCCCTTTTGTCCTACAGTGATGCCTCATAAAAGTTAGTTAAAATATGCGCTGGAATTCTGAAATGCAGTCAATGTTATGTGAACATACGTAAATGGCGAGAGGATTATATTTACACAATAAAAGGGTCATGTGGCAGTTTGAAGGTGGACATAGGCAACTAAAACAAATTATATTAAGGTTAAAGCCACATTCATTCTTGATTTTTTTTTGGCCACTTGGGTACAGCAGAACAAGCTGAAACACAACACTGACACATTATCACCATATAAAGTTGCTATGGCGAACGTGTTAGCCTACCATCACACATAACACCATTAGCATTCATTTGGGGCCCGGTTTGTGTCCGCTTGATGAATGTAAGTCCAATATAAACACTCCTTTTAGCTCTGTTTTTGTTTTTTTCTTTTCATATTGCACATTGTCAATAAAGAAAATTAATTAGTGCAACTTTAACGTTATATTTAGGTTCATATATGCTTGGACAATTACACCAAGCTAAGGTTTTGAATTAATACATGAATTGAAACCTGAGCCCAATTCAATGTATGTTGAAGGCAGCTTACACACTCATTAACAACCCACCACAGACAGCCTAACTCATTATATACAACTGTGGCGTTTCACATCAAACTACTTACTTACTTATGTTGGGGAAAAAAGAAACCCATTCAACATTTTGTTTACAACTTCCTAGATTCGGGGCTGTTTCCTCTGAACTCCCATTTTGACAGCAGTTGAGCAGTTGTTTCTCTCTTCAACTTTCTAGAAGTATCCATTTCACAGGCGAGGGGAATATTAGCACTTAGTCGTGAGCTTGCACTCTCGAGCTGTATCGTGCGGTATCAACCGCATTACTTTTGATTCATTTGTTCACAGCGAGTGTTGTAAACCTTGGTTTTCCTGCTCTGACTCACTTGCACTTATCTGACATCACTGTGGTATCTGATTCAATTCCTTTCTAATCCAGTGATAGGAACTATTTGCTGTCTCTCTTACACCCATCTGCCCTTGTAGCGAATTATGTTTTTATCTTCTTTGCGTGGCCCGTATCCCCTTTCCATACCCTCAGGAAAGAAAGAGGATGTTGATTGCTGCCACATAGCTTGGCTAACTGCTGCAATCTGCTCTCTGCAGATAAACTAAATAGACTTCTCTCGCCTCCTATTGAGTTAATGGCCAGCTCCAGTTTCTCCCTCCTTCACTTTTCTTTCTTTTGCCCTCTGTCAACGCCCCTCTCTCTCTCTTTCTCACACACACACACACACACACACACACACACACATTCTCCATGCCATTAGCGAGACATGACTTGTGAAAGTCAGTGGTTTCATGATGATGGCTTGAGGAAATACAGGCTGTCTCGTGGATACTGCCTGATATTGCCTGATATTCTCTTTGGTGTGTAGTGCCCACAGGAGTGATATTACAAAACTAATGGCCTTACTGCAATGCCTTTGCCTTGTTTATCTGTAGATCTGAGTGCTGGCTGCTGCACAGCTGGCTGCTTCACAGTGTCAGAAGTAAAGTGCGCTGAAAAACACAAATAACAACTAAGCTGCCATCAGCCAACAGGAGTTAAAATCCTGACACAACAGTTACTACTAATGCCACTAAAAGACTCCTGGTAAAATCCTGCCAGATAATTAATGCAAATGTTTGTCAAGACAAGACACAGAGGTTCAGTATTGGAGGAAGCATTCAGATCATTTACTTAAGTAAAATAACTAATACCACACTAAAAATACTCCATTGAAAATTATATTTCATTAAAAGTATATTGTAATCACGAAAATATACTTGAAAAATGAACAGTATGCACAAAAAATATACTATTAAATTATTAGATTATTATTACTTGCATTCATGTAAAAACTGGATTTTACAGTTGTAGTTGGTTGAGGTGGTTTCATTAATAAATTGTTTGGTTTGTAAAAATTCAGAAAATTGTGAGAAATTATGTCACTATTACCCAGAGCGTAAAGTGACACCATAACTTAACCAGTAACTAAAGCTGCCAAATAATTGTTAGGGCTGGGTATCGATACTTTATAACCCAGAACCAAGTATCTAAACTTCAGTCAAACGATACTTGCATTTGATCCTTTTTGTTCCCAGATCTAAAATTACTATTTGTATGGTTTTGCTCGTAGCCAATCACTGCAAGCCTTCTTCAATTTAATGCGACGTGTGATTGGCCCGCTGCTGCAGCAGCTACAACTTATCCAATCTGTGGTGTGTTAGAGTCCAGCGACAATCAATTGAAGTACTCTATATTGGCATCCGTATCACTTATGGTACTAAGGGTACAGGTATTGGTACTGGTATCGTAATTTTTTAAACCATACCCAGCCCTACAGTATTAATTGTAGTGAGATAAAATGTATAATATTTCCCCCTGAAATGTGGTGGAGTAGAAGTAGAAAGTGGAATGAGATGAAAATACTCAATTTACTTAAGTACAGTACGTGAGGAAATGTACTTAGTTACTTTTCACCACTGAAGAGGTTTGCACGTTACACATTGTGGCACAGGCAGAGGTTGCACATAACAAGACACTTTGCTTAGTTTTTCAGATCATGATGATCCACCAAATGTAATTTGCCTTTATTATGTTTGAAGTTTCCATCTCCTCTGCCAGCTTTGTTTGGCTTTTGATGACCTCCAATCTCATCAACTACAGTAGATATCTAATGATGACCGAAACTCCCTACAGATGTAACACTGTTTAAGGGATATACGGTACTGTAGTTCAGGGGTCTTCAACGTTTTGTAAGCCAAGGACCCCTTAGCTGAAAGAGTGATGGAACAGGGACAGCCTACTACTTCAGCTAGGCCTACAAGAGTGCCTGGGTAGCTCACCTGGTAGAGCAGGTGCCCATATATAGAGATTTACTATTTGCTGCATGTCATTGCCCCTCTCTCTCCACTTTCAAGTCAAAGCTGTCCTACAGAAATAAAGACCTAAAATGCCCAAAAAATTATCTTTAAAACTAGGCCTACAATACAGGTGGGCAGCCCAAAGCCTTTATACATACTTTTTTAGTGCATAGAATACTAAGCTATTAAAATATTTGTTGGCATGATTTTATAAATCATGTTTTAATGTTACAAATACATGTGGCAAAGTAAATCCTTAAGATTACCTGTATCTGTGGATAGCTACCTTAGTGACTACCTTACCTACAGTATAGGCCAGTAAGCCTATCACCAATGTGTTTTTTTTTTTTTTAAAATAGGCTGATTTGTATTTGCTAATAATATGTTTGATTCATGTTAAGACATTTCAATTTTTGAAAAGACTTTCAAAAAATTAACAATAATTTGGTGGCCCCCCTGCAGTAACTCTGAGGAGACCCTAGGGGCCCCAGATACCTTGTTGAAGATCTCTGCTGTAATCACAACCTGTTAAAAACATTGTGTGTAGACAAAAATTCTGTTCAAATGAAGCTCAATCCCACTGAAGGAGTCTATGGTTTGAGTACATAGAGATCATTTTTGGAGGGTCTTATCAGTAACAGAAGACAAAAGGGATTTTGTGTGATTCAGCGGGGGATTTGACCGTGATGTACAGTTTAAGTACTTTAGTAGACGAGCCTCAGATGCCTGGATTTTGTCACTAGTGGTGTCAGTCAGCTAAAGACCTTTTTACTGAATATTAAGGCAATTACAACTTGAAGGGTGCAGTCCTGCCGTGTCATGTTATGTGAATCCCTGAGATTTTTTTCAGATCATGTACTGCCCGTGTGTGGAGCAACCTCACATGCAGAGTGCAGCACAGTATAGTACACAACGACAAATAATCGTTTGATCATCGGGCCGTAAATTATGTCTGTAAATATGAATAAATATTGGGCCATTTGTATTTGAAACTCTTATCTCATCAAACATTGACATTTTTGTGTTTGAGATATTGACTTTGTGAATTTACAAGATCAACTTTCCACATTTGAGTTTACTATGATGGAGGAGTGTCAAAATTAGAAGGGTGGGGGGTGGGGACATACTGACATAGTAAAAGCACAGCACTAATTGGCTGGGACAATTAAACCATGCCAGTTATTACATGCCTTCTGCAGCTTTTGTAGGAGCTTCCTCCAGTATCAACTTGTATACAATCGTAAGACAAAGTGTAAATACTGGAATGCTTTGCTGCAATATCACTGGCCTATTGCATACGTGATGAGTTTTTTTTAATAGTATATGTGTGCCAAAGTGAAGCAAGGGTCACCATCAATGGGGTACAGCCTACTTCATCAATGCTGCACCGTACCCGTAGTTATTCTAAATTATAAAATCATTTACACGTCGGACACAAAGCTTTTGCTTGTCAGGTCACACACACTTGACCTTCACACTATGTTTTTTATTTTTACATGTCTAAATCAACCGAGCCCGGCGGTATCTCGCTTTGATATCTAAGACATCTCTAAATGTGCCCTGGCTAAATGTAATGAGCTACAAGCTCTCGCTGCTTTCAATAACAAGTCCACCATTTTTACTGCAGACCTCTAACCACTGCAGAGGGTAACACCAAGAAACGTGTCAGCTTTCAATTATTATCACAGAGCAACCTCAAGATAGATCCTGTAGGCTCAATTACATGTGCGACAATATGAATGCGAAGAGGCCACATAATAGTCCATAGATGGGGTGGAAAGACTGCTTGTTGAAGACCAAATGAGGATTGTGTCACCAGAATATTGATTGGAGAGTAATAAACAGTAGCAGCATATCAAACTGTGTCCAGTGTGGCTGTCCAGTGTCTTAGCTGCATCTTGTATCAGCATTTCCTGCCTCCTGAAACGTTCAGTGAGAGGATTAATCAAGTGTCAGCGCCTCTAAACCAGAACAACAAGCAGCTGAAGCCTCAGCACTCGGAAAGTTGTTTGATGCACTGAGCTCTAGGTGTGGTGTGTGTGTGTGTGTGTGTGTGTGTGTGTGTGTTTGTGTTTGTGTTTCCTTTTTCTAGTGAACCCTGATATTCAGAGTTTATCAGTGACCACAGAGCCAACTGCACTGCACCTGAACACAACAATTTTCTTTAAATTAAATACACAACATCTGGAGGAGTTTTAGGATATTCAGATACATCACTGCGCAGAATTTAACTGATGTAAGTGTTCTGCAGAGATCTGTGTTAAACTGCATCTGAGGGTCTCTCTGGTTCTGGTGGAATTGCTTGAAAAACATCTTTAACAACCTGTTTTCTCTTGGTGTTTAAATAAATGTTGCAGTCAAAAGGGTGAGATTTGATTTTTACAAATAAATGCTGAACAGTTGCAGACACTGGTGTCTGTTTAAATTGATACCAATTATGTGGGATAGACAATAAAAAGTTGAACCATTGAGTCGAAAAAGAAAACGAATCACTGACTATTATATTTTGATAATGGATTAATCATTGGTTGTGATTTATTTAATAATAACACCAAATATTTGTCAGTTCTGGCTTCTCAAATTTGAGGATTTGCTGGTTTAATCTGTTTTATACGACTGTAAATTGAATGTTGGACTGTTGGCCTAACAAATTAACTATTTTTTTTCCTTTTCAGGATGAATATACCCCTCCCAAGTACCTTGGTGGCCATTGTGTCACACATTAATATTGCTCTTCTAAGTTAAGAGAAATATCCCTCTCACTTTCCTCAAATATCACAATGATATGTAGCGACATGCTGCAGTAAACATTAACTGTAGAAGATAATAAAACCATAACAGATTCCTGCAGAAGTACATAGCTGGGAGGCATCTTGCCTAATTTGTCAGTTATACAAACTTGACATTTATGAACCAGATTATGTTGATATCAAATGTATTTAACAAAATGAATATTATTAAGTTTATGGAGTTTAAAACTAAAGACACACAATACAGACACGTTTTCATTATGATTTTGATTTCTCTATCAACTGAGATGATGCTGTACAGAGATCATCATCATCATCATCATGTCTTCTCTCAGACCCATCCTCATATATTCACCCATTCATCTCTGCTGCTCCACTTTTTGCACTTTTGGCTAATGTGTTTTTCTTGATAGTTTTTGGTGCTGTATTCTACAAAGACAGTAAAGTGATACTCACCATGATGGAGTACACCAGTGCGACAATGCTGACGGGCCAGACGGGGCAGAAGCAGGACATGATAACAAGGATGAGGTAATCCTTGGGCTTCGGGGTCTCCTGGACTGTAGCGTTGCCGGTGGAGGAGCGGCTCAGACTGGCCTTGGACGGGGAGAGGGGGGCGGCGGCGCCCAGCTCTCCGGCGGAGCCCGATCTCACGGCAACGCCGTGGCCGTTCAGGTCTGCTTCCTGGCCCTTGTCGCTGTCCATGTTGACCGTAAAGGAGGTGGACATCTTCATCCCATTTCCTCCAGGCTCGGTGGTCAGCGCCAGGAGTTTCTCCGTCTCGTAGGGGTCCGAAGCCTGGGTGCCTCCTCCGCCCTCACTTAAGTTGGACTTCAGGAAGTCGGTGTCCGTGTTGATGGCCATGTTCAAGTCTCAATTGTATCAAATTAGATCAGAAAATGAATATTTTTTAAAAACTGGTTGAAAAATCAATTACAGGCTAGGCAACAACATCCCATAATACAACTGAATGCAAGTTTTTACAACTAATCTTTCAACTTTGGTTGAATGAGTGTGATCACCCAGCTGAGTTGTGGTGGGTGGATGGAAATTATATTATTACTGACGCTGATTTAAAAGGTCCTTTCAAAAGCTCGGATGTAACAGATCAACCCCCTAAAAAGTATAAAATCAGAGAGGAGATGAAAGCAGCCCGATTCCTGCAGATATCATTCTTCCTCTTGAATTTCTATCACCTTCCTTTACATCCGCCGTGTAGCTCATTTCCAAAAGGGGATCAGATGATAAAACGTCCCCTCCTCTCTGATACATCCAAGGAGGATCAGTTCAATCAGAGGAGCTCCTGTCGCCCGACTTGATCCAGTTACCACTTTCCTTTAAGTCAGTGTATGTCCATTGAAAAGTAGCCTTTAAACGCTTCACTTTCCTTTTCTATACACTGAAGGATGAAGGTGAGGCGTCTCTCTCAGAACAGACCCTCAAATCACCTTCTTTTGTCCTATCATCCACTGTCTCACGAAGCAGCAGCACAGCAAGTGAACTCAACTTGGGACCAGTGTCAAGTCACCCATATTAAATCAGAGCACTTCCGGTTACGAAACACAAAATAAAAGCCGTATACAGTATCATTAGCCGTATACAGTAGACCTAGGCCTAACCCAGCAAACAGTCATTGAAACTATGTTAAATCAACATTCCATTGTCAACATTAAGTCATTGAAACACCATCAAATTCTGATGTTGATTCAACATCATTTTGCACCCTGTTTTAATATTGAAACAACGTTGAAATCCTCCATCCATCCATCTTCTTCGTCCGCTTATCCGGTGTCGGGTCGCGGGGGGAGCAGCTCCAGCAGGGGACCCCAAACTTTCCTTTCCCGAGCCACATTAACCAGCTCCGACTGGGGGATCCCCAGGCGTTCCCAGGCAAGGTTGGAGATATAATCCCTCCACCTAGTCCTGGGTCTTCCCCGAGGCCTCCTCCCAGCTGGACGTGCCTGGAACACCTCCCTAGGGAGGCGCCCAGTTGAAATCCTGTCCATAGATAAACGGAATTTCAATGGTATTTCAATTATCAGGAATATTGAAACAATGTTGAAATTTCAACTGAACTAAGGATCAACGTGATTTCAATGGAATTTCAATCATTATTAAGCCATAGAAAAGTATTGCTAGGCATACGAAAATGTAATGCCCTAAATTAAATAGCCTATAATGAATATCCTGCTTTATCTACAGCCAGGATGTTAAAAAGTGATGGAACATTTGAAAGCTTGTATGCCTATAGCCTAGCCTAAAACACTGACCACACCACACTGTTTAAGGTAAAAACAAATTCATTTTATTAGCCTCTTATTTCATTATTTGTCCTCTTTAGCATAATTACAGTTCATGGTCCTCTGACGTCTGACTGGTTTGTCGTCCAGTCCATCCTGCCCGGCCTGATGCATAGCGCAGCCACTGTTGCACAGCCTGGGCAAAAGTAAATTGGGTGACGGCGGCTATCCCCATCTGCTGTGTAAGAGCATCTAAAACAGAAAATACAAGCACAATGCAAAAATTAGCCTTTAAGTTAAACAGAACACCCAAATATACACACTTGGAAACAAATTCACTAGGCCTAGTATTTTTCAATGATCGGATATAAGGCAATTTGTTTAGTGTTGTAGGCTAACCTATCATGTTTTCCCTACATTCAAATCTCTTTTCAAAATTGAAGGTTACCTTTTTACTTGCTTCAGTCCCTCCGGCAGGTGATCTCTCTTTTATTCCCTCTCTGCCTGGCATTTTCCTCTCTACAAACACATTACAACACAATTAGAGCAACAAATACTGTCACATCCTTGCCAAACATCAGTTCAAAATGAATTTTTAGGCTATGGCTAGCGCTAGCTAACGTTAGCTAGCATTAGCTAACATGACCAAATTCTAAAAATTGTCCTCAGCAAAATCCAAAAGCTATAAGGCAACTACAAATGGAAATTCAGTCATATCCAATAATTTCCTTGCCAAAACATTTCCAACTTCATCTGTACCATATTCTAAGACTGTTACTGCTAGCTAACGCTAACTAATGTTAGCGAACGCTAACGCTAGCTAACATTAGCTATTTTTAAAAGTTGTCTGATGCAGAATCCAAAAGCATGATGGACACTAACCACCATGTTAACGAGTAACAGTATTTGATTTAGTACAATTCATTCATATCGAACATTACATATTAAGAAAGTTTACCTGATCGTATTCGCCCCAAGAGTCCAGAAATGAGATGTGTCCGGTGCAGTACGTTGGTCTACCACCCGATGATCTCCTGGTCAACCAAAAATCATCCATCCATCCATCTTCGTCCGCTTATCCGGTGTCGGGTCGCGGGGGGAGCAGTTCCAGCAGGGGACCCCAAACTTCCCTTTCCCGAGCAACATTAACCAGCTCCGACTGGGGGATCCCGAGGCGTTCCCAGGCCAGGTTGGAGATATAATCCCTCCACCTAGTCCTGGGTCTTCCCCGAGGCCTCCTCCCAGCTGGACGTGCCTGGAACACCTCCCTAGGGAGGCGCCCAGGGGGCATCCTTACCAGATGCCCGAACCACCTCAACTGGCTCCTTTCGACGCAAAGCTCGAGCTCCTCACGGATGACTGAGCTTCTCACCCTATCTCTAAGGGAGACGCCAGCCACCCTCCTGAGGAAACCCATTTCAGCCGCTTGTACCCTGGATCTCGTTCTTTCGGTCATGACCCAGCCTTCATGACCATAGGTGAGGGTAGGAACGAAAACTGACCGGTAGATCGAGAGCTTTGCCTTCTGGCTAAGCTCTCTTTTCGTCACAACGGTGCGATAGATTGAATGCAATACCGCACCCGCTGCGCCGATTCTCCGACCAATCTCCCGCTCCATTGTCCCCTCACTCGCGAACACAACCCCAAGGTACTTGAACTCCTTCACTTGGGGTAAGGACTCATTCCCTACCTGGAGAAGGCATTCCATCGGTTTCCTGCTGAGAACCATGGCCTCAGATTTAGAGGTGCTGATCCTCATCCCAACCGCTTCACACTCGGTTGCGAACCGATCCAGTGAGTGCTGAAGGTCGCAGGCCGATGATGCCATCAGGACCACATCATCTGCAAAGAGCAGCGATGAGATCCCCAGCCCACCAAACTGCAACCCCTCCCCACCCCGACTACGCCTCGATATCCTGTCCATAAATACTACAAACAGGATTGGTGACAAAGCGCAGCCCTGGCGGAGGCCAACCCTCACCTGAAACGAGTCCGACTTACTACCGAGAACCCGGACACAGCTCTCGCTTTGGTTGTACAGAGATTGGATGGCCCTGAGAAGAGACCCCTCACCCCATACTCCCGCAGCACCTCCCACAGTATCTCCCGGGGACCCGGTCATACGCCTTCTCCAAATCCACAAAACACATGTAGACCGGTTGGGCATACTCCCAGGCTCCCTCCAGGATCCTTGCGAGAGTGAAGAGCTGGTCCGTTGTTCCACGACCAGGACGGAATCCGCATTGTTCCTCCTCAACCCGAGGTTCGACTATCGGCCGAACCCTCCTTTCCAGCACCTTGGAGTAGACTTTACCAGGGAGGCTGAGAAGTGTGATACCCCTATAATTGGCACACACCCTCTGGTCCCCCTTTAAAAAGGGGAACCACCACCCCAGTCTGCCACTCCTTTGGCACCGTCCCAGACTTCCACGCAATGTTGAAAAGGCGTGTCAACCAGGACAGCCCCTCCACACCCAGAGCCTTGAGCATTTCTGGACGGATCTCATCAATCCCCCGGGCTTTGCCACTGTGTAGTTGTTTGACTACATCAGTGACTTCCGCCTGGGAAATCGGCGACAATCCCCCATTATCCTCCAGCTCTGCCTCTAACATAGAGGGCGTATTAGTCGGATTCAGGAGTTCCTCAAAGTGCTCCTTCCACCGCCCTATTACCTCCTCAGTTGAGGTCAACAGTGTCCCATCCTTACTGTACACAGCTTGGATGGTTCCCCTTCCCCTCCTGAGGTGGCGAACAGTTTTCCAGAAGCACTTTGGTGCCGACCGAAAGTCCTTCTCCATGTCTTCTCCAAACTTCTCCCACACCCGCTGCTTTGCCTCTTTCACGGCAGAGGCTGCAGCCCTTCGGGCCCTTCGGTACCCTGCAACTGCCTCCGGAGTCCTCCGGGATAACATATCCCGGAAAGACTCCTTCTTCAGTCGGACGGCTTCCCTGACCACCGGTGTCCACCACGGTGTTCGTGGGTTACCGCCCCTTGAGGCACCTAAGACCCTAAGACCACAGCTCCTCGCCGCAGCTTCAGCAATGGAAACTTTGAACATTGTCCACTCGGGTTCAATGCCCCCAGCCTCCACAGGGATGCACGAAAAGCTCCGCCGGAGGTGTGAGTTGAAAGTCTGTTGGACAGGGGCCTCCTCCAGACGTTCCCAATTTACCCGCACTACACGTTTGGGCTTACCAGGTCTGTCCAGAGTCTTCCCCCACCCTCTGACCCAACTCATCACCAGATGGTGATCGGTTGACAGCTCTGCCCCTCTCTTCACCCGAAAGTGTCCAAAAACATACGGCCTCAGATCAGATGAAACGATTATGAAATCGATCATTGACCTTGGCCTAGGGTGCTCTGGTACCAGGTACACTTATGAGCATCCCTATGTTCGAACATGGTGTTCGTTATAGACAATCCATGACTAGCACAGAAGTCCAACAACAAACACCCACTCTGGTTTAGATCAGGGAGGCCGTTCCTCCCAATCACGCCTCTCCAGGTGTCTCCATCATTGCCCACGTGTGCGTTGAAGTCCCCCAGCAGAACAATGGAGTCCCCCACTGGAGCCCCATGCAGGACTCCAGTCAAGGTCTCCAAGAAGGCCGAATCTCCGAACTCCTGTTTGGTGCATATGCACAAACAACAGTCAGAGTTTTCCCCCACAACCCGCAGGCGTAGGGAGGCGACCCTCTCGTCCACCGGGGTAAACTCCAACACAGCGGCGCTCAGCCGGGGCTTGTGAGTATCCCCACACCCGCCCGGCGCCTCACACCCTGGGCAACTCCGGAGAAGAAAAGAGTCCACCCCTATCCAGGAGGATGGTTCCAGAACCAAGACTGTGCGTAGAGGTAAGCCCCACCAGATCTAACCGGTAGCGCTCCACCTCCCGCACCAGTTCCGGCTCCTTCCCCCACAGAGAGGTGACGTTCCACGTCCCCAGAGCCAGCGTCTGCCGCCCGGGTCTGGTCCGTCGAGGCCCCTGACCTTCACTGCCACCCATGTGGCATCGCACCCGACCCCAACGGTTCCTCCCACAGGTGGTGGGCCCATGGGATGGAGAGGGAGTTGCCACGTAGCTTGTTCGGGCTGTGCCCGGCCGGGCTCCGTGGCAAACCCGGCCACCAGGCGCTCGCCGACGAGCCCGCCGTCTGGGCCTGGCTCCAGACGGGGGCCCCGGGCTTCCTCCGGGCAGGGTCACTCCATCTCTGCTTAGCTTTTGCATTCGGGTTTTTGAACCATTCTTTGTCTGGCCCCTCACCTGAGACCACTTTGCCTTGGGAGACCCTACCAGGAGCACAAAGCTCCAGACAACACAGCCCTCAGGTTCACAGAGACACACAAACCTCTCCACCACGATAAGGTGATGGTTCACGGAGAGGAACCAAAAACCAATGGCTTTTCAATCATATTTCCCGGTCAACTATATATCAATGCTTTTTCAATCATGTTTCCCGGTCAACTATATATCAATGCATTTTCAATCATATTTCCCGGTCAACTATATATCAATGCATTTTCAATCATATTTCCCGGTCAACTATATATCAATGCATTTTCAATCATATTTCCTGGTCAACTATATATCAATGCATTTTCAATCATATTTCCCGGTCAACTATATTTCGATGGCTTTTCAACAACAGGTCGTTTCCCGGTCAACTCTAAATCAATGACTTTTCAACACATTGGCAATATCGCCCGGTAAACCAAATATCAATGCTTAATCAATCATAAAGATAACAACAGATCAATGTTGCTCCAATGTTGTTGCCATCAACATTAATAACGTCAGGTTTCATCGATATTGTAATGGTGATTCAACATTTATTTTGCATTGAAATTTCAATATCAACCATAATGATGATTCCGATGGAAAATCAATATTTATTCAATGTTGGGTTGCTGTCTGGGAAATGACAATACTTAACCCGCCTAGCCTAATATAATCTATTTAACAGTTTGTGAACACTAACAACAATGTAAAATGCAATATAATAAAGGATCACGTCATTATTGTAGGCTACCTATATGGCATAGGCCTAGGTAAAAAAAGAAAAAAAAAGAAGAAGATTGCATTTATCTAATCACTGGTTTTATGCACCACGGTCAGCAACCTATGTGGCTCAAATCAAACACACCCAAAGGTGCACGCTGGTTCTGATGCTAAATGCTAAAATGCTAAAATGCTAAAATGCTAATGTTGGCGCAGCAGTGGCTTCTCCGTTCACTCATGAACTTTTACCTTCAGTGAGGTGTTTGAGGACTGTGTGCTGTTGTGACTGCAGACCCTCAATCAGCTTCTCACAAACATGTTTGAAAGAGAGGGACAGAGAGGCTGTGTGGACTCTGGATTGAGAATAAACAGGAGCAGATTGAGCAGGACATCAGGTGAGTAGGCCTACGATAGGCTACAAAAAAACACTTGCTGGTGTGTTTTACTACACAATGTGCAGTTCTTTTGTGCCTGAATATGTGTTTGTGGCTGCAGCCGCTGTGCAGTTTTGTTTATAAATCTGTGTTAATTGTTTCTTTGGTGATGTTTTATTTTGCTGTTGAGTCTATAAGAAGTGGCTGGTTATGTACTTTCTGTGTCTTTGTAAAGTTTGTTGCACCCGCCGTGGTGTCCATTCTTTTATTTTTTATTTATTGTCTATCGGTTTTGTCTAATTGAGTTTTGTCCTCGTTTCCGGTTGTGTAATTGATCATCAGTAGTGTGCGGAGTGTAAAAGGAAGATCTTGGTTTCGACCTCGACATAGGGGCTCTGTATTGTAACATGCAAGGTGATGTAACGTTGTCCGTGCACTTTTTGTGTAGCCTAAATATGTTTAAAAACGCAATAGGTCTATAACATCATCACCGCATACAAAAGCAAGGATTTATTTTTAATTTTTTACACCACATACAGAATTCCTGGGTCTTTTTTGGGAAAATACTTTGTGCTCATTTGCAAGGCAACATAAGTAAAATGACAAAATATTCTGTGTTAAAAAGTATTGTCTTGTCAAATACTATAACTGTAGCGTGTATAGTCTGCATGGCTTCTGCGCATAGTTTAGATGATCGAGCAGGATTGGCTGGTAGTGTAGGGATGCTGGTTCAAAGTCCAGCTCTTTTGCTGCCATGCCAAGTAACTCCCAATGTAAGCTATGTGGATGGGAAAGGTTTCTCTAAACAAAAACATTTTCAAAATGAATGCGAGGTTTACAAGACTGTAAGATAAATTAATCAGTTTTAAAACATGCAGAAGCCTACATGAAGTAATTGTATATAAAGTATAATTTAAAACACAACCAATCAGTGTAACAGTAAAAGCAAAGACCAAGCAGGCAATGAACACAAAATAAACACCTTTTATTTATTGCCTTTCATCCAAAATCTAACATTTACTGGTTTTTATTTTGAATACACAATCACAGTACTTCCCATATGAAATTGGCTTTCTCTGGTTAACTTGCCGCATCTTATGTTGGAGCAGGGCAGTCTGGCACAGAGCCGCCGCCTCCTCCTCCTCCTCCTCCTCCTCCTCCTCCCTTTCTTCCCCTCTTCTCAACATCAGCACCAGTGGTTTATGGAGGAAAGCCAGCTGTGGATTGTGCTGCTATGCAGAATTTACTGTAGCCCTGTTGTTTAGTCCAGGGCAGGGTTTTCAGTGGCACAGCCTGGCATCCTATATCAACTCTTCCATTTTCTAAGTAGCACTGATGATATTCAAGAAAAAGTTTTACTGGATCTGAGAAGAGATAAATTGCAAATGGTATAATGAGTGCTATATCAAACCACAGTTTTTGTCTCCTTGGTTTGCTGCCTCAGATCAGGCAAGACTCAGCGGCAGGAACTGCATTAGTAAAGGTGGTTGTATAGGGCTGGATGCTATAGCTTGAATGTTTAATCACGATCCTCTGTGGGTTTAGTTCTTTGATCTGCTCCTATTGATTTTACTCGACTGGTGCATTAGCGTCAGCCTCATTTCCCTGAGTGACTACTACACTGCACTGACCTGTGGTAGTGATGAGTGGGGGGAGCAGTGCAGATAGTGATGAGTGGGGATTCCCTGAATGAAACTGAGCTCTCCGTGTGATGTCATACTATTGATCTAATATTTTATGGCAATGCGTAAGTATAAGTGCATTCAAATGTGTTTTTAGTGCACGTCCCTGATGTATTAGTCATAATACAAACAAAAAGAAAGGAAGGAGACAAGCAGGATAAAACCAATAAAACCCAGATTATTTATTTTTATGCGCCCCTAGACTCTTCATGAAAATAAGAATGCTGCTGATAGGCTCAGGATAATTTCCAACAAGGTTTAGGTTGAAACTGAGACATAATTGTGGTCAGAGCGCCATCTTGTGGAAGGCCAATGTGCTTCCAAGACTTAGAGAAGAAACTTTGTTTTAATTTTATTTGCTATGACTATTGACTTAATATCACACTTTAGAGATAACATAGCCACTACTTCAGGTCTTCAACATTGTTTAGGGAAAATAGTGGCAGAGTGTGACATGACTTTTGGTGGTTCTATTGGCTCACGTAACATCTGTTGTAGGGTCATATGTAAACACAGAAATCCAAATATACTGCTCCAACAATTTATTAGCAATCAATCAGTATCATGGATTTTTTTCTTTTCTTTACATGACGAGGAAATATTCCAAAACAATATTCCAAATCAGAAAATCAACAAAAGAATAGTTTGATATTATTCGCAAACTTCCCGAGAGTTGGATAAGAAGACTGATAGTACTTTCATGTCTGTCCGGTAAATTTGTAACTACTGCCAGCAGCTGGCTAGCTTATCTTAGCATAAAGACTGGAAACGATGGGAAAGAGTAAGCCAGGCTCTGTACAAAAGTGAAATAGCAACCTACCATCACCTCTAAAGCTCACGTTATAATGGAGTTGGACAGGGCAAAGCTAGCTGTTTCCAGTCTTTATACCAAAATAAGCTAATGGGCTGGTAGCTCCAGCTTCATATTTAGTATTCTCACTTAAATCACTTAATACATCCATAATCTTAGTATTTAGGTACATCTCAATGCCTAGCTTAATGATATAATATAAATGCAATACAAACAACCAAGTCAAACATTTAAACAAATCCATGAAATATCAACCAATTGATACCAAAAAGTGAGATTATAAGGGTGAAAAGTCCTTACTTTACTAGGTTGTCTTACTCATGTTTCGGAGGAAAAGGAAAGAGGGGAGCCGAAAGGGAGCGGCTTATATAACATCCTGATTTAATAAACCACTATTATTTTATTGGGCACTCTCTTCCACACTACTGGGAGTGTCTCAAAGCCATGGCGAAAGTCGATGCACGGAGTTGGGTGTAGTGGTTAAAGGTCAAATTAAGCATGGGGATTTGTGATTTAATAACTTTACTCTTTAGCCCATCACTCCTCTGATGCTCCAACCTCTGCTGCAGTCTCTCCTGGTCAAAACATGCCTTTGTACTTGATCTTGTCCTCCTGGTTCTTTTCCTCCATGCGCATATTAAGCACAGCCAGCTCTCTCTTGACGGCCTTCTTCATGCCGGGGTCCAGGTCCAGCACCCTGCTGAAGTCCTGCCGAGCCTCCGCCTCGTTCCACACTTCCACATGGGCCTTCCCTCGCAGGTAGAAGGCTTTCATTTCACCTGGAGGACAAACACATGCATGTTTTGACAGCAGCATCTTCTTCATTTCTGTCTTTTACGTCTTAGATTCCCTTGTGCTGTCTATGAACACATACACGGCGCAGGCTAAAGTAAAGGCACTGGAACTTTTATAGGGTCAGACTTTTCCATACATGTGATGTATACACTTATAGCCACCATTTAAAAAAAAAAAAAAATAATAATAATTGCATACACACACAGCAAAAACATACCCAGCTTGTTAAAGGCTGTAATGTTTACACAGCATGCCAGACTTTCATTCTCACAATAAATTAACAGGCTGAAATGTGGTAATCTACTTCTTCTTTAAAGGTCCCATGACATGGTGCTTTTTGGATGCTTTTCTATAGGCCTTAGTGGTCCCTTAATACTGTATCTGAAGCCTCTTTCCCAAAATTCAGCCTTTGTGCAGAATTACAGCCACTAATTATAGCCAGTCCCACAATGAGATTTCCTCAGAACGTGCCATTTCTGTGTCTGTAGCTATTGAGGAGGAAAGAGGGAGAGACAAGGTGGAGGGTGGGGGTGTGGCCTTGACCAACTGCCACTTTGCTCATTTGAAAGCCATGATGTCTCCCTCTCATGGGTTGGCCAAATTCTCTGGGTGGGCAAAGCAGACAAAGGGGAGGTAACCTCATAAGGAGCAAGATTCCAGAACGGCTCATCTGAGCTTTCATTTTCTCAAAGGCGGAGCAGGATACCCAGAGCTCGGTTTACACCTATCATCATTTCAAGCCAATTGGGGACCATAGGCAGGCTGGGGGAACTCATATTAATGTTAAAAAACCTCATAAAGTGAAATTTTCATGCCATGGGACCTTTTTAAAAATGTCTACATAACCCCTCACTCCACCATTGCGGAGTCACACATCAGTGCCAAACCTGGGTTCTGGTTGATGATGTCGGTAGTGTGCTCGATGGCTTCATAGTATTCTTCCATGCGCAGTAGACACTGGCAGTAGTTGAGCGTTAAGGTGTTGGCCATCTTCTCCAGCTTCAGCCATTGGGCCTCCCATGCTTTCTCCTAAGAGGAAAGTAGTTCGGATCCACGTTTATTTATGCATACATGTTTTATAGAAGCAAAGGAAACTTTTTTTCCTCCTATTTGATCACCTTTGTCTGAACATTCTTGATGCAGATGATGGCCTCCTTGTACTTTTCTATGGCCTGTTGGTAGTGACCTTGTTTGTAGAGCTTGTTCCCGTGGCCGTGCAGCACAGGGACCACTTTCAGCCTCTCCTCATCACTCAAAGCCCACGTGTCCCTGTTGTACTCACTGGGCTGCTGCACCTGTCAATCACACGCACGCATACATACGGAAGTGTTTCTCTTTTCTTTTTTCTCACTCGGGAAGCTTCCCTTTGACACAAATCTGTGTGGTTGTCTCTGTCCTTTCTCACCCTGAGCAGCTCCAGGACAAAGTAGAGGGGTTTCGGTTCTTTCATCAGCTCATCCAGGTCGTCGTAGCCAAGGCTGTGGTAGGCGAACATGTTGGCCATACCACATGTATGGATGTGCCAGTCAACTGGGTCTTTGCCCTCTGCAATGCGCCTCATACTCTTGGACACAAGTGGATAAACGCCAGTGTGCTGGAGAGGAGAGAGGATCACAAAAATCTATATAATTTAAAACGGAATTAGACTGAAGGCGACTTCCGCTTTTCAAATTTTGTCTTATGCATAGACTTGCTTAATCAAGAGTAACATGGTGATATAACCAAGACCATATTCCTCACAGCGCACATGCACTACACGGGAAATCTGATTTTACATTAACCTGATTAAAGATCTTTTGTAATTCAGATTAGTTGTTTCACATGATCTCCAGTCTATCTCCTTAGTCTAACATGGCAAGTTTGCCCTCCATTGGATGGGAAGGGTACTGCACAACATATCCAGTGGAGTGTGTGGTGCAGCCATGTAGTCCAGAGAGGAGTGAATAAATGCTCTAAGCCCCATCAAATCTAATTAAGAGTGGAGGCGAGTCAGTAGTGCTGATTCAGCAGGAATCCGAGCCGATTAAGGAAAAGTGAGGCTGCTGCAGATTAACGACAGCATACCTCAACCCATCTATCTCTGACACACACAGACACACACCAGAAAGACTAAAGTAATTATAATTAGATAAATGATATATCAAATAAAATATATATATATATATATATATAAATAAATATATATATATATATATATATATATATATATATATATATATATTAGGGCACACAACCATGCTCTAATTGACGCTTCCATCCGTTCGTTTTTTATAACAAAATTTCCCATCCACGGGGCCAACCAAAGCGGTCTCGTCAGCTTCTTCTTCATGTTCACTGTGGTTTGTTGTTGTCTGAAGCATTGACATATATAAAAGGTCTGAAGCCACGAACGCTAGTTGGTGCTCCAGTATAATCGGTCCGCCGAAACTCATCCAGCGAGAAACGTCCCGCGGTGCAAAAATAAGTTTGATTAAAATGCGTAAAAAATGTTTAACGTGTTATTTTTTGTGTATTTAATTAATGCATTAAAGTCTGTAATTAATCGTAATTAACGCGGTAAAGTCCGGGCTCTATATATATATATATATATATATATATATATATATATATATATATATATATATATATATATATATATATATATATATATATATATATATATATATATATATATATATACACACAGTATCTATATACGGGGATTGTAGTATACAGCTGTTATATCATATCACATCCATACAGGGATAGTAGTATACAGTTGTTAAAACATAATAAAATATATGACCCACTGGTATCGGATCGGTACTCTGTATCGGTCGATACGCAAGTTCAGGTGTCGGTATCGGGAAGCAAAAAATTGTATCATTTCCATCTCTAGATGTGACCCATGGCCACATTATCATAGTTCATAAAAATGCAGTGCAGTGACGATACAGACATTTCATAGCCTACACAAGACGTGTGTAACGCCGCTGACCCATCCATCCATCCATCTTCGTCCGCTTATCCGGTGTCGGGTCGCGGGGGGAGCAGCTCCAGCAGGGGACCCCAAACTTCCCTTTCCCGAGCAACATTAACCAGCTCCGACTGGGGGATCCCGAGGCGTTCCCAGGCCAGGTTGGAGATATAATCCCTCCACCTAGTCCTGGGTCTTCCCCGAGGCCTCCTCCCAGCTGGGACGTGCCTGGAACACCTCCCTAGGGAGCCGCCCGGGGGCATCCTTACCAGATGCCCGAACCACCTCAACTGGCTCCTTTCGACGCAAAGGAGCAGCGGCTCTCTCCGAGCTCCTCACGGATGACTGAGCTTCTCACCCTATCTCTAAGGGAGACGCCAGCCACCCTCCTGAGGAAACCCATTTCGCCGCTTGTACCCTGGATCTCGTTCTTTCGGTCATGACCCAGCCTTCATGACCATAGGTGAGGGTAGGAACGAAAACTGACCGGTAGATCGAGAGCTTTGCCTTCTGGCTCAGCTCTCTTTTCGTCACAACGGTGCGATAGATTGAATGCAATACCGCACCCGCTGCGCCCGATTCTCCGACCAATCTCCCGCTCCATTGTCCCCTCACTCGCGAACAAAACCCCAAGGTACTTGAACTCCTTCACTTGGGGTAAGGACTCATTCCCTACCTGGAGAAGGCATTCCATCGGTTTCCTGCTGAGAACCATGGCCTCCGATTTAGAGGTGCTGATCCTCATCCCAACCGCTTGACACTCGGTTGCGAACCGATCCAGTGAGTGCTGAAGGTCGCAGGCCGATGATGCCATCAGGACCACATCATCTGCAAAGAGCAGCGATGAGATCCCCAGCCCACCAAACTGCAACCCCTCCCCACCCCGACTACGCCTCGATATCCTGTCCATAAATATTACAAACAGGATTGGTGACAAAGCGCAGCCCTGGCGGAGGCCAACCCTCACCTGAAACGAGTCCGACTTACTACCGAGAACCCGGACACAGCTCTCACTTTGGTCATACAGAGATTGGATGGCCCTGAGTAGAGACCCCCTCACCCCATACTCCCGCAGCACCTCCCACAGTATCTCCCGGGGACCCGGTCATACGCCTTCTCCAAATCCACAAAACACATGTAGACCCGGTTGGGCATACTCCCAGGCTCCCTCCAGGATCCTTGCGAGAGTGAAGAGCTGGTCCGTTGTTCCACGACCAGGACGGAATCCGCATTGTTCCTCCTCAACCCGAGGTTCGACTATCGGCCGAACCCTCCTTTCCAGCACCTTGGAGTAGACTTTACCAGGGAGGCTGAGAAGTGTGATACCCCTATAATTGGCACACACCCTCTGGTCCCCCTTTAAAAAAAGAGGAACCACCACCCCAGTCTGCCACTCCTTTGGCACCGTCCCAGACTTCCACGCAATGTTGAAGAGGCGTGTCAACCAGGACAACCCCTCCACACCCAGAGCCTTGAGCATTTCTGGACGGATCTCATCAATCCCGGGGCTTTGCCACTGTGTAGTTGTTTGACTACATCAGTGACTTCCGCCTGGGAAATCGACGACAATCCCCGTTATCCTCCAGCTCTGCCTCTAACATAGAGGGCGTATTAGTCGGATTCAGGAGTTCCTCAAAGTGCTCCCTCCACCGCCCTATTACCTCCTCAGTGGAGGTCAACAGTGTCCCATCCTTACTGTACACAGCTTGGATGGTTCCCCCTTCCCCCTCCTGAGGTGGCGAACAGTTTTCCAGAAACACTTTGGTGCCGACCGAAAGTCCTTCTCCATGTCTTCTCCAAACTTCTCCCACACCCGCTGCTTTGCCTCTTTCACGGCAGAGGCTGCAGCCCTTCGGGCCCCTTCGGTACCCTGCAACTGCCTCCGGAGTCCTCCGAGATAACATATCCCGGAAGGACTCCTTCTTCAGTCGGACGGCTTCCCTGACCACTGGTGTCCACCACGGTGTTCGTGGGTTACCGCCCCTTGAGGCACCTAAGATCCTAAGACCACAGCTCCTCGCCGCAGCTTCAGCAATGGAAACTTTGAACATTGTCCACTCGGGTTCAATGCCCCCAGCCTCCACAGGGATGCACGAAAAGCTCCGCCCGGAGGTGTGAGTTGAAAGTCTGTCGGACAGGGCCTCCTCCAGACGTTCCCAATTTACCCGCACTACACGTTTGGGCTTACCAGGTCTGTCCAGAGTCTTCCCCACCCCTGACCCAACTCACCACCAGATGGTGATCGGTTGACAGCTCTGCCCCTCTCTTCACCCGAGTGTCCAAAACATACGGCCTCAGATCAGATGAAACAATTATGAAATCGATCATTGACCTTCGGCCTAGGGTGCTCTGGTACCAGGTACACTTATGAGCATCCCTATGTTCGAACATGGTGTTCGTTATAGACAATCCATGACTAGCACAGAAGTCCAACAACAAACAACCACTCTGGTTTAGATCAGGAGGCCGTTCCTCCCAATCACGCCTCTCCAGGTGTCTCCATCATTGCCCACGTGTGCGTTGAAGTCCCCCAGCATAACAATGGGAGTCCCCCACTGGAGCCCCATGCAGGACTCCAGTCAAGGTCTCCAAGAAGGCCGAATACTCCGAACTCCTGTTTGGTGCATATGCACAAACAACAGTCAGAGTTTTCCCCCACAACCCTAGGCAGGCGAGGGAGGCGACCCTCTCGCCCACCGGGGTAAACTCCAACACAGCGGCGCCAGCCGGGGCTTGTGAGTATCCCACACCCGCCCGGCGCCTCACACCCTGGGCAACTCCGGAGAAGAAAAGAGTCCAACCCCTATCCAGGAGTATGGTTCCAGAACCGAGACTGTGCGTAGAGGTAAGCCCCACCAGATCTAACGGTAGCGCTCCACCTCCCGCACCAGTTCCGGCTCCTTCCCCCCAGAGAGGTGACGTTCCACGTCCCCAGAGCCAGCGTCTGCCGCCCGGGTCTGGTCCGTCGAGGCCCCTGACCTTCACTGCCACCCATGTGGCATCGCACCCGACCCCAACGGTTCCTCCCACAGGTGGTGGGCCCATGGGCTGGAGAGATGGGAGCCACGTAGCTTGTTCGGGCTGTGCCCGCCGGGCTCCGTGGCAAACCCGCCACCAGGCGCTCGCCGACGGCGAGCCCCCGTCTGGGCCTGGCTCCAGACGGGGGCCCCGGGCTTCCTCCGGGCAGGGTCACTCCATCTCTACCTTGCTTCTTCATTGGGGTTTTTTCCGCCAAAGCGCATTTGACCCGTGCTGGACCCATTCATAATGGGTCAGCCGTCACTCTGAGTAGTATACGCTTCAGTCCATCGCACTCCCCCTCTCTCCCTATGTCTCCCCCTCTCTCCTTATGTCTCTCCCTCTGTCGCCCTGTCTTCCTGTCTGTTTTTAATTTTTTGATAGGAATGCTGAAGACATGAAAGGGAGAGAGGGGGTAATGACATGCAGGAAAGGGCCGCAGGTCGGGGTTGTATATATGTGTGTGTGTGTGTGTGTGTGTGTGTGTGTGTGTGTGTGTGTGTGTGTGTGTGTATATATATATATATATATATATATATATATATATATATATATATATATATATATATATATATATATATATATATCGTTCTCTTTTAATCAGTCTGTTATTGTTGAAAACAAGTGAAGGAGCTTTCTCAGAGATATATATTTTTTTTTAATATATCCTAGGCTATTTATTTCAGATAACTTTCATTTACTTGTGTTGCAGCTGTATATTTTCAAACTGGTAAAGGAAACCCTGTCTTTGCATTTTATTTTAATCACAATCTGTTTTAATAAAAGAGCTTGTGAAAAGTGGCTTTGACTTAAAACTGAACATTTAGCCCACTTTGTAAAAGAAATACAGAGCTATATATCGTGTATCGTCATTCAGCGTTAACGGCAACGCGAGGAAAAAATTTAGGTGAACCTAAATTTTGTTGCTGGTGCACCTAAATAAAAAGTTAGGTGCACCAGTGCAACCAAGGCAAAAAGTTAGTCTGGAGCCCTGGGAAGGAACTAAACTAAAAGTGAGTCAGATGTCCCTGAGGCAGTGCTCTTAATACATGAATGTTTGTGATAAACCACATACTATATTATTATTATTATTATTATTATTATTATTATTATTATTATTATTTAAGTGTTTCTACTTCAGGTAGCATGTTGATCCAGTTTTGAAAAAGTTGTGAGCACCCCAGTCTGTTCTGTTAGACCTCTGCAGATTAATGCATTTATTATCTGGATACTTTGTTCATTTTCTATTTTATGCACAGGAGAGAGCAATATACTGTATGCTTGTGCTTTATGTTTAGACTTTACATGCATACAAGTGGAGCACAAACAGTGGCGGATCTAGAAAATTTTACATGGGGTGGCAAAGGGGGCGAGGGGGGCAAGAAGTCTTGGCAGGGTGGCAGGGGTAGACGGTATGTGGGAATCCCTATATGTGAATGGCTTTAACCAAACAAACACAAAAATACTTTTAAATACGTTTAATACTTTTCAGAGCCATATTCCTCAGCCACTAACAAAACCAATTCTTCCATTAAGAAGTCATTGTTTGATGGGTTTCAAGCTTGTATACCCCTCATTATCTTGCTGCTAGAGATTGAAAAGCGCCTGTCCACCTCACTGATCATTGGGTCTATGATGGGAATGAATATACCTATTCTAAACATGGACATAGCCAATGCATATAAGTGACATTACATATTATCCTACTGTACGGCAATTGGATGAAAAATAAAAACATACCTTTTAGTCCAGGGGAAACTGCAGGCCTCTTCCTCCCTGTCATCTTCATCTGCCTCCTCCTGCCTCTGGCCCTCTCTCTGAATCTGGAGCCTCCTCTTCATCCCTCACTAATTCTTCTTTTTCCTCATTTCCTTCACTTATTTCCTCTTCTCCTTCTGTGGTCTTCTCCTGCTCTGACCCTCCATGGTCTCTCCAGTTTACTGCCTTCTCCTTCATTTCCCTCATTCTCTTCATCCTGTGTACTTCTTTGAATTTTCTTAGCAAAAAAGCCGGCAATATCCCACCTTTAGCCTTCTTTTTCATGTTTAGGCTCCAGCTAATTTCTTCAGCTACTCTGGCCTGCAAAAGTCGATATGTGAAAAGCTGTGGTTATTCTTGTATTACACTACACTGTAGGGCCCTGTAGCTAATAAGTAGCTTATAACAAATATAAAATCAGAAAATAGTTATCACATGCACACAACAGTTATGTTTAGACTAGGCTACTTAATCCTATTGTATGTGTTATTTCCCCAGTTGTAACCTGGTTTAATTTGTGCAGCATTATTGCTGTGATATGTGAGAGGAAGTAGATTTCATAGGACTGCTTATCGAATCAAATAAAAATGATCTATCTCCCAACTGGCACTGTATTGTGTGTTTTAATGTTGGTGAAACGGCGACCATCAGTAAATGTTATGGATACAAACAAGATTTTATATTTTATATTAAGCTGTTCTTGTCTATACTAAAATCAAAACTAATCAAAGGGCAGAGTGCTCTTACAAATCAGGAGGGAGCGATTTGACTTTTGGCTAACGTAATAGACTCGCTGTTTTTGCTGATGCTGAATCGTCTTTAGCATACAATACATTCATTACAAATTTAACTTTAAGTTAAACGTGTGTTTAAACTTCACCTGGGGAAACTGACTTCACCTTCAGAGGCTCTGGGGCAACTCAGTCTCTCCATTGTGTGTGAGCCAGACTGAGCGAATGCCGCTCGCACGTTTAAATTAGGGACGTATAGCTAAGTATTTGATATAAAAATAAAAAATAAATAATAAAAAATTCAATTGTTCACTTTTGGTAAATGTATTGTTTAGTTCACTGTTTTGAGAAGCTTGTGGACATAGTGGCGGGTTGTTTTTACAAGTTCAGTTTTTGGATCACCAAAGTTGGGGGGCAAAGCTCTAGAGTGTGGGGGTGGGGGCAGGTGCCCCCCCTTGCCTCCCTGTAGATCCGCCCCTGAGCACATAACACTCGTCCTACTGTGTTGTGCTGCTGCTTGTTATTGAAAAGTAGAGTCTATAAGGTCCACAGTGTGATGTCATTCTGCATAAAGTTAACAGTCGAACCTCTCAGAAGAGATTTGCACTAACGGCAATGATGCACTGTGCTTAAAAACAAGCAGCCATGAAAACAAGGCAATGCACAAATAAAACAAAAAGCAGCTTGCGCTTAAAGTTTTCCTTTTTTTAGCACTCACAATGGTGTCACACCAGAATTCAGCCACCTCACCGATCCTCAAGGAGGACAACAGGGTCTCCCAGATGTCCAGCTTGAACATGTTGCCGATCACTATCTCCATGGGCGTCCCCGCCACTTTGCTGTCATCTATCACTGTACGTTCATCATCACACAACAGGGTGCGGAAGTGAAACGTCACCTGGAGTAGAGACATGAAGCTTGCTTGTTAAAACTATACGGTAAGGACAGTAGAGCTGTATGGAGCTAAATCAGGGCCAAATGTTTTGTTCATTTGAAAAAATATATATATAGTTGAAAAAATAAAGCTTGAAATTGAAAATTTAAGTTTTGGTCAAAACTTGGAAAAAATAAAACCATGTATTCAAACTTAAAATAAGTGTACCAATTTTTCTTTCAGTTTGAATAAAATATAGATTAAATTCTGGAATTATTTTGAATAAATTATAAATTTTCATTTTTCACTTTAATATTTGTTTTCAGTTCCACATTTCATGTTTTCAGATTCAAAACTTATTTTTTTTACGCCTTCAAATCTTTTTTTTTCGGTTTCAAATCTTTTTTTTTTCGTTTTCAGATCTGTTTTCACTTTCAGATAATTTTTTCGGTTTCAGACTTTTGGCCCTGATTTTGCGTGGGGGGCGTGGCTTCAACTCAGAGGGGCGTGGTATTATGAGTGACAGCCTAACAACGAAGGCAGAAGACTCCTCTGTCATGTTGACTTCAGGAAATGGTGTTACTGTGAGAACTATGACTGAATGCTTTCTATCCACTATATACATGTGATGTTTACTTAATAAACTGATGCAAGTGACAAAGTTCCATTTAAAAAATTGTATTGGACAACACATGGTACCAATTACACTATAAGAGCAATAAACTGATTGTGCAGTTCGGCAGGAACAATGACTTCTCCCACTTCCATGTATGACATTGAATGTAGCACCACAGTATTCACTCGGCAGTCAGCATAGCGTCCGCTCCGCTTAAGGCAACCTGCTGGCGCAGCCCACAGGTAAGACATGTGAAAGATATTAGCCTTTTTGAATAGATACTTTGGGACATTATCCCGCAGTGGCATTTTTTTTTTTGTCATTAACACATAAAGGGAAAATAGGTGGACAGCTGGAAATGAAGCATCGCTAGCACAAAAGTTAGCATTAACTAACGTTAGCTTCACACTAGCTGGTGTTTTTACACCAATTTTAGTGTGCAGCTCAAGTTTTTTTACTTTAACGTGTAGTGGTCTTTGTTAACCTCTGTTTGTCAGAATGACCATAACTCGACAGTGGCTGCCTGCAGCCGTACAGCCTTATAAATGTAAAACATTATAGATAACTAACATTGCTAGTGTTACCTTTTCATGGTTAGTTTAAACAACATAACTTGTCCTGGTCCGCTTTGTTAATCAATCAATCAATCAATCAAAGCTTTTATTACGGACACACACGGTCCAGAAAACAGACAGTAAGACATACAAATACAAAAAGACAAGTTAGTGTATTCTGATACTTAAGTTAGGCTGTGGTAGAAGCCTTCAAAGTTTGCCCACTTGGCATATTTTGTAAGGCATGTCATGCTGTTACATGTAACGTTATAGTCTAAAACGTAATTTATCAGGCCAGAGCATTAATGTAAAGTCATATTTGTCTACTCTATAAAAGGAGACCTTCTTCACTGCAGCCAGTGTCAAGTTATGGTCATTCTGACAAACCGAGGTTAACAAAGACCAATACACGTTAAAGTAAAAAAAACTTGAGCTGGACACTGAAATTAGTGTAAAAACACCAGCTAGTGTGAAGCTAACGTTAGTTAATGCTAACTTTAGTGCTAGCGATGCTTGATTGCCAGCTTTGTCCAGCTGTCCACCTATTTTCCTTTTATGTGTTAATCACAAAAAAAATGCCACTGAGGGGATAACGTCGCAAAGTATCTATTCAAAAATGCTAATATCTTTCACATGTCCTACCTGTGGGCTGGTGCCAGTGAATACTGTGGTGCTATAAGTCATACATGGAAGTGGGAGAAGTCATTGTTCCTGCTGAACTGCACAATCTGGCACAGTTTATTGCTCTTATAATGTAATTGGTACCATTTGTTGTCCAAAACATTTTTTAAATGGAACTTTGTCACTGGCATCAGTTTAAGTAAAAATCACATGTATATAGTGGATAGAAAGCATTCAGTCATAGTTCTCACAGTAACACCATTTCCTGAAGTCAACATGACAGAGGAGTCTTCTGCCTTCTTTGATAGGCTGTCACTCATAATGCCACGCCCCTCTGAGTTGAAGCCACGCCCCCCCACGCCAAATCAGGGCCAAAAGTCTCAAACCGAAAAAAATATCTGAAAGTGAAAAACAGATCTGAAAAAAAAAAAAAAAAAGATTTGAAGCCGTGAAAAAAAAAAAAGATTTGAAGCCGTAAAAAAAAGATTTGAAGCCGTAAAAAAAATAACTTTTGAATCTGAAAGCATGAAATGTGGAACTGAAAACAAATATAAAAGTGAAAAATGAAAATTTATAATTTATTCAAAATAATTCCAGAATTGAATCTATATTTTATTCAAACTGAAAGAAAAATTGGTACACTTATTTTTAGTTCAAATACATGGTTTTATTTTTTCCAAGTTTTGACCAAAACTTAAATTTTCAATTTCAAGCTTTATTTTTTCAACTATATATATTTTTTTCGAATGAACAAAACATTTGGCCCCGATTTAGCTCCATAGAGCTGCAAATATTAATCAATTAGTTGTCAACTCTTAAATTAATCACCAACTATTTTGCTAATCGATTAGTCTGTTTGAGTAATTTTTTAAGACAAAGTAAAAATTCTTTGATTCCAGCTTCTTAAATGTGAATAATTTCTAGTTTCTTGTCTCCTCTGTGACAGTAAACTAAATCTCCTTTTTGAGTTGTGGACAAAACAAGACATTTGAGGACGTCATCTTGGGCGTTCGGGAAACACTGATCCACATTTTTCACAATTTTCTGACATTTTATAGACCAAACAACTAATCGAATAATCGAGAAAATAATCAACAGATTAATCGACTATGAAAATAATCGTTAGTTAGCAGCCCTAATGGACAGAAAGTGGGGGAAATTACTCTGAATTATGTCCGCTTTAAAATGAATGAAGCCCTCTTTCATGAGGCGGCTAAAGTGATTATTAATACGACCAAATAAATAGTGCCTGGAATGCACATGATCACAAATTCCATAACATTTAAGATGGCATGTTGTGTTGAAATAAACGCAACAAAGTCTCAACAAAAATTTTATGTCACAAGCTTCACACAGCTCAGTTATTCAACAAGGCAGACAAACTGGAGGAAGGACAGACATGCCAAGGTTGCATGGTTGGATAACGTCCAAGGGAAGTGAAACCATAAAAACCTGTTTCATGAGCTTCCCCCATATTTCATGAGAACAGTGCCCGCATACAGTATACAATACCAGTACACCAGGAATGATTTTATGAACCTCGGATGATATCAAATGCAACCAAATGCCTTTTAGTGACTCCTCAAAATAGACAATTTAGACAACAAAATAGAGCCTCAATTTGGACATTCTCAAATGTGTCTCAAACCAGTCTGGAAAACTGTTTTCTCTATATGATGCTGTGCATGGTGTGATAATTAAGTTGTATGTTAACTTCTATTATTACCTATAATTAGATTTAGAACATTTAAAACTAGCTTTTTCAATAATTCATTTGTGTCTAAAAGAAATACCAAACATTGCTGCTATTTTTTCTGAACTATGATTCTGTTATATTCATTTACTGCACACTAAATGGGCTGTGGACTCGCACAAGTTAGTCTATAATGGATGAGACCTAAGTTGGTTAACAGTCCAAAAAGTGAAAGTAAAGACATTTATTTATCAGAAGGTGTAAATTAAGTCCTGAAGGCCAACAATACCTTTGCCCCAGTGATGAGTTTTGGGATGTCTCCGGTGCCTCCATGCAGGATGGTTTTCTTGATTCCCTCCAAGCCCAGCAGCATCGTATCCTGCATATCCGCCATCTTGTTTTGTTTATTGATATGGATCACCTTATATTACCATGCATATGTATTTATATATCTTATGAGTAATTATGTGTGTGTCACAAAGATATGTGGGGTACAAGATGTGTAAAGGGTATGGATGACTAGGAGGTGTTGTTCTTGGTGGATTAGTTTAGGTAGGGATAATGAGATTAGAAACGTCTCCTCCTCTCCTTATGTATCCTCACCTGTCTATTGGCCATCATCAGCACTTTCTCAGAATACTGTCAGACCCCAGAAACATCCATAAAGGAGGAGAAACAGAGTCTGCATTGAGTTTTGTTTTTTGTTTTCTTATGTGTACATCCCTGTTGAATGTACAATGAGACCATGTGTGTGTGTGTGTGTGTGTGTGTGTGTGTGTGAGAGAGGATAAAGAGAGAAAAACACAAATAGGTCTGTGAGAGTAAGACATGGTTTCCATTCCACAGGAAATTTCCTGGATTTATATGGATGTGGTGATCTGAACAATGCCTAGAATACTGAGAAATGGTGGAGTAGACAATTACTGTATGGACTCCTTGACCTTGTCTATTAAACATCTGGCTCCCATCGTGTGTGTGTGTGTGTGTGTGTGTGTGTGTGTGTGTGTGTGTGTGTGTGTGTGTGTGTGTGTGTGTGTGTGTGTGTGTGTGTGTGTGTGTGTGTGTGTGTGTGTGTGTGTGTGTGTGTGTGTGTGTGTGTGTGTGTGTGTGTGTGTGTGTGTGTGTGTGTGTGTGTTCCAAGGCTCCCGTAGCTTTTGCTAACAAAGTCTGCAAGCAGTTTGAGGGGGCAATTATCCTAAAACATTACCCAATGTTAATGCTTTATTCCGTACTAATTGCACAAATAGAAAACCCATAACTGCACCTTGGCAGTGCTCACAATTGTATAACTGTACAGCTTTGTGTTTCCTCTGTGGAGCAACATGGAGGAATAGGTATTTCACCATGCAGTTTCAGGCGAAGTTGCAGGCTTATCTCTATTCAAATACAAGTGCTGCAACATATAGTACTATCAAGTTTGCCCTTTTTCACTGATGTGACACACAGGATTGGGCAACAGTTCTGTGTGTACTTGGCAGCTCTCAGGGTACATGCAATGAGCAGATTCTATGCTCTCTTGTGGAAGAGGTTGGTAGTGCAGCAGGAGGCGGTCCTTCTCTTGTTGATCATATTGGTCCTAAATTTGGAAGTGTTGCTAATGTGGATGTGTGAAGTCCCTTTGAGACCTTTATACTGTATGGAATACTGAGCAACACAAATAAACTTTATTTTACTTGAAAATTCATCTTTAACTGTCACAAACACTTACAAATTTCAACCTGGCAGAGGTGGTAGCAGGGTGAGGTGGTGGCTTCATGAGCAACATCATTTTAATATTAATCATAGTATAATTAAAGAATAAAAAAAAAAAGCAGGTGCATTATTTCTCCTCTCTGAATTTAGCTCCTCCGTCCTTCTCTGTGGAAACAATGGGCATATGGTGGAGTGTTTCTCTTGGATGACAGGTTTGTGTTGCTATAGTTACAGCCTTTTACATTATTATTGATTACCATATCTGTGAGTTCAAAAGAAAAATAATAAAAAGGTGCGATTAGTCATTGTTGGACCCCTGTCTGTAATTATAAACCAATAAAAACAGAGGGTTGTACTGAATAAGATTTTGGTTTGGTGATTTAAAGTTGTTTCTGTGTCCTCACCTCTGGTCGATTTTCATACGAGTACAATGTATCCAACCTGTTGGAGAGGTGTTGTGTTGTAAGGCTCAGACTTTGTATCAGAGTGACTCATAATGCTTGCGTCACCCCGCCTACATCTTTCTCTACTGCTCTGTCAATGCACGTCTAGCTGCATTTGTGTGTATACGTGCACGCGTATCTGAATTTGCTGCATGTACATTGAAGGGTGGGGAATCGAATGGGCCAGTTTTGAAACCGCACGCACATCTTTGGTTCAGCTACAAGCAGTTCTGCCAACAGGAGGTACACCCATGTCTCCATCATGTTAAACCCTGCTGGAAACCCTTTGCTGATGCATTAGTTCCACTTTAAGCAAGTCATACTCTATTTCTGGAAAGTACAGTCATGGATTTCCTAGGGAGGAGCCATTCCCTGTGTAGAAGCCATTCATTCATATACATAACCCAGGGGGGAGGGCTCCTTCCATGACGCACAACATATACGCACATAGCATAATGTTCACGTGAGTGTGTGTGTGTGTGAGTGAGTGAGTGAATCTTTATTTCTCTCCCGACAGATTGACATGTAAAGCTGACCTAGCAGATCTAAAAGGAACATGCAATAAGAGCAGTGTGGGGGGTCACTTTGCAGGGTTGGGAGACATACTCCAGTACATTATAATTGGCAGGTTTAGTTAGGAGTTATTTAGCTAATTGAAATTGTAAAACCTACAATGAGCACATGAAAAAACATGATGCATTTTTACACAGTAAGTTTAACCACCCAACATTATTTTACAGTGTGTATAGTTAAAATTAGCACCACCAACTCCAACGTTAAAATGCTGCCTACATCATTGACAGAGGTCTTCTGTTGCCCAATGAATGCTTTTACTTTTGAAACCTTAAGCACATTTAGCTGATTATACTTAATTGGACTTTTACTTAAACTTGCATCAATTTGTTTGCCCCAAGGGGGCAGTTGGACAAGCTTTAAAGAGGAAATTCAGTAATTTTCAACCTTATGTGTCTGAATGCTGGATATGGTGTGAAAAAAGCCTGTAATTCTGTCTCTGGGTCTTACACAGCTGCAGCTGCAAAATCTGCTTTACTTCCGTCCTCCAGTCACGTTACTGGAGGAAGAACTACTGAGTGCTACTTCAGCTTTGGTCGCTGGGGTGCAATGCCGTTAATAAACTTCCCTGTTCTCTTCTCTTGTATTAAACTATCAAACTAGCTACGGTTCCATCAGCAAGAGGATGTTATGGACGAGAGTTTTTTTTACAGTGTACATTTAACAGTGTTTTGACTAGTCTTGCATTGCCAGATCTATCTCCATAGTGATGTTGAGTAAGGTCTGGCTCCTCCACACATACATTCTGGAAATTTAAACCAATCACAATCGTCTTGGGCGACGCTAAGCTTCGGTCACAGAGACATTGGTTTAAAAATGGTCTCGGGAAGGAACTTGTTTTGGTGGAACATTTGCACCCTGCAAAAGAAAATGCCACATACAATATTAATTGAAGTTAACCGTTCACACAATACAGTAGCACAAGCTATATAAATTAGCTGGATACATGGTTAAATGAAATTTGCTCTTAACAGTGTATTGCCCTGTGTATTTCGTCCATAGCAATAAGTCCCAAAACGTCCCACTTAGATTAAAGAGTAAATGCTGTAAACAGTTTTTTTGTAAATCTTTTACAAACATTCCCTGAGGGAACCAAGCAGGCCTGCCAAGGTAAACTGGAAAATACAACCAAGGCAAGCAGAGTGATTTTGGGGCTGTTTTTATCATAAACTAAAATGGACTAAATAACTATCATAATTATAATGCAGTTAGCAAATGTGTTATTAAAAAGTTACATATCAGCAGACACAGAACAACAATATCATGTATTATAGTGTTTTCACTCTCCTTTTAGCTCTCTTCGGGAGACAGGAGAAGAATCTCTGGCTGTCTGGGAGATGTCAGCCAAATCATCGGTAATAAAATTTGGCTACCTAAACCATAAGCAGTTTATTTGTAAAACAACATCTAAAAGAAAACACAGCAGTGTGTAAATTCTGCAATGTAACGCTGACTGAGACAGGTAGGACCATTTTTTATCAGCACTTGGAAAGGAAGCCTAAAGAAAGTTAAGCTTAGTGTGACTAGCTAACGTTGGTAACATGTGGTTAGCATTTTCCACATTTTATCGTGTCATGCAGTGTGGGACCTTTCTTGACTCGTGCTTGCGCTGCCTTGGTCTTGACTTGGTCTCAAAGTCTTGGTCTTGTCTCAGTCTCGATACACTCTGGTCTTGGTGATGACTTGGTCTCAGTTTGACTACAACACTTCTAGCTGTGTCTGTCCGTTGTTTGATGCAGAGCAGGTAGTATGCAGTGGGTTTATCGGAGCTATTTTCCCTGAAAACAGCTGCCTGCTGCGGCTGAGAAAGAGTTGATGGGACTCCTTGGAGTTAGAGATGGCCCGATACCATTTTTTGCTTACCGATTCCGATACCTGAACTTGTGTATCGCCCGATACCGAGTACCGATCCGATACCAGTGTGTCATATATTTTATTATGTTTTAACAGCTGTATACTATTATCCCTGTATGGATGTGATATTATTTCTATCTTTGTGAAACATGAACAAACACAAACGATGAACGCCAGAGAACTTTCTTTTATTGTCCAGTCAATAACGGTTATTGTTATATTGTCAGTTATAACGGAAAAAGAATATAAATAATCTACTTTAACGTAGATTTTCTTTAGGGCTTTATTACGTGGTTTCGGATCGGCGCATAAACTCCAGTACTTCCCGATACCGATGCCAGCATTTTAGGCAGTATCGGAGCCGATACCGATACCAGTATCGGTATCGGAACATCTCTACTTGGAGTGAACCAAAACAGTAAAGTTGTGGGCCGTAAAACCAAAACAATGAGCGGAAAGATGCTAATATACGCTACAGAGTCGGATGATGATACTCTTTAGATTTGTCTCCACCCCAAAATTCACATACAAGTTGACTGGAGCTGCTTTAAGTAACATTTTCAGACTTATACTTTTAATACATATCATTTTAAAGGGGTGATAGAATGCAAACCCGATTTTACCATGTCATAGTTAAATAACAACAGTTTGGAGGGTAAATAGGACATACATTAGGGTTGGGCGGTATCCAAATTTTGATACCGTCAGACCTCCTCCCTATTTTACCGTGGTATACGGTATTACCGTGACTAATTAAAAATTATGACGTAAGGCTCAGAAAGCGTCACCAAACGCACTGTTCAGAAACTGAATACCAAACACTAATACTGAACCAATAATAACATAACAACTTACAAAAAACGACTTTCTCCTCCACACTGTCACGTGATGACAACCACATGTAATTATATAAATCATATTTTGTGGAGTGCAAGCGGGGCAGAAAAGGGAAAAATCCCATCTGCCTCCACAGCCAGCGCCCGGTAGTCTCTGGAGGAAGAGGGGGGGAGCAGGCCAGTGCGGTGCGCACAGGTGCTGGAAGCTGCCGCAGGAGAATGTGGGTGATCCGCCACGCCCAGCACAGCCAGCATCCTCTCCGTTAACTCGGACAGCTTGCTGTCGCCAAGGCCGTTCAGGGACAGAGGGTGGTCGGCTTTCTCCAGCTCCGACAGTTCAAAGAGTTCCAACAGAGATGTTTTGAGTGCGTCTACTTGCCGTTAGCTGGAGGAGCCTCTAACAGTGCCATAGCCCTGGCTGTTGTTGAGGCATCTAAGGCCGATACCACTTGGAAATACTTTGTAACGTCCTGTGTTATTCCTCTCAGCTGGAACTGGGCCTTGATGTGTTGAAACCACGGCCGTGGGTTGTGCTGCCAAAAGTCCAGTAACTTGATGGTGGCCGCGTATCGCTAGATAGCACCGACATTAGCCGCGCCGATAGCAGCGGCCAACGCCGCCGCAGCAACAGCATTTTCACCACCGTGGTTGTTTGAGATAATTCAGCCGTTAACCCGGAACTCGTATATCATAACACCTCTCCCTTAAAGGTACAGTACCTTGGTGAATGTCTCTTTCAGTCTTACTTGTGGGTTTATATGTTATATTTAATATGTAATCCTTGTCTCCTATATAAGTGCATTGCATTTTTTTTTTAATGACTGTATTGAAACTGATACCGTGGCTATTTTTAGACCCGTGGTATACCGTATTACCGCCCAACCCTAACATACATAGAACCTCAAAATCCCATTGACACCTCTTTCCTCTGCAAATCTCACAATTTGAAACTGCTGCTGAAAACGGACAAATCTCAACAAAGCTAAAAGTTGACGTCAACTTCTCAACTCCTCCTCATCTGGCTCTAGTCTCTAGTCTTTGTCACGCTCCAACATTTACATAGGCTACACAACTGACCTGAGGTCAGCTAGTCTTCTGAATCTAGGTCACGCAGATCTCTGAAATTGTATACATTGTTCCTCTGCTATTTTACCACAAAATTCACTTCTGAGACTTTTTTATGCGAGAAATCAACTATGTAAAGCTCAAATATGGGCCGTTGCACAAAAATTTATGGCTAATTGCAAATTTGGTAGGACAGTATCGGACTTCACAAGCTCCACAATCTGCCGGGACAGGCGGCGGCTGCTGGCCAGGTTTGCTGCCTTCTCTGTCGGCCTCTCCCCCTTCACAGACCCGCTGAGCTGGAGCTGTGGCAGGATCTCATACACGAGCTGCGCTATGTAGGACTTTAGAAAGAACAAACTTTGGAAGTTTTTCAAGGATATTGAAAATGAACTACGGTCGTAAATGCAGTGTTCCAGACTGTACAACGGAATAGCCTACTGGCCCAGAGAAAAGGGTTTAGAACGAGAATATCGGACAATGGAGTGGGAGTTTTGGATCTAACGCAGCGCTGCAGAGGACATTGCAGGGGTTCACTCTTCGCTCCCTGCGCTTACTAGCTATTAGGTGAGTTGTGATTCTTTGGTGGTGGTTTTTTATGTCCCAAGGGTAACGTTCCAACTACACTAGTTATAATGAAAGTGTCTAAACATTTTGTCTCAGCTACAGCCGCTGCAGCCTCGCGCTTGGGCATGTCTGGGCATGTCTGGGCATGTGAGAGAGAGAGAGAGAGAGAGAGAGAGAGAGAGAGAGAAATATGAGACTCCAATGTAAGTGTATGTGGGTCACTCAACCAATCAGTGCGCAGCTCATCTAAATATTCATGAGCATACCATATTTGGAAGAAAAGCTCTTTCAAAATAGGGCCATATTCACAGGGTAGTTAATGTCCCACAGAAAATCAGTTGGGCCATTTTCAGCCCAACCAATGTTACATACCCTATTAGGAAACCTTAAGGAACAGTGAGAAATACCCTATATAATCATTCTATCACCCCTTTAAGTAAAGTACATCAATATTTTCAACACTGCACACACACACACACACACACACACACACACACACACACACACACACACACACACACACACACACAAGCACAGATTATAGACCAAAGCCCATTGTCACTGATTATCCATCGCCACTGTGTTTGTATGCATGTTGTTACACGGTAACACACACACACACACACACACACACACACACACACACACACACACACACACACACACACACACACACACACACACACACACACACCCACACACACACACACCCACACCAGGAACACCATGGCTGAGAGGGAGTACTCTCTGAGAAGCACAGGCATGCACACACACTGTGTTGCCTAGAGGCTGTACTCTCAGCTGGAAATATGGATCACGCACACATCAGTAATGCATATAACAGAATTCATAACATCTTCACTGGAGACATTTTGCCAGAGGTTTCATCTGTTCTGACTTTGGAAGGAAAAATGTAAAAACTTCCAACCCACAGATGCTTTCAAACACTCCCTACCTAATGATGACATGTCTCGCTTGAAAATCTTTTATTATTTTTTTATTAAATCAGTTTGAACTTTTGGGATAATTTGCTAAGGTTATTCCACAATTTTCGCTTTCGTCATTTTGGTCTAGCAAGGCAATTGATGAAATACTTGGAGACAGATGTAATTTTATGGAGTCTGACTCTGTATAATAGACGATTTAAAGTTTTCTCCTTCGGTTACATATCAATAGGACACAAGCCTGACTGACATTGGTCTACTCCTCCTACTTTTGATCTGGATAAAAACACAAAGGCTGCTCTATAAATGTCAAATTGCTCCAAAGCAATCTGGAGAAAATCCTGAATAAATGTAGGGGGAGAAGTTGCAGAACAAGCTTTTTTATATCTGCAATGCTTAGTAATAATCATGAAGTTTAGGAATTTGGAGAGACAGGAAGTCACACAACCAAATGTTCACTGATTGGTCCAGTATGTATGTGACTGTGACTCGACCCTTGAGTGGTTGTTTAGAGACAACAAATTTGTAGCATAAACTGTTATACGTATTGTGAAGTAAGTAATACTAAGATCACTGACACAAATCTTGAAAACTATTCTCATCCTAATCCTCCCATGGGGCCACACATACTAGTACGTAGTGTCAAAGTGTGGAACAAATAGGCGTAGGAATTCTTTCACACCAGCTGCTATTGTCTCCATGAACACATTAATTGTTGGTACTTCTTTGTTACTGCTCTCTTCTGGTTGTTTAGCTTTGTGAAGAACAACAAATTGACTTTCAGGAACAGTGAACAAACTCCAGGGTGGCCGCGGGTCCTTAAAGTCTTAAATCACTTTTCCTAAAAATAAGGCCTTAAAAAGTATTAAATTGTCTTAAATTGAGATTGGATAAGTCTTAAATATGTTTGTGTCATGTCACCGCGAAAATGCAGGCAATCTGTCCCCTGACCAATCGGCTATCCTAACCTTAACCTTAACCGAGGTCAAATGCCTAACCCCTACCAATCGAGCTGCTTTGTGGGCAGGTCTTGGCGTGGCCATAGTCAGTGGGATTTGCAATTTTGCCGCATACAGGTAACACAGCAATGGTTGATAGCTACCTGTAAACATGGGGAAATGGAAGTTCAATTACAAATAGCTTGAAAAGAACGAGTATAATTGGTTAAGGTCGGTGCCTGGGAATGTTTATGAAGTGAACTACGTTATGCGTCGGAAGAATTTCAAACTTGGTAAAATACGTACTACGTAAAGGCTCGCCAGCAGACCGTAATTGCTAGTTTCTGCTACACCATTTCTACCGCTAGCAACGATGTCAACGCTACAACGCTGGATGTTAGGTTGGGAAATCCACAGCCAACAATGCCAGCTGACCTTCGAGCAATTTATGGCTCTATGCCAACACTCCGAGCAGAGGTGAGTTGGGTGCTGAGGACTGTGACATGCCACAATTCCTACAGGTCTAATGACGGGATTGAAGAAGTGTTCAAAGCAATGTTTCCAGATTTGGGGCTTGTACCGTAATTTACCTGTGGAAAGGACAAGACCAGATACGTTCATTGACATATATATATATATATATATATATATATATATATATATATATATATATATATAGATATATAGATATATATATATATATATATATATATATATATATATAGATATATATATATAGATATATATATATATAGATATATATATATATAAAGATATGTTACGCTAAATTTGGACTGGCGCCATATATCAAAAAATAACTCCTCAAAAATGCGGTGCGTTTGTAATTATGTTCGACAAGACACTGAACCAGACAACCAAAAGCAAACAACTGGACTTGCATGTGCGTTATTGGTTAAATGACAAGTGGTGCTCATAAGTTTATGAACCCATGATAAGTTGACTAAAAAGAGGAATACACAAATCATCTTTTGGAAATTGATCTTAATTCCTTAATTAAAACACAACCTTTAAGGACACCAATTTTCTTTGTGAATAAATAATGTATTGTAAATAAATAAATGCCCTTCCTTAAAATACAGGGGGCACAAGTAAGTACACCCCTATGTTAAATTCCCATAGAGGCAGGCAGATTTTTATTTTTAAAGGCCAGTTATTTCATGGATCCAGGATACTATGCATCCTGATAAAGTTCCCTTGGCCTTTGGAATTAAAATAGCCCCACATCATCACATACCCTCACCATACCTAGAGATGGGGCACTTTCAATAAAATCATCTCTCAATGTAAATCAAACCAGCTATGAGGCTAACTGAAATAAAACCATGCCAATCTCTAGGTATGGTGAAGGGTATCTGATGATGTGGGGCTATTTTTATGAGCAGCACTGTATACTATTTATACATATTGGCAGGTAAACAGCAGACTCAAATACAATTCTAAAACTCCATTTGGCTGTTTTTAATTAATTAATTTAGTGTAGTGCCCTATCCATAGTTGTTATTCACTTGACAAATCAGTAAAGCTTAACTATATGATACACAACATACAAGAGGTTAGTTAATGAATATATTTATGGCACACTTGCTGAAGTAGATCCTGGGCAGTTGCATGGCCCATGAACTGCTCCATATAATCTTGACTGGACGTGGTCATTTAACCAATAACGCACATGCAAGTCCAGTTGTTTGCTTTTGGTTGTCTGGTTCAGTGTCTCGTTGAACATAATTACAAACGCATCGCATTCAAGTCTTACATTTCATTTAGAAGTGGTCTTAAAAAGTCTTAAATTTAACTTGTTTATACCTGTAGCCACCCTGAACTCACTCCAACTCAACCGTCATTCATTCATGCATGCATACACACTCATAAATGTTTGTCTTACTGGAAGTCATCCAGCAATAATTTCATGTTGATGTAAGTCATGACTGCAACACTAAATAACATTTGGTATGGAACTGGAGAAGAAGCAGTATGGACTGAATAACGACAACATTCCACAGTTCTTTATTTAAAAGTCAGTGAAGCCCAAATTTATCCCACATTAAATGAACAAATACACATTTGTTTAACCCCAGATAAACATAAAACCAATGCAAGTATTGGTGCACAGATGTGTACTATCAAATGATCAAAAAAAGTGATTCACGATAGTTATTATAAAGATTTTGCATCTTTTTCTTCCAATTCCAAATTCCATTTTTTTAATGTAACCTTGCTTCTGCAGTCATATGAGTAAATGTCGAGGCTTCTGATGAATGACAACCATAACAGTTATGCCTTTATCTACTCACCAGATTAGGAAGTGAAATGTTGAAGATTTCCAGTCCATCCCTCATATTTCCTCCAAAGATTTGAAAAGGATAAGCAAGATGGCAGCAGTTCAATCAAGCCAGTCAAATCCTCCAGGCTCATGGGATTTCATATTTGGATCTTCTATTCAACTTTTTAAACTGTGTATATGCCTTATTTATCAAAGTGACCAAAATGGAGGAAAAGCTGTGCACACAACGTCCATTCATAGATTACAGATGTCTGTGGAATTTGAACAATCACCCGCTCGCCTAAGATCCCAAACAATGTATCTGCAAACTATGGTTAAATAAGACTCTTCTGTTCCTTCATTACATCTATAGTATTCATCACCAGATCATGCGTGTGTTGTAAAAACTATATTATGTTTCTAATCCTTGTAATGTCCCACTGGCACATATTTACAAGTTGAAATGTCCTTGTAGGCCTTGCAGAACAAGGTCACAGATTGGAAAAGATTACATAACAAATGGCAGCCTCCCAAAATGTCTCACAAAGTTCTGCTGTGAGTCAACAAGACAATGATGATTTTGTTCTTAGGCTAGTTGACACAGGAACAAACCTAACAACATAGATATTTAATCCTGCATAAAACTTTTAGTGTTTTCTATATTTAACTACTTAAAGGTGCCCTGCCACATGTATTTCATTACTTTGTGTTAATGTCTGAAGTTCTACCATGGACTCTGTAACATTTTTTGTGGAAAAAATGCCTTGGTTACCTTGTTTCAAGCCATTCTAACATGGTATAGAAAGCCTGCAGAAGGATTTGTGCCAGTTCTCATTAATATTCAACGAGCTAAGCTGCTTGACAATGATTGGCTAACAGCTAGCCAATGAGAGCCTGGCTATCAGCATCCTTTACCCAGCGCAACTGGCTGAGCTCATGAATAGTAATGAGCTCAGGCAACATGATGTCAGACTGACCAGCTTTTGTAAGTGGCCCGATTTTTCCCCTTATTTATTTTCAGTGGCTAGAGCTGACAGAGGAGGTAGCAGTTCATTTTCGCATTCATGACATAACACAAACACGTATGGACCAAACATATTTTATAAAAAAATACACGTAAAAATGGTTTTGTGTGACAGGGCACCTTTTAATTCTCTCTCTTATGTAAATCCAGTCTATTCATGTAGTAAAACACAGCCCTGGCATGTAAAGAGGACTGTTGGCCACAAGCTCAAGCAGGAAATGTCAGAGGTCAGAGTCACTGTTATTTACACCACTGCGACAGAGGACTTTTGACCCTGCAGTACCTCTGTGTGTGTGTGTGTGTGTGTGTGTGTGTGTGTGTGTGTGTGTGTGTGTGTGTGTGTGTGTGTGTGTGTGTGCCTGTAAAGTCATGCATTGGGTAACAACAGGCGAGATATTTCTGGAAAGACACATTAGCTCAGATTCCATCAGTTGCTACTCTTTAATTACACGCACATTTTACTTAATGCAGTCTCTGAAATGTACATAGCTCACTAACTGATTATTTCCTCTTGCATTCTATTGCCTGTAATCTTTTAGCATGTGCACAAGGATCTGTATTGTTTTGCTGTGATATCCATGGCTCCGTCCTAATCCCAACTCTCGTCAGAGCTGCTGGCCTTTGGCTCTGCGGCTCTTCCCAGCCACAGCTCCCCCTGACCGGGCCCCTGCCGTCCTGCTCTCCGCCTGGCCCCGACCTTTAGCTACATACCAGAACACATAGCAGCCGGGACAAAGGGCAAACGCACCAATGCAAAGGTGTACTCTGTGGCACAGGAAATATTAGATCTAGGTCTGTGATGTGCAACAAGAAGGGTATAGAATAAATTCAGATTAATATATACACACATGCACACGGCGTGGTTGCGGACAAAGTCACCTTCACTGTTCACACAATCGCATGAGCTTTGTTACCAATGGTTACCATGACCATAGCTATAAGGGAATATTCTGGGACAGAACTGGGGACAGATGGATAAGTGAAAGCCATTCCACGCACACACTTCTACGTAAATACATAGGAATGAATTACAAAATATTGTATAAAATGAGTGGAGTACCCCTTTTAAGAAGTGTAGTAGCCAAAAGTACTTAAATAATCTGCAGCAGGCCCTATTAGTAAAACACTACAGACTCCACCATAATGCTTAAAATTAAAAAATAATATATTTAAGAATTAGTAGGCCTCCTTAACCTCTTGATTTATTGTTCAAGATTTTTAGAGCATATCTGTCTCTGGAACTTCTCATACCCTGGTGCCTGTAAGTTGTCAGTGGTAATTGACAGTATAGTTTTGATGAGACACTGACAAAGACATGTGCCCATGCTGTGAGCTAATAGAGCCAATTGACCTAATAGACCTAACCTAAGGGATACTTCACCGATTTGGCATTAAGCTTTGTATCAGTAGAAACACGGTAGTATTTTCAAATTACCGTGCTTCCCTCCCTCATGTCCCCCTGAGATGAGAGATCTCTGTATTGTGGGTCTAGAAAAAAATCTTTTGCAAATTTTTTGCCCAGAGGCAATGGACTACAGCCAGTAGTAGGAGCTACTTCTGCATGTTTTCAACCCGCCCATAGGGGGTTGGACCCTTCTTTACCCAAAGTTTGCCGAAGCAAAACGAGTGTCAGCTATCTTGAAGCTTTGCTAAACTGGCTCCGTCTTTTCAGCAGAAAACTTTTACAACAATTATGAGCATTCAAACTACTGCATGTGTACCACCGGGATACATTGGTACAGATCGGAGAATATGCAGTACACTTTATTACAGACAGAATACTCAACAAACTACGCAAGCTTCGCCTGCTATGGAGACCAGCACTTCAGCCTGTGGTGTCGCCCGATGCCGCTGCATTCAGTGGAAATCCGGAGTAAGCGTGGCTTGAGAGTGGACTCTAAAGCAGCGAAGCAAGTGCATTCTGAGATTTGGTGTCTTTCATCCACATGAGCCAAAAACATATTTTCTGGCTTTTCTCAGCCTAGAAGCCACCAATTTCTAAAAATAATTAACATTTCTACTACATAAGTGACCCAATTTAAAGATATATTTATCTTTCATCATCAGATTTCAGTTTTTTCACATGAGGCATTATCTTTTGATGCCTGTTCTGCTAATGAGCAATAAAAAGAACCCAACCATTAGTTCTGTACAAAGAAATATCTCCCAGTATCATGTATTGTACTTTAAATGACCACTCTTATGATTTTACACTTTTACACACTTTGACTTAACAGTTAATGTGTATCCTACCCAATAATAGCAGGCGTGTCACAGGTACATCACATTTAAAAAAAAAAAAAAAAAACAGAATATAAGAAATTACGTTGGTAACCATATGTTAAATGTTGCAGTTGTTATTCAACCTACTGCAGAAGTGTAGTTAGCCAGCTTGATTACCTTAATGGAATTGCTCTGTCTTATGGTTTCATTGTCTCTTACAGTACCGTCTGTTCTTTTCTGGTTTTTCTAGTACTAAATGCCATGAAGTCACCCTATTACAAAATCCTGTCGGTGCAACTGTCATTACTCATTGTTTAAAGTAGCTCTGCGCTGTGATCAGGCCGCCATATTGACCTTTTCTGCCTTGCCAGTGGGGATATATGAAGGGGAAGTAGGATATTGAATGTGATTGAAGTGCAGCCAACAGAGAGTGACAGGATCGCCCTGAGTATTTTCCCCCATCAAGCTGGTCTAATCTATTGGTTAGACCAGGTCAAGGGATTAAATGTGTGCTGTTCAGCGGCCATCCTGTCTGACCTCAATACACTTAACTTGGCCCAGTCCTTAAGACAAATCATCTACCTGTTTAGAAGCAGATGGATGAAGCTACAAAAGATGCAGGAGCTCTACAATAGAAAAGTGTTATATTACATTTATAAAAGGCCCAGTTGAGGGTGCAGTAAAATATTTGTATTCATTTATAATCCTTGGAAAGTTGTACAGTGTTTATTTTATGGATAAATATCAAATTTTATTTTTCATATCAGCTAAAGCCAATTTTACTTCCTGTAGCACACCAGCAACTTGGCTCAACTTAGACCTTCGAACCAAACAAAATGTAGACAATTGCTCCCTAAAAACAATTAAATTATAGTAATAAGAAACAATACAGTTATCTTTTCAGGCTAATTTTAATCTCCAAGCCATTGCTGTACTTGCAGAGACCCTACATGTGGAGAACTCATTAACTTCTAGTACTTCCTGAAATGTGCAACCTGTAGTTTGACTCTTGCACAATTTAGTTTGATTTTAACTTACCACCTTGAGGTGCACTATATACTTATTGCTCTGGAGCTAAACCAAGTTATGTGAATAATGCATCGATCCCAGCCTTACAGTATCACAGTCCACTGTTACACTCTGCATGACTGAACACAAACCCAGTGAACTTGGAAGTCTCTGCTAACACTCTCGAGAAAGATTTTCCACTCAGAAGCCCTATTTCATATGCATTGTCATTTCCTAACTCAAGAACGACCACTGAAGTAACCAGACGTTTGACTGGAGAACCTGATGGCGAGCACGCCCTTGTGTGAGATGGCTTTAATGGGGACCATGTGCTCTCAGAGGGCAGGAAGAGGCTGAGCTGGTCCTGTTCTTCATGAGAAACTATTGACAATTTCCTTAAGTATGCGTGAGATGCACACAGAGAGGGACACTCCCAGATACACAAACACTTTTTCCATCCTCGTGAGGTTGTTGCATGCAGCTAAAATCAAAGGTCAGCCTGCTCTCACATGGGTGCTGCATGTGGTGAGCAGACACAAATACTGTACATGCTCTGTCTGTCTTTTTTCCATCCATCCTTCCTTCCTTCTTTCCTTACTCCTTTCTATCTTTCTTCCATCCTTCCTTTCTTCTTTCCTTACTCCTTTCTATATTTTTTCCATCCTTCCTTCCTTCTTTCCTTACTCCTTTCTTTCTTTTTATCTTTCCATCCTTTAACTTTTATTGTAACAAAAAGAAAATACTGGTTACAGCTGTTCTCGGTTGCTGAACCTTCTCGCTTTAAACACCCAAAGCTGCCTCTGGTCATTGGCATGCATCCAAAGGATGACACCAGGGGATGGGTTCAGCTTTTACTTTTCCACTTGGGTAAAATAAGAGGAGGTTTGGAGGCGGCCTACGTTCACTACTTACAGTAAGAAGAAACAAATCAAAAAGATTTTAATATCTTTACAATCCTGTATGTTTGTATTGTTGGTCAGAAATATGCGTTTCAGCTTTATGAATGATCTGTTAATGTCAAACTTTCTGACAGTATGTTTTATCAGAAGATCTATGACGTCTCTGATACTAAAATAGAAGCAAGAGTCTGCATTTGCCTAGTCTATATCCACAACGTTCCACTTCCGGGATTGCTCCGTTGCTGCAAGAAATTCCGCCGGATCAAGCTCTTTTCACCCGGATATCCATTACCTTCTGCTTTCGTTGTGTTGGAATTTTAAACTCTGGTAGATTCATGAGTACTATGGGGAAAAAAAAGTGAATTCTTTTATATACAGTATATATTCCAGCAATCTTTTGTTCCGCTATTTAGCTCTGATATGTTTGTTAAAGGATATTAGCATTTTAGGAAATATGTTTATTAATTTTTTTCCCCAAGAATTAGATGAGAAGATTGATACCACTCCTTCATGCTGGTATCAATCTCCTCATCTAACTCTCGGCAAGAAAACAAATAAGCATATGTTCCAAAATGTTGAACCATTCTTACATTTCATAATGTGTTTTCACCTACTCATGCTAAACATATCCAGAACATATAGGCCTACTCAAGCTGCAGTATCCTACCTTTTACAGGATTTTTTTTAATAACTGGTAAAACATTTCTCTCTTACTGATTTCACTTCTTCAAAACTGTTAAGATAGTTCTCTTTACCGACATGCAGCTCTTCACAACAGTAGATCTCACATCCAAAATGCACTAATGCATCCACATCACACCTTATGTCTTCTTACAAAACACCTGGGAAAGAACATTTTTGCATGCCTGATCCATCCCTAGAAATCTTCTGCAGATATGTTCAGACATTCAGCATTGGGGACCCACTCAAATTACCACCTGTGGGTTTCGGGGACTCACTACATTAAAAACATCAACTGAGTATGTAAACGTGCAAAATAGAGTTTAAATAGACAGAGTTTTAGTCGAGTTAGAGCATTTTGTGTCAAAGCAATGAAAATTGAGCCACAGTTTATTCCACATTGACTTCTGTTGTGCTGACTGTGTAAAGAGTTTTAAAAAAGGGAAAAACAAACCGTAATGGGGGTGGGAAAGAATAGCAGAACAATGTTCCCATGCTATGCACATGAGTATTACAAGCTGAACTCTTATCAAAAAAAGAGCCAATTTTTGCCGTTTGACTTTAAAGGTCCAGTGTTTAATTGTTCATTATCAAAATCTGTGTTGCCCGTTCAAAAACTTTTCATGAATATTTACCACCACCATCAATTCCAAGTATTCCTTTTGGCTTGAAATTTTACTTTTGCATTCGCATGAAGTGGGGTAGACGCTCCATATTCATTAGCCATCTTGAAATACGTTAGCCGGTAAGGGACATACGGGACATACTGCTCCGCCTTTTGCGTTTTCGCTGTCACATGATAAACTCACAGGTGCTGCTAATGCTGCTAATGGGTATCGTAGCTTCCTGGCCCCGGCAAGTTTGAAGAAGGAAACATGGAGGACCACACGTATTCAAAATCCAAATTTCAGGAACAGGAGTCTTCTTCTTTGCCCAAAAAAAGGATATTGAAAAGAGCAAGAGACCGGCTTTTTGAAGTGTGAAGGCTACCGTAGCTGTAATACGTACTTTGAACTGCGTGGTGCGAGAGAGTTGATTGCGATATATGATCTCAATGCTAGATGGGAGAAATTCCTACACATTATAATAAGCAACAGTAGCTTGAAAATCCAAGACGGCCCCACATTCACCAGTCTCCCTCTCTCTTACAAGGGATTAAGTCGTCAGGTTACATTGAACTCTGAGCGCCCTCCACCCAGACAAAACCGTCTTAAGGTGCAGGCCCTCCAGTTATTTTTAACTCTGTTGGGTAAGCCTCCACTCTCCACAGCCCACTCCAGCACATAGACATGTATGGGCCTCTGTGTTCTGCTTTATTGCATGGACTCAAGGGGAACTCATCACAGTGGTTGGGTTTTTATATACACTATAAATTGTGTGATACTGTATCTACATGTTTCAGTCTGTTTGTGCATGCCCATCAGAGCCATTTAACAAGATGGTCTGGCCAATACTGGTCAGACTTTCCAAAGACTTGCATAATAGGCCTTCACTTAAGAGCACCAGACTGACCAGAGCACCTTTACTGACGTCACCACAATCACATCGTGAATTACAAGTGCCGAGTGCAGGCACCGGATTGCAGACACAGACATGCACAATACCTGTCCTCTTTCCTTTTGTTTCACTATCTTGCGTCCCACTCTCACTGCCTTTCCCACTTTCTCTCTCTCTCGCCTCACAGCCCACTTATCTGGACAGGCAGCGTTGATCTGGAGCTGCAGTCTATTTTAGGAGCTCTGTGCTGGCCAAGTATCGGCTGCAATGTGTAGAACACATCGCGGGTAGGGGCCCCTTTGAGACAGGATGCGTCCTGACTTAAGCACTGTGGTACGTGGGTGTAGGCTACTTTGTATAATCTCTCAATCCCTGACTGTACATTGGTTTCAAAATTTACATTTAAACCTTTTTGTGACATAATGCATCTTTGATTTTGCGTTTCACCTGTTTCCACATTCAAAACTTTCATGACAAAAAACAACAAGATTACTTTGTATGTGAATAAATGTATGTGAAGGCTTAGCAATTTTTGCAGAGATGCCAGTTATGTGTTCCTGATACCATAGGTCCTAATATGATTTATGGGCATGTTCATCACACAGTTAAATATGACGAAAAGCTCAGTTATTGACCGTTTCAATATATTGCTTTATTCATTGTTCATTTATCAAAATCGGCAGAATGAGACAAAACAGAACACCATTATGATAGATTCACTACATTTAATATAAGACTGTACAACCCCGAAGAGAGACAGCATGAGAAAAACCAGACCTCACCACATTTCAGCTGCTGACATTTCTGCCATTACTTTTCAAATGTGAGTTGCTGACATTTTTGTACATTTAACAAATTCATCGTCAAGTGAATACTCATATTAAATCAATCCCTCTGCAGTCTGTCTATTCATCGCTGAATACACAGTTTGATTTATAGTAACATATATATTGTGTATTGGTAGAGACAAGCTGAGGCAAGTGCTCATGTGGGGCTTTCACACAGTATTTCATTTGTCTGTAGACCATTACATGAATTATTCACATTTTCAGTGATTTACAATGGTACTGTAGACTTTCGATTGAAATCACTACATGTAAATAGGAGTATATAGCTGTATTATAGTTTTATTTCTTACATCTTTTTGCTGTATTTGTGTGTATTATAGTGAAAGAATGTTTTCTACAACCTTGAACTGTTCCATAATAGTAGTTTGAATGATTACCACTATGGATTTGTAGATTTTATGGGCGCATGTCTAACTTTTCTGGTATTTTGGGCACTGGCAGCTTTATACTTTTGTGCTGAAAAAAACCTGATGTCTGGGTAAGGACAGTTTAAAAAGTACTTAACAAAGACAAAACGACTCCTAATTAGTTAGGATGGGTTAAATGCAGAGGACAGATTCCTCATATGTGTAAATGTACTTGGCAAAAAAAGGAAATATTAGATGTATTTTAATACAACTTGCCTTATTGGCTGAGTGTGATAGGACATGGATTTTATTAGAGCATTGTGTTTTCACGAGGTGAGAGTGCACCTGGGACCTCATTAAAATATAGTTGGAAGGAGACTGTTCTTCTACTTATGCCTTGACCTAATTTATAAAATGACACTTTCCATCTACGTGTAAATTTCCAGCGGCTGACAAATTTGAGCCCACATGGACAGACCTAAATCAGCTGCCACTGATAAATCAAGACTTTACATATCCTATAACAGACCTAATTATGGACAAAATACAGTACAGTTGGCTCAACATACGATACTATTCTTATAGGAAGCTGGCAGAGAGCTGGAATCTGGACAGTGTCTACGAGTAAGTACAAGTTTGGTTTAAAGTCTTTATTGATTGCTTGTTCATATGATTTTTTTGTTCTAGTTCTGTGCTTTGACTTTTTAATCTTATCTGACGTTACATGCCTGTATCTGCCTTGACTGTTGGACTATGTTGGATTATTGGACTAAATTATGGAAATAAATCTGGGAAACCATCAACCAACCTATCCCTGACAAGTAAATATATTCTAATGTCAATAAACCACAACCAAATATGATATCCATTAATTGGTTACTTGGTCAATTGTGTTAGTTAATAAAACAAGAATTTCTAAATATTCAAAATATGTTTAGTAAAATCTAAGGTTAAACATAAATTATACAATCGATATATAGCTTAAAACACATTCCTGAACAATCCAATTAACTGATAATCATGCTTTATTTGTAACTATTTATTTTGTAATTGTGTGTGTGTGTGTGTGTGTGTGTGTGTGTGTGTGTGTGTGTGTGTGTGTGTGTGTGTGTGTGTGTGTGTGTGTGTGTGTGTGTGTGTGTGTGTGTGTGTGTTCTCTTGATTTAGTTTCTCCTTGCTTTGGACCACAAGATACAATTTTTCCCTCAGGGGGCTAAAGGTCATGGGGGATTGTGGGATCACGCAGCGAAGAAGGCTGCGGTTGCGTCACCACCAGTATTGAGTCAGGTGCAAACCAGAGGCCAAAGATCTCACTGCCAGCTGCCGTCGAGGCAGGGATAATCTGCCTAAGCAGCTTTCACATGATTTCACCCACAGGGAAGAATTTAGGAGGTTTGTAAACCTCTTCAGACCTGGCCTTGGAGCTTCTTCCTGCTTTGACTTAAGCGGTGAACAGGGGGCTGTACAGCAGACACTACACCAGAGAATACAGAGATACTAAAACCCTCTGCTCATATGCAATCTATTCACCCCCCCCTTCTATCACTCCATTAGCCATTAAATTGAAAGCACCACTATGAGACGAGAAGTGATAAGGAACATAGATCCGATCTGATATAGATGTCCTGAGGGAGAATATCTCTACAGCAGATAGAGAGCGGAGTTAGATTTATCTTCTTGAACAGACTGCAGGAAGTCTCTGTGACCTTCTCTGTGACGGCCAGATGAACTTGAACAGATGAAGTTTATCTACTAACAGCTAGGGGTCAAAGTCAACGGCCTGATGACTATACATGCTGTGCAAAGATGTGACTGGTATTACATATTCCAAAGGGCACTGGCAACCCTATCCCTGGAGGAGAAACTGTCTTGGTCAGTTGTATGCGTCCATGCAATGCTCATACTTTTGGCATTTGATGGCACTGCAGATCAACAATTTTACATTTTTGGTTTTTAGAAATAAAGACCAAACATATCTGTAAGACTGAAATAAGTGAAATTCCCACTTTGACTCTGGAGTTGCTTATGCTATAATGCTTCCATAACCAAAAAGAAAGATTGATGGTCCTTCAGTTGGCTACTTATTTTTAAAAATAATTTACTTTTGTCGCTACAGAAAAAAAGAAAAAGAAAATAGTATCTCCCTATTCCTCAGCCTCTTTCAAGCTTTCGTATCTCTCACTGAGATCAAGCAGAACTTCAACAGCTTTGTGCACTAACTAACCCTCAGCAGATGCCGGCCTGATGTTGATTAAAAGACTGCAATAGTGAAAAGTTGTAAAACGTATTGACTAGACCTTTTGCACTGCAGATGTTTTAACATAGTCATAGTTTGAAAAGCACAGGTGTAATCAATAACATTAATTATGGCTGCATTCCATGGAGTTAGTTCTTCAACAAAAACAATTTTGGTCCATTTTAAGTGCCAACTGACAATGCAGATAGCTACAATACCCCATTATGGTGGAGTACCTGTCACTATATTTCATCTTCAGATACAGTAAATTGCTGCTCACAGAGAAGCTCACACCTTAAGTAGATTATTGTTTATGTTCCCTCTCGCTGTATAATGTACCTATGTCTCCAACAGGAAGTGTGTTTGCTAAGTCGATAAGCCTAGAGCCTGGAACACTAATGTGCTGTTAGTTCAGCTCTCGACATCTGAACACCCAGTCCAATGCAAGATGAGTACTTATACTAGGGCTGCTCGATTATGGGGAAAAAATATAATCAGGATTATTTTCGATCAATATTGAAATCATGATAATTTAACACGATTACTCATTGACTTCTGGAAATATGTTGCAATTATTGAACTTAAACAGTTGAAAAAGTTAAATCAACGGTTAAAAAAACGCATAGAACTGTGAAATTTGCCTTAATACTTTTCCTATTTAAACTAAATTTTTTCGGTTTACTTTAAAAAACGTAATGAGCTAAATAATTGTTTTTCTTGATTATTCTGTTTTTGTGATCATTGGTAGCCGAAATCATAATCATGATTACATTTCGATTAATTGCACAGCCCTAACTTATACAGAATCCAAATTGCCAAACTTAGTGATAATGTTGTAAAAAAAATTCTCATGTCTTCTGTTACTTTAATGTAGTGTAGAAGAATGATCCAGGACCCTATTTATTGTGTAAATAGATCACAATTAGTTGTTTCATTGATCAAAAGTTAAACTGAGAGAAACAAAAGTTGAAAATGGATCAATACAAAACACACTTTTTGTAATTATTAGACATCTCTTACAGTGGACTGCAGCATAGTACAAATTATACCACCTTAAGTCTAATTGCTTTCAAATTAATAAATTCTATGCTGTAAAATAATTGACGGTTGACTCAGCGCTCCTTTGATGATGCTCCTCCGTCTATTTGTTTGCAGCAGTTGTTCATCTCTTTCAGTGATGCTGTACTGCTTCCTCACGCTGCACAGCTGGCGCAGCAGCTGGCACAGGTACAGGCCACCAAGGTCTATAGCACACATGTAGCACATGTAGGTGGGAAAGAGGGAGAAATAGGACACACACACATCTGTAGGGTCAGGTGGATTCTTTTTACGTCAGGTGCATCCCTCCTTTTGCAATCTCTTAATGCACTCACCGAGAGGATCAGGCAGGCGAGTCACTGGCCTGAAACTAACCTCCACAACACACAAGGTGAAAGCGTGACCCTTATACGCACTGGTGTAGCACATTAATGCAGGTACTGGCAGTGCTCCATAAAGAGGATGTACAGGAGAGAGAGTGGAATAATCCCATGGTGTTTCCCACGTGTGTGTGTTTGTGTCACTGGAGTGAGGGAAGATTATGGAGGGGGTGAGGAAGAGGTAAAGAGGAGCAGACAAGAAGATAAGGAGATTGCGACCCAGACAGGGAGCTAAGAGCCAGACCATGTTAAAGGCAGTCGATAAAGAAGACAAAGTACTTCAGGCACGCTGAGGAGGGAGTCTGCTCAGTTCTTGCTTCCATCTGCGGTGTTAAGTACGAGCTCGAGGAGTGAGAGAAGGCAACCGAGAGCATGTGTGCAAGAGAGAGTAAGCCGGGGCATCTGGTTTTGTTAAGGCCTTAGAACATTCCTTCCCTCTGTTTGACTCTGGCTGGCAGCTTTTAAAGGGACACGTTCACTCTCATATCCTGCTCTGGGCATTGCCCTCTCTCTTGAAGTTTGATTTATGACTGCTGAGGGTCACAGACAAGATGTGTGTCTGTTTATATGTGGGCTTTTCTGCATGACATTCAGGGTTGTTACAGAGGAGAAATGTTATGTCTTTTATGAGAGAGGAGTAAAAGCATGTTGAAGGCAGCAGACTTCAGATGTATTTGTTTATTTCCTATTCAAGTGTTAGCCGTTTTGGGGTTTTTGCTCACTAATCATTAAGCACACACATACAGAGCATGATTATCACCACTAGCAAAAATATTATCTTCAAGAGAAATTTCAAGGGACATTCTTGAATAGCTAAAATAAATTAATTTCAGATGTTTGTTTTCCCTATTAAAATGAAAGAAGTCATATTCCAAGCCTGAAATAAATAGGCTTGGTGCTTGAATAAAATGTATTTTTTGGGGATGATGCAAGCCAGGTGAAACTTACACTTGTGCCCACACTATACAACCGCATTATAATAACATATCATTAAAAACCAACACTAAACTGCACAGTTATCACGAAAACTAACCCAAGATGACAGCGATGAGTCTACTGTCCCATGATGCAATGCTTTTGTTACATGATACGGCAGGTGTCATGGTATGAATCTCAACACATGAACGTGCCGCATAAGTAACAGGGTTTTCATGCAGTGGATTTGATTGGGTCATTATCCTCATGTCACTCCTGGGGATAGACGGGTCTTCAATGCAGGAAAGGGCCGACCACAACAGTTCTTCAGCTGGCAGCTTTAGCTAGTACATGAGGACATAAAGCTTGCCAGTGAAGAACTGCTGTAGGTCAGCCAACGAGCACCTTATACCCAACATGCACTTATACACACCATAACCTGAAGAAAAATACGGGCAGAACATCAGTAAAGTCAACCAAAGGGATCTTAATTGTCATCTGTGACAATAAGTGAGGCTAGGATGAGACACCTGTCAATAAATCAAATGCACCCCTAAACATACTCCTTTTTAGGTCCTAATATCTCCCTAATGAAACATAATTCTCAAAATCACCATCAAGGCACAAACTAGCGAGTTACATAAGTTGTTAAGGGCACAACTTCATCTGACAAAAAAATAATGGCTTTGTATTTCAAGAGAAAAGTTGGGACCTTTTCAATTGAATTCTATGCAGTTGGAGATTTTTTTGGAGCCAGCATCTAGCAACCATTACTTGTGCTCCATCTTAAGGCGCTTCAGCATTGGTTTCAGCTTTTGGCCATGGCAGTTGCCGCTTGGCACACAAACACACACACTCCTTCTTTCTGTGCTGGCTTTGAAGGGAACTTGTTGTGGGAGAGAGGTGTGGAGGTAGAGAAAAGATATCTGATAGAACAACTTTATACCATTTTTTTGTCCGTAATTGTGAATACTGTGGTGTATGGCATGTTTAAATGTGTGTGCACACGTAAACAAATGAGCTGCGTGTGTTTACCAATATGGAACTAGCCCGCATCAGACATGCCAGCCTACTGTTTTAGCATTCTCCCTGCTTTTGCTATAATTGAATACAGAAGTCTTTTGCTAGCTAGATAGCTTGGCCTCTGGTTACAGCCTGGAACTCCTGATAGAAAACAGCTCTTGTCCTGTGGGGCAGTTCAGTTTACAGCAGCCATACAGGGCTGAATGAAGGAATTTCCCTTGCAGTTCAGACACTTACACTCCCTTGGGTGTGTGACTGCTTTACTGACATGTCAAGTATTTTGTTATTTCACCTTGAGAAATCTCCATTTATTTTCATCCAGATGAATGTCAGTTTAAGAAATGTTGATAGAAGGATGACACCCTTAAGAGTACCTACGCAGGGCCAATTTGGTCCATCTTCTTTACTATGAAATAGTTTTGAAAGTTTAACCATGGCCTAATCGAGTTTTAAAAATTAAAAGTGACAAGAAAACCCTTTATGTGATGGTTCACTTTAACATTCCCTTTCCGCTGGCCACTGAGTAATATTTGTGAGTAGCCCAGAATTTGTCTCGCCTGGCTTCCATTCAGCTGGCCTGACTTCAACTATTGCAGTCACTCAGTCTGAAAAACCTTTCCCTAGCAGCATATTCTTACACAGTTCAAGGACAGGACTTTGGGCAAACTAGCTCTAAGCAGCACTGCGAACCCAGCAACCCCTGGAAACTCAATGAACCCTGCACTGCTCTGAGCAACAGTGGAAAGCTCTGGACTACAGAGACACATATACAAAAGCACACACTCTCAATTTGACTGAATGGTCCTCCTCCACAAAAATAACTAAATGGGCTGTGGGCCTTGATCTTGTACTGAATCCAGAGGGATCCATTATGGGTGTGTAATATTGGAGATGAGATCCAGGGCAAAGGCTTCTCCTTTGTACTCATTGAGTGAATTTGTAAAGAGGCACCTGATATCTACTGGCCTTTGTAAGTAGTGAGGAGATATGTTTCTTTTGGTGCTCGACAGATTGTATTTAAACTGAAGTAGACTACAGTTTTACAGAGAGATGGAGAAGGAGGTCAACAGATGAGAAAGAATAAGAGACAAGAAAAGGATGATGGAAAAAAAAAAAAAAAAAAAAGCAAACACTAACAAGGTCAGAGATCAGCACTGCTACAATAAAACAAACTGGTGATGACCATGTAATAACCCCAATGTGACAAAGGATGAAACAGCAAGCCTCCCTCTGGCCAAATAGCACAAGCTGGCAACTTGTCTGTTCAGCTCCAAAACATTGAATTGCTTACTAACCCAAGCTAGTAGAAATATCTGAGTGCAGTTGTGCGGTAGCTAGAAAAGTGACACTCTACAGGGCACGATTGTCATCCGCAAACCACACTATCCCGTTCTTTCCTGCAATAGCAAGGGAAATTAACATTAGGACACCTTTTGTCATTACCAGGTTATCAATGTATCACTACTTTGTATGTCACGTGTTAATTGTATTATAAATAGTTAGCCTGATGCAATCTGCAGTCATTTTTACATGACACTACTGTAGCTTCCTCTTGAACATCAAATGCTTCGGTGTTAAAATAAATCCTGTTTTCTATGCTGTCTAGACATGCAAGGCTGAGAGGAAATTGAATGAAACATAAGAATGAGCACTGAAAGGTACAAAACAAAAAAAGGACTATGAAATAAATTTACACCCTCATTACACCAATAGCATGCATATTTATAATTGCTTTTTTCACATAGCATGTTGTGAAAGAGAGCTGCAGTCCCCCTCCTAATGTAATTTACAACCCCTATTATTACTCAGCTACGGTATGTTCTTTTTCTGCTTACGATATGTTAACCATGCACACTACACGCACACCAGGCCATCCCAGAGTGGAGAACACAGTGTACCAGAGGAGTGATTTATTACACAGAGCTGACGCTTCCCAGGACAATTACATCCAGCCTAAGCAACAGGCTGAAAATGGCTCCTCGGAGTGTGTACGCAGAAATATGCAAACACAATAAGTACACAGTGCATGTGTTTGATTGATTCAAGCGCAGTTGGCAGTGTGCAAGGGATAACTTAAGTCGTTTAGAACAAGGCATACTGTCACCATATTGAGTCATTGTTCTTAGGTAAACATGCACAGAGAAACATCCCATATATGTTTGTATTTTAGGCATTTTAAGCTTTTCCCAAGGCAATGCCATTAAGGGGACAGATGGACTAAATATCTATTAAGCTCCAAAAGCAAAGACAAAGCTCTGAAACGCACACTTACACTTGGACGAAAACTAGGCCAAAAGGTGTGTTTAGTGGTAATAGAGATAAGGTGGTGGTTAACTTGGGTTTAGGATGAGGGCAAACGTTAAAACAGAAGTGAGGTTTGACTAAAGAAACACTTTAACCAAAGTGTTCTAAAATGCACTGTGTAACTTTAAAAAATAAATTACAACCTACTGACATTTTGCAAAACAGCCACGTATCAACATACCCTCATACATAAAGTGACTTTACATAGAGAGCGCTCCCTATGGGGCATGGGAAACACCCTATTTGTTTTTCAGTGCAACCTAACTTGTTTGTTGGGTGACTGTCAGTTAAGTTTGAGCTGTAATGATCTTTCTCAGTAAATTTGAATGATGGCTTATTGCCTAAGTATGATTTAAAAAAAAAAAAAAAAAAAAAAAAAAAAAAAAGAGAGAAAAACACACACACAATAGGATGGAGAATGGATCAAATCTACGAATGTTTGCCAATAACAACGTACCCCAGAGGGCCGTCCAGGGAATGACTTGGCAAGAAAGAATGGGAAGCCCCATGAATCCTTCTAGGAATGCCATTTCTTATCCAAAAGCCTGTATTTTTACATTTGTACAATTTCAGTGTCATGGTGGTAAGTAGGGATGCACCAATATGAAAATGTTGGTTGATAACAGATATTAACATTGCTGTTATGGCCGATGACCATTATTTACCAATGTTGATATCTGTACAAATACAGAAGCCCTAAAAGGCAAGGTGGAAACAAAAGGTTTTTGGGTATTGTTGGCCAAAAGTTTATCTCCTACGTAGGAGATACTATCTCGTCATTTATGTTAATTTTTATTAGCCATGTGGACCACTGGTAGAGAGAATTAAGAGGCTGGTTGCCTCAGCAAGCAGCTGAGTTTACAATAATTTGCTTACTAAAATAAACAGACTACATACAGACAATTTTAGTTTTATGCATGTTTAGCAATTCACTATTATGCTCGTAAAACAGCATCACCGGAGACAGAGCAGATTGTTTTCAACATGTATGACTGTTTAACAGTTGTATTGATAAATTATTGGCTTGTTACTCATGAAAGTTTTAGATTCTGGTAAGCTTCTTATCTGTCCTCCAAAAAGATATCAGCAATATCCATTTCACAAGCAGCATCACCCTGCCCTCATCTTTTTTGGTATTGCAGTAATCTAAAATATTTTCCCTTGAATCCATATGCTTGGCAGAATAGCTGTTTTCTTTTTTACAGCAGCCTTAGGCACAACCCAGAGTAATTAGTTTAGTACCAGCATAACAATCGCGCATATCCAAGTCCAGTTTGATTGATCTCAATTATAACAGAAAAAATAGTAATGCATGAAATTAATTTATTACGTTTGTAGGGATTAAGTCCTCTGCCGTTCTCCCACTCATAATGTTCATGGGGGTTGGGATTGGAGTAATGCAGTTCTAAAACACTTCAAGTGGAAAGAAAAGTTACTATTGTTGTCTAGCAAACATAAATATCAGTGTAGACTACAAAAATAATCCAAAACATGCATTTGTTTTAGAATTTGCCTTTCATCTATTGTATAATATCAATAATGACTCCACCAGTAACTCAGATTCTGTAAATTATTATTTAAGGAAAATGGCCATCTTGGTTCGGATAACTAGCTCATTTACAGTTAATCTGATTTTCATTTCTAATCACACTAGAAACCTTGCAGCACTTGTTCAATCAGCTCTGTCATTTTCATGCACTCTTCCTGACATAATCAAGGATCCATATTTGGATTTTATAAACTCCATTAAAGGAACACGCCGACTTATTGGGAATTTAGCTTATTCACCGTAACCCCCAGAGTTAGTCGATACATATCCTTCTCATCTCCGTGCGTGCTGTAATGCTGTCTGATGGCTCCAGCGGCATCATGCCAGCACAGAACATGCAGGTGAATGGTTCCAGCAATCCTACTGCTCCGAATAAGTGACAAAATAACGCCAACATGTTCCTATTTACATGTTGTGATTTGTAGTCACAGCGTGTACAAAAACAACGTAACATGACACACAGCCATCTTCTAACTGTAAACAAACCGGGAACTATATTCTCAGGCGGAAGAATATAGTACTTGGGCGGAGTGATATACTTGCAGCAAGCCTGTCTGAGAAAATAGTTCCCGGTTTGTTTACTGTTAGAAGATGGCTGTGTCTCATGTTACGTTGTTTTTTGTATAGGAACATGTTGGCGTTATTTTGTCACTTTTGTCACAATTCGGAGCAGTAGGCTAGTTGGAACCAGTTACCTGCAGGATCTGTGCTAGGCTAAGCTAATGCTGGAAGACAGCGTTACAGCACGCACGGAGATGAGAAGGGTATGTATCGACTTGTCTTACTCTGGGGGGTTACGGTGAATAAGCTTAATTCCCAATAAGTCGGCGTGTTCCTTTAATGGCCACATTAAATGTTTAAAATGATGCTTCTTAGGAGTGGACAACTAGTCCAAACTATTGGAATGAAGATGATTATTAAAATTCTATACTTTTGCATCCCCCGGTGTGCACGTCAGTATGTGCGCATGTTTACATTGATCTCAGCTGGTTTGAACAAGATCACATGTGCACACCCAACCCCCATAACCCTTTACCCAAGGCCATGACAAATTGCTTTCAAGTCAAGAGTGGATCAATATATTTGTCAGCGCTTCCCTCCTACAGCCTTGAATTGGATTAGGGAGAAGGGCGTGAATTTTATATATATATATATATATATATATATATATATATATATATATATATATATATATATATATATATATATATATATATCTCATTCACTCATAATGTAGGTCAATGGTGGCTGAATTGCATTGATAAACACGCTAAAAAGCGATTATGCGTCTTGATAACACGCATATATATACACACACACACACACACAGAGTATGTGTACTTGTGTGTATGTACGCACAAGCAAACCTTGCTGAAGTGTAATTTTGGTGGAGCGGCATGCTAACACTAGCACTCTTTCAGAGTAGGTTCATCATTCGTACTGCTTGCTTCTCAAAATGACGAGATAGGGGAGGCAAGCTGAAAGTGACTGAAACTAATTATTGTGGGCGTGTGTACAATAGGAATAATCTATATGCATGAAGTATGTGCACAAGCCCATGTATGCATGCATGGGGATATAGGGGGAAGGGGGGATCCACGCCCTGTTTTATAGAAGCACGACTAGCTTGTTCTCTCACAACACACAAGCAAATGCACAAACTTACGCCATGTGATTTATGAAATGCCACATGACACTGACAGAAAATGAGGGAGTGTGCATTTATACACAGGGCTAATGCACATATATGCATGCATGTGCATGAGCCCTGTGCATCAATGTTGTATAATCTCTAATTGTGCCCATGGCTGCTGTGTATGTGGTGGAAGACAGGAACGTGCACAAGGAATTCTTTAAACATGGACTGTAGACACGTAAAAGGCTAATGTTTTTTCTAGTACAGCTGTTCCCCTGGTAGGAAGCATAGAGTAATGTCCCAAAGTGCTGCAATAAGACTGTTTCTTCTACTTTGGGGGAGAAGCTGGAGGGTTGGGGTTAAAGGAGAGCAGACTGATCTCATGAAGTGGCGTATGTATGACACGCCAATTTGTATGCCATTTTGGCGTGTTATCAAGACGCATAATCGCTTTTTAGCATGTTTATCAACACAATTCGGAGTGAATGTTCGCCGTAGTGAGTATTATAAAGGGACATAGGTCTGCGTAAGGAGGTTGGTTGGGGTGGTGGATGGGTAAAACATAATTTTTTATTTTATTATTATAACATTATTTTTATTTTTATTTTTTTAAGCCTTCCCCAATGTTTCTTTCCTAAACCAAAGTGTTTGTTTTCCTAAGTGTGTTTTTGTCATTTTTTTCTGTTTTTGTAGCTTTTTTGTGTTCTTTTCCTAAACCCAACCTTTTTTTTTTTTTTGCGCAATAACACGCAACGTGGCGATGCCACGTGGTGGGTATGTTTACATCTGCTGTATACAGCGTAGACATACACGTGGATAGCTGAAAATGCGTACAGATAACACGCCATTTGGCTTTAGGAAAGTGGCGTGTATGTTTACGCAAAGTCATGATCCCATGTTGAGGAGAGGGATACAGAGAAAGACAGCAGTAAGGGTGGGGCCCATGAAACATGGCATAAACAAGTAGACTCACATTGCTGCGGAGGAGGGTCTGGCTAGTCCACACAACATTCCGGGATGGGAGAAAAACGTGCTTTGGTTTATTGGCATTTCTTGAAACCAATCACAATCGTCTTGGGCAGCGTTAAGCGCAGGACAGAGACCCGGTGCCGCAGCAAAATAGCCTCGGGAAGAAACTCGTTTTGGTGGAACATGTGTACGTTCAAAAGTTCTTTTAGTTGTAAAACAGAAACCTCAGATTGGACAGAAGGTCTAGCTAGCTGTCTTGATTTACCTGCAGAGATCTGAGGAGCAGTTAACCAAGTGATGTAAATTGTCAGGATGTCAGCAGGTGGGAAAAAGGAAGAGGGAATGGCCCCTTCAGTAAAGTCTTGCAGAGCATCTGGAGCCAGGAATGCATGGGAACAATATTTTTGTGTGTGTGTGTGGAGAGGGAGGCGGGTGGTATCTGCTTCAGTGATGTCGTGAAGTGAGAATCAGACAACCTGGTCTGGGTGTTCCCACCACGCACTGATGAGATAATGATGCAGCATGACTCTCAAACTGAGTGTGTCTGATGCAAGCTCCCTGTGAAGGACACTAAGTGTCAAATTTTCTACACGCACACAAACAGATCAAATAATCCTTTAGAAAATATACCAGAGAGAGAGAGAGAGAGATACAGAAACAGTAGGGTGGAAGTACTGTAGGCGTGTGAACACAGGGTAAAGGGGCCCAACATAAAGAGAAGGTTTGTGTGCTTCCTCCGGCTGTCATCTCCCTTCCTACCACTGGGAAGAAGTGTGTCAAAGAGTACATTGTTTCTCTCCATGTATCTGTTTGTGTCCATCCCTTGCTCTGGCTAAACGGTCTCTCTCTCTCTCCCTCTCTCTCTGTATGTATATCCTTTGTCAACCTCCCCCTCTAACTAGCAGTTTAGTTAGGGTGCTGAAAGACAGGAAATGCTTGTAGGGCAAATGAATAAGAAGTGGCAGCTGCCCATGCGTGGTACGAATCCTGAGAATCTCGTCAGTCACATCCCTTCACCTCACCCATCCTCCTTCAGAGAAGGAGAAAAAGACAGGGAGGGCTGAAACACGCCAGGGACCATATCCTTAATGACTAGTGTCTATTTGCGACTATTTGCTTCACCAAAGATTTACATTTTAAAATGCAAACCACTGGTTTACTATTTTGAGTTTCCTCTCTGAGGTGACTATTTCACCCTTTATTTTCTGTCATTTCTGCACTTGGCAGAACAAGGTATTTATGGCACACAAACCTTCGAGTAGCTGACGAAATGGAATAACAATGCAACACTGAGCTGTAAGCAATCAAACACAAAGAATAAAAATAAAAGTTTGGTCCTCCACTTCCCTATCTGTCTTTCACATATGGTTTCCAAATGTCTTTGCAATGCCACCTCAATCCTGATGCATTTCATTTCCAATTTAGCTAGTAGATGATGGCTTAAACAATAGTCACACTACAATACATGGCACTTGCTTTGTTAACTAGCACATCTGCTCTTTGCTCCCCCCAAGTGTTAAACCTGCAATAGATGATTTTTTGCCCACTCTGGGAAATATTATCACCTCTGACCTTGATTAGACAAACTGGTTACAAAAAGCTGCATAGTAACACATTCAGCAGATACAAAGCAACATTATATCATTCATTTGGGGTCGTGTTTCTTTTCTCTATTTTTAGCTCCAGTTTTGGTCTCCACCAACACCAGAGGTGAATATCTCTTTAAGGTTACTCTATTTTAATTCATTACTACATCTGTGGATAGAAATATGTCTTTGTAATTAACTGCACCTGACTGATAACCTTATTCTTCACTCAGCCATCAACCTATGCCTTTCACATTTGTTTGGCAACATGGCATCATGACTTACATACACGCCACTTTCCTAAAGCCAAGTGGCGTGTTTTCTGTATGCATTTTGAGCTTTCCACGTGTATGTGTATGCTGTATACAGCGGATGTAAGCATACACACCACGTGGCATCTCTCGTGTTATCGCGAGAACGTGCCATGCTATCGCAAGAACGTCCCACGCGTTTAAAAAAAAAAAAAAAAAAAAGTTGGGTTTAGGAAAAGAATATTGGAAGGCTTTATTTATAAAAAAAAAACAAAACAAAACAAAAAAAAACTGTTGATAAATGCCACACGCCGGACGCGATCCCGGCTTTCCTGGGTGAAATTCCTGTGTTTTACCCATCCAGACTTCCGTCCTTTCATACTACTCGCTACAGCGATAATTCACACGTAACGTAGGTCAATGGAGGCCAAACAGTGTTGATAAACACGCAAAAAAGCAATAATGCGTCTTGATAACACGCCAAAATGGCATACAAATTGGCGTGTCATACATACGCCACTTAATGAGATCAGTCTGTGTTTGGAGACAAACATTTACTTCACGCAGTCCAAACCCAACTGTCTTTAGCCTGTCATCTCGGGATGTAGATCAGCACCCATTAAGGGGTGGGTCCCACACAACGTAGAGATCGTAATTTGGTATCTGGGTTCCTGGTGTAATGAGATAAACTTCTAATTAGATCAAAGAGGATTAAGAACCTCTCGTCTTTTGCACTGACACAAGATGTAATGATAAGATGATGGCAGCTTGGATGATCAATGAAAAAAACGGGGCAGGTAGAGGTCAGCTGCCATTCAACCGCATGCTCATTACACTTCAGTCAACAGGGTGTGTATGTGTGTGTACACGGACATGGCCGGGGCATGTTAGACTAAAAAGAAATGTTTGTGTGTGTGTGTGTGTGTGTGTGTGTGTGTGTGTGTGTGTGTGTGTGTGTGTGTGTGTGTGTGTGTGTGTGTGTGTGTGTGTGTGTGTGTGTGTGTGTGTGTGTGTGTGTGTGTGTGTGTGTGTGTGTGTGTGTGTGTGTGTGTTTCCTGCCGCTCTGGCCCCAGCTGTACCCATATGGCCTGAGAGCACAGTTTGCTAAGCTAACCGAGACATTCACCCTGAGTTAGTGAACTGGAAGAACGCTGTGGTCTGACAGACATAATAATACAGATCCACATTTCATTCACAGAGGCCACGCCCTATTAAATATCCTCTATAATACATTGTACAGGTGTTCACTTAATACATTAGATACAACATGATGAATTTAATTATTGAATACAGGGAGTAGGTTACCACATGACTAGACTGAGGTAATTACTGATGCATTTATTCCCGTGAAATCAACCAGCTTGAGTGTAAATGGGCTTTATTTTGAGTTACTCATGTCTTGACATTTTAAGGCTTTAATAAAGAATTTTTTCCTGCATTTTAAGTTCAGTTAAGACTCTGGTCAATTCTTCCTAGTTCTACATGTCAAGTCATAAAGAATAATAATGCATGCAAAAAGGTTCAAATTAAAAGTTACGTCAAAGAACTGAACAAAGCTGTGTCACCGTAATAAAGCACACCAGCCTTCTGTGTTTCTTTCTTTAGTCAGAGTAGATAAGACACCTCGATTTATTTAGAAAAAAAATTAGGTAGTCACAAACCCTTAATAATTGCATCAGCTGTTTATTGATTAAATTTGATTAAATCTTTAAGTCTATGAAATGCTGAACAAAGAAATGCCTATCACAAGTTCTTACATAGTCATTTGTTGTCCGAATAACAGTCTAAAATGCAAATACATTAAATAAAAAAAATATATAAAAACAGAGAGGCAGAACATTCCCTTCATTTGAGAAGCCAAACCCAGCATTTATTTGACTTTTTTGCGTAATTAAATAACTTGATCGATATTCAAAATTGTTGCACATTCATTTTCTGTCAATCAACTGAAGCTAATTTTTCATCAGTGTAACGCATACGGAAATACATCATCACAAGTATAAGGCAACACTGGTGGTACACATGTGTAGTTTGTATACCGATAGTCTTTAACTTTGACGTTCCACCTCCGGGATTGTTCCGGTGCCGCAGGAAAATCCGCAGAATGCATGTATTTTTGCCGTTTTCATCCGTTTCCTTTCACTTTTAAATTAAATTTTAAACTCCGGTGGATTTATGAGGACTATGGTTAACTGCTCCTTAGATATCTGCATGGTAAATTGAGACAGCTAGCTAGACTATCTGTCCAATCTGAGTTTTCTCTCGCACAACTATTTTAGAGCAGCTCCGCGTGGAGTGGTGTGATTGGTTTAAAGAAATGCCAATAAACCAGAGCACTTTTTCTCCCATCCCGGAATGCTATGTGGAGTAACCAGACCCTCCTCCGCTTTGCAGCGTGTGGATGGTCTGGCAAAGCGAGACTAGTATACTGGTAACTCCATGAAGCCGTCTTATACTCACCACAAATCTTTCTGTCTGCAGTATACTGATAAAGAGGATTTGGTCAAGTAAACTTCAACCACAAAAAATATTTGTACAAGAGTTTTTGGCATATGCATCTACCTGTCTTTATTACTTTCTCTCCTTTTAGCCTGTCCATTGCCCCTTTCTATCACTTCTCCACCCTTCAATCTTTCCTACACTCATCTCTCATGCACTTCATTAAGCTCTCTTCGTCTGCCTTCAGAGCTTTCATCTCGCATTTCCCCCCTCTGTGATCTATTTAATCCTTTAATATGATGATGATGATGATGATGGGTTAATATACAACTTCTCTAAACTTTTTGATCTGCTACTTTTTGATGATATCCTACGCACCTACGCCCGACAAAAGAGGTGTGCAAAAAAGCTTTCCTACGGTTAACATACATGAAAGAAACCATTATTTCCCATAATTTGCCACCGTAGCTAAACCGAAAAAATATCATCGTCCTTGCTCTCGCTTCATTTTATCCCTTTCTCTCCTCCTTATCCTGCTCAGCTCTCTCTGTGTCTTTAGGTTGGTCAGTTCAGCGAGGCAGAGTTACATTCCTGGGATGCCTGCTACATATGGTCCACATTCCAGCCGGTCTGCCGAGAGGCCCAATGCTCCTCACCGCTGGCCCTGCAGAGACCAGCCCAAATCTGAGCGTGCTACAGCATTGCTTTAGACTAAAATAATCTTTACACAGCTTAAGTTTAGCTCAGCCTGTGCCTGCATGAGGCTAGAACTGAAATTCAGAACTACTCAGTCTACAATGACATTTGATTTAGCTATCTGTCCTTGCAGGCTGCTGTAGTTTCTTTCTCTGTACATCTCTTCCCCCAGGCTACTACCTCTGGCTCCGTGTGTGTACATTTACATTTTTGTTGCTAGAGAGAACCTTTCTAGTGGCCAGGCACACACAGTGCAACATGTGTTGTACATGTGTACTGGCCTGGCAAACCACACACAGCCCTGCTGAGGAGTGGTGACTATCTCTCCATCTGAGGCAGTAACAGTATAGTCTTGGACACATTTGGAATAATGTAAGCGCTGCATCACCAAATACTATATCTTAGACTTTGCCATGCTGCACATACCCACACATCCTTGTCCTGTGAATGTGTGCACATGCAAGCACAAACAGAGAGTACATCTGTCTCTTCATCAGACAATACCATACACACACCTACATACAGCACGCCAACAGCTGCCTCTTAACCAGACACACACCCTTTTAACACGCTTACAATTTATGTAGTTAGTAACCTATTACAACTGTATATGGACATTAGAAGAAACATTTAGATATTCAACAAACAATGCTGCAAAAATTAGCCTAAGCTAATCAAAGTTAGCTCTCTTAGGCTGTCTGGGTGTGGCCATAAAAATGTGCAACCTCATTGCAGCTACCGCATTTCCACCGCAGATCCTCCCCTCTTTGATTGGCCATCAATAACGATCAATGTTCAGTCCTGCTCACTTACACCAAGTCATGATGGATTGGTCATTCATACGATTAAATTAGCAGAGGAGGACTCAAATGACACATTTTTAAATGTTAGCGTTCTGATCAATGTCAGCAACTCTGACGGGGTAAATCGGTTCCAGATCCTACTGTGGGTATTTTGGAAAGTTAAGTAAAAGGCCTGTTTGTCAGACCTTCCCAATTTGCCGACCCTTGCATTTAGACATTTGCATAAAATATCTCTGTCTCTCTCACACACACACGTGACTCTTAGGATGACTTGACATTTGACTCTAGATTATAGGGCACAGGGACACAACGTTGCTGGCACAAACACCAGATTCCAATCTTTCTCCCCTCTTACATGCCCGTTCTGTGTGTCTGTGTCTGGGGAGTGGCACAATGGACGTCACTACTGGACGGCTGTATTAATCACATCTAGCCATGCAGAGATAATGACTGTGCCAGCTTAACACACACACACACACACACACACACACACACACACACACACACACACACACACACACACACACACACACACACACACACACACACACACACACACACACACACACACACACACACACACACACCAATTCAATGTGGCTAAACAATCAAAGCTCAGACAAAGCAAACACTCAACAAGATGGCAAAGGGAAGAGGGTGAAAAAGAGCCCACAAGAAAGTAACTTCTTAGCAGTGAAGAGTGGTACACTGTACTGTACGTAGCCGCAGAGTGTCTGTAGTGGTGAATAAGGATGTCATCTGAACAGCAACTGACTTTATAAAGTCATTATTCTTCACAAATCAACAGTTATTACCCTTGAATAGCAAGAATGCAGCTATTGAGGTGTCAGATTCTGTTCTTTTTTTTTTTTTTTTTTACTTAACGTAAAACATGGTGTGACCTTTAATCTGGACAATATTTCATGCAGTTCTTTAGGACTCTACTAACAATAACTATTTCATCACATACCAGTCCTTTAACACCCATAATGGGTCATTGTAGCCAAAGTAAAAGAGGCCTTGTAAATACGTTACTGCACTCCTATATGTGAAACCAGCCCCAACACAGCACTTCCTGCATGGGTGGGGCATGTGCTGGGACTCTGACATTATTACCACCGGCGAGGTTATTTCTTTTAAAAACAGCTCTGGGCATTCAAATGGTGGCATCCTCTGACCAGCCTGCAGCATCATGTATAATTCACTATTCATACCCAAAGAGGGGATAATTACAGCAGGCCGGGCACTCTTGAGGAAAGGAAAGGCAGTGGGGGAAGCCGAAGAAAGCCCTGTGCAACTAACAAGCATTTCCAAAGCATCTCCGGCCTGAAAGCGCAATTTCTTTGATTCATTGTGTAGAATTGGAGGAGAAAAGCAGGGGAAAAAAGGACATTCTTACGTTTGCAATTGAACCAGATGAGCTTGTCAGTGCTGGGAACCTCTTATGAATCCCTCACAACTACAGTCTGAGGGAAAAAAAAAAGGCAAGTCATCGGCCAACAGAAATGGACATTATTTGCACAAGGTCAAGTTATCCATCAGGAGCTTTTATGCCAAAGATCAGAGCTGACAAGGTCTGAACTGTCATTTAGCTGACGTAGATGGGAAGCAAGAGGAAAAAGCCACTGGTTGCTAAACCGAATGCAAAGACGAGGAGTTGGAGCTCAGCAGCCAGGTCTTAATGAATCATAACCATACTAAACACAGTTTTCTACCAAAGAAGAAAGAATTTGAGCTTTAGAAGCTGAGCTTGGATAAGTTGTTATATTTTAACCCATTGTCTTCCTCAATGTTGAAATCTTTTAACTGAAATTGCAAAGGCAAAATGTCTGAAGGCCTTGAACACTGCCTATGAGATTACATAATCACTGTCACTAATTCATAGAAAATGGGGGACAGAGTACATGGACTGTCTAAACTTGCAACAGGTTGATCAGCACAGCGCAATAACTAGGGGCCAGTAAAAGAAGGCAAGCAACGAAAAACAAAATGGGCAAAGTGAAAAAAAGCTTTGAGGTATAAAAATTACAATAGGTCATGTCATGTATTTTGCTATATATGGTTACAATAGTGCTGGAAGCATTCCACAGGTTCACTCAAATACAACCACGCCTTACCTCCACCAATTTACACCTCTGTAGACTCCTGGAAGTAGATCCTGATGCCATGATCTAAAGTTGGTTAAAAGTCAAGAAGACTGTAGGCACCTGGAGACACTGAGGGGGGAAAACAGCATAAGACAAGCTTTAAAAGGGAAATGAATGACGCGGAGGGAGAGACAGAGAGAGGAGGAGGAGGAGGAGGAGGAGGAGGAGGAGATGGGGGCAACTCTCCACATCCATGTTGCTCTACAAAGGGTGGGGCCTTGAGGAATTCACGCTCTGCTTTCCTCTCGATTTAAAGCTTATCTTAATTAGACTATACAGGGTCAGTCTGCCTGTGCACTCAATTATGATTGAGTTATTGTGGTAAACGCATCGCAAGAGTGAGGAATGACTCCTCCATATTCTTTGACAAGTCAGCAGACAACTGTAATATAGACCCAACTCTTTCACTGCTGGATTTAGATTAATTCCACGTCCCAACGTTTGCCTCGGTAAAGACACACCCGCCCCATCCCATTATAGTAATATCCCCGCGCTGTATCGTATAGACAAATACAGAAAACAGTGATTCTATAGGCCGACCGACACACCGCCTTTAGTGCTAAATCATTCTGTTTAGACTGACAATGCTTATTAACAAAATAATCATAAAACATGTTATTATGTTAAGATGTTAAAATAACGCCGTAGCACGCCCTGTCCTGTGGCCTTTAAATGTCACCTCCGCTAAAAAGTTTGCAAATGTATTTGACAGTCGCACTTACTTTGGTTAAGGTAAATCCACAGGCTCCACCGAGGCACTTGTCAGTACGGTTATAGCCTAGGCTACTATGTCAAATATGCGCAATTTGTACCGTGCTTGGATGATATTTGAAGATTAGGCTATAGGCTCTGTTCGGACCGTTTCCCCCACGCCCAGTTTGCCTGTGGCATTCAGCAGGGCTGGCTTCTGTAAAGTTGCCACGTCCGTTACATTTCACAGACTAATGAAACCAAAACGACCTGCCAAGCAGTAACAAAAATACCCGACTTACTTCATAACTGCTTGATATAGTCCAATTAATCTAGGCTACTGCGAGGGACTTGAGCCAAAAGGTGCGCACATCAAGATGGCAATACATTTGTTATGTAATATTTTCCTAGATGAAAATGACTGAACAGAATCTATAAAGCCATTGGTAGGCTAGATAAGAGTCTCATCCCTGACTAGACACACAACACTGTGGACATTCTCACAGTCCGTTTTCTAACATTTTTCAGTGCTGAAGCCTTTCAGAAAACCCACAGCCACACCTTAACTCTCAATCATTTTTTCTGACAGTTCCAGAGGTTTCGACGATACGTTAAACCCGCAAGTTCACCCTGACCACACTGCCACTTTGTGCGTCTCGTGCACTCCGGTGTTAACGTTTAAACCTCTAAACAAAGAAATGTAAAAACGATCCAATATGAGTATCCGGTTGGCCGGTCCCACCCTGTGCTGCCTGCTCGTTGCTCCTCGGGGCTCCCTCCCCGGTCTCTCTCTCTGGTCCAACTCTTCTCTTCAAACCGGCTTCTCACTCCGATCAGCTGGCAGGGCCTTGACGTCACCACCTACAATCGGCCAATCGGGCGCGAACCGGAAAAGCCAGTGCCGACGCCCACTGCATACGCACTATAACGATCAGGTGCATCGACCAATGACAGCGCAGTTCTCTGTGAGAAATAAGGCGGTCACTAGAAATAGTGACCAATGGGATTACATCCGCCCATGGGAGGCGTTTTATCCTCTGACCTATTAGGTGTTTGGAAGTATTATGTGTGAAGTGTTGGGAACTTTTCTACACCAGCAGGCTACAGATGAAATTGAATATAATCGAATTGAATAATTATAAATAGTTGAAGTAATGTCTTAATTATATTATTGTAATGATGTCACCAGTCAACACTTCATAAGCCCAACTGGTAATTATCACAGCAAATGTCAATGTCAAATGTTGTCTAATGTATTTTCTTCTATTCTGGTAAAGTCAATTTGATTTATATAGCCCACAATCACAAATTTGCTTCATCATGTGTAACACGTGGCAATATCTATCTAAACCTCCCACAATTCTACTTTATTGCAGCAAAGGCCTGACTTTGTTGTCATCAGTCAAGTTCACATATAAGGTCTTCAATGTTCTGGTGCTGTAGTATATAACCAAACTTTGAACCCATTATTGTCCTAGAGCCCCCTCAGGTTTTCCAGTTTGGGCCTTTTTAATTTTTCCTAGGTGCAAAACTAACCAGGATTTTCCACCTCCAAGATAAATCTCTCGTCGTCCATGGTATTGTCGAGGAGACGTGTACGATATTGGGCGGTGTCTTTTGGTAAATTGATTGGATGCTCTTCGCTGTTTGACTTCCTGCTCGCGTGGAAATATAGTGCGTTACATTTACCTCAGAACTTGGAAGCTGGAGCTGGGAATGACGTCACACCCAAGTTGCATGTGTTCCTTGTGGGGTTAGCTCTAGCCAGGTTAGGCCATTGTTAGCAACATAAGTTGATAACACCGTATTATGCTGGTTTTGTTTTTGTGTCCATACAAACACTATAGCAACATGTCCACAGATAGAAGTTGAACAGGAATGTGTGTACAATTGATTTAGTAAGGCACAAATAAGACAGATGTGCTATAACTGTATGTTACTACAGCTTTCACAACTGTTGATGCACGCTTCTGGGACGTGCCACGGCACGGGTGGTGGAATATCATGCATGCATGTTGCATGCATGCAACGCAACGCTGACATGCCAGTTGTAAGGGTTGGTTAACACTGTCTCAGCTTTTAATACCATCTTAAAACCCAATGTCTACCCTAATTCAGCTGTTATAATGCTGCTTACTGTATGTCCTGTCATTGTCTTATATTTTTATAAATCTGCAAAGCACTTCCTGCTTGAAAAGTGCTCTATAAATAGACTATATTATTACTATAAGTTAAACAGATTTTAGGGGCACATTACAAATTCACTTAGCAGTTTAACTGCTTTATGCAACTGGAAGCAATTGCAAATACCATTAAGTGAGAAAATATGGCATTAGATTTAGGGCGTTTTTATACAGTATGTTACTTTATTCATTCCTAAAAGGCACCACCACTACTAGTTGGACTTTTATGTCCTTAATCTTGACAGTTATTGCTGTGCTAATACAATGTCCCTAACTGCTCAAGTAAATGACCCACTGAAATGGTGATATTGCCTACCTCAAAGAGACACAGCAGGTGTAGTTGTGTCATCCCCCTACCTTTTCTTCATTATATACATTTCCCATTCACCATCTCCTAAGAAGTCTCTGTATGGAACCCAAAATGTGCAAGACTGAAGTCCAAACAACCAAAAGTCCTTACCATTTTAAACTGTTAAACTGTAATCTTTTTTAAGCAAACACAGCATTCCTGTGGCTTGGAATGGAGAAAGAATTGGGTCCTACTACCAAATAAGTGATTGCATGTCTTGTGGATGAAAACCTCAATTGGAGGCTTGCTTGTTGAAGTCACTACAATTCCACATTTGGAAAAGAGAATTGAGGGTGCTACATTTTTCCTTTGAACCAGAGAAAAAAAAAAAAAATGAAACATTTGTGTGCCAGCTGTGGAAGTTACTCTCCCTGGAGGATTCAAGGTGAAATGAAAATGCACATGATGTAATTTACATGATGGGATCTTTGTTGGGAAGATTAGCAATGCAACTGTTCGGAAACAGTAGCAGCAGAGATTGGGGACTGAATGTGACATGAACACATGAACAGCAGAGAGAATAGAGTCTTTGATACTGACAAGCAGTGCCCACCCGGTGCTGCATAATTGAAGATACCTGAAGTCTTCTTAAGCCACTGCAGTGCATGCATGGGAAGAACCAAATCTTGAGTGAATTTTCTTATGACTTTTTAATGTAGTAAATATGTGCATGTTGCACACACATATTGTCGCATATTAGCATGGAGTTTGAGACCGAGGATCATTAGATGTTTCTACTTGCCTGTGCACATACAGTATGAATGCACACATATTGCGTGCATGTTTAGTTGCATGAGCATACACATGGCCACATACGAACTATAAATATGTGTTCACGTCAGGAGTGAATCCAAACAATGCAATTTATACAGCACCATATCAGTCAATAATATCTTTTGGCTGAGGCACATCAGAGAAGTTACACAGATCAAAGGCAACAACCTGTCAACCCTTTTGTTGTAACATATCTTAAACAGGCAGTAACACAATGCCGCCTCAGCGCAGTGACACAGCTTTTATGCCTTGCCTCAATTTATGTTGATGCATTCACAAAGCTGGGCAGGAATGCGCCACAGGCACACATCGTTCAAGACACCAATCCTTCCTCCCCTCAGTGTTCTTGCATTATTCTAGCATTAATCTGACTGTTTCCCTTCCTTCCCTTTCTTTCTGTTGATGTTAAACCATCAGGGCAGGGTGCAACATTCAGTTCATACAGTATCTCAGAGATGGTGCATTCTCTCACACACTAACTAATAAAACAGTTCCTGGAGTCTTAAGCAAATGTACATCAAGGGAATTGCCAGCTAGTTTAGTTGGTGACCCTCATGTTCAAATACTATTCAGAAGGATTGTGTTATCATGAGTGTTGATATGATTTTTATCAGGACTGAGCCCTTTTTAGAGGGATGAATAGGTTGAAATTGAAGGAATAGTTGGATTTGGGTATTTTACTTCTTTCACAGAGTCTGTTAATAATGAGCGCTTTTCTTATGTCCTTAAATGCAGTCTAAACATTTGTGAGGCTAGCTTACTGTAGCTCTACACAATAATGACATTTGTAGTATTTTATACTAGTGAAACCTTGGTTTAGCTAGTATTAGTAGTAAAAGTAGAAGTGGCAATAAGTGGAAATCCTCACTAGTATTAACCCCTGCACATTGGATAAGTTGTATTTGACTTGCGATATCCTCAATGCTATGCTATGTTCATTTGCTCAAACTTACGTTATGATTATTATTATAGGTATTTTAGTGATGCTCTCAGTCAGTGTTAGGTTAGTCTCGCTTTGCCAGACCCTCCTCCACACGCTGCGGAGGAGGGTCTGGCTAGTCCACACAGCATTCCAGGATGGGAGAAAAACGTGCTGTGGTTTATTGGCATTTCTTTAAACCAGTCACAATCGTCGTGGTCGATGCTAAGCTGAGGTGCTGCTGCAAAATAGCCTCTGGAAGGAACTTGTTTTGGTGGAACACGTGTACGTTCAAAAGTTGTTTAAGTCGTGCGACAGAAAACTCAGATTGGACAAATAGTCTAGTTGTCTGGATTTATCTCGCAGAGATCTGAGAAAAGGTTACCCATAGTCCTCATAAATCGACCGGAGTTTAAAATGCCAACACAAAGGAAGCCCAAGGCAACTGATATCCGGCTTATCATGAGACTTATCATGCATCACAGAGTAGGCAAGACTTTACGCTTTGCCTTCGGTGTGACGTGTTTAAGTCTATCAGTGGAACCATAATGCTGCCACTTCCTGTGTCTCTCGTAACCACACAGCAAAGACTCAACAACCATGCTGTGATTTAAGTGCAGCAGTACAACCGGTTAGTTAGAGCCACACATTTTCCATCCATATGTTTCTCCCCATTCCTCAATTGCCATCTTGCTCACCGAGTACATAAATCCCTCTCTAAAACAGATTCCAAGAAGCAATCGGCACCTCTGCCAGGCAAGGAGCAATCTGGAAACTATTCAAGCCAGGTAATGGCTCTCCAAAGCCGAACAGAGAGAATATTGCATAGTCACACACTACAACAGGTTGGGGAGTTTCTGCTTCAAGTGAGCGAAACCGTCTCTCGCAGATGGAATTGAGAGCCTGAAGCCATGAGTCAGAGGGTTCAGCACTGACAGGCTGGAGAGGATATTACCAAAACCATCCTGGCCATTCAGTATCAAGGTATTATGGTCCATGAAAGAAAGTGCAGCTCAATCATAAAGAGGGGTTAGTAAAGAACTTGGGTAGCATCACTTTTATCTGAGTGAAGTATACTGAGGTGCTGCAGGTAACCAACATGATAATATTTACTTCTATTGGGTGATTTATTTAACTATTTAAATTATTATGTAACGTGTAAGCAAAATTGAAATTATTTGCGGGTTACAGTCAGTAGGCCTATGCAGACTATTTAAACTAGACAGAGTCAGCCACACTAGCAGCTCTGTGAGGCTGTTCTTAGTCACAGCAGTGCTTTGAGCTAAATGCTAACATGTGCACAATCAGTGCTAAAATACAGATGTTTGGCAGATATAATGCTTAACATATTTACCATCTAATTTGCTAATTAGGGTTAAACCCACAGATGAGTACAGCTAAGGCTGATGGGATGTCATTAGTTTTGCAGCTATTGGTCAAATGGTAATGTGTGACCTGATGAAAAGTCAAGGGATCGCCAAAGTCTGTAGGCTTCATCCTTTGGGGACTATGAATACCAAATTTCATAGGAATCCATCTGATGGTTGTTGAGATATTTCAGTCTGGACAAAAGTGATGGATCTGTGTTTTTGTTTATTATTTTTAAAGAAATGGCAGAGCAGATTCCGAAAACAAATTCAGTGTGGCAGGGTTTACATTTTTATGATGTAAATTGAGGGAGCAAAAGCAATATCGGCTCCAAATATTGGCTCAAGAAAATCGGCAGCCTGTATCGGTATCGGCATCGGCACAAAAAAAATCCATATCGGTCGATCCCTAGTCGTCAGTCGGAGGAGCCATCGGCGTTCATTTGGGCTGATTTGACTTGTTGAATCGGCCAATGGGCAGTCGGACTCAATGACCAGTTACCGGAAATGACGAGCAGGATGAGCGTGACGAAAGCCTCTCAAAATCTGACGAAAACCTTTTAAACTAACTTTTGTCAGTCTTTGACAGATTCAGTAACCGCATGGCCTATTTCTCGCCTAAAATGTTTTCAGAAACACGTTTCGGTGAAGATTTTATTATTTTTTGCAGCTACTTAAATGTACTCAAAATGAGGCACAATATTCTGATCATGTTATTGAGAATTTTATAATAACATGTCCATCAGGGATGTACATCTCCGGTCTAATGCCGATGCGATATGCATCTTGATGCATTGCCAACAAACCAATACATATGCAGCAACTACCCATGCAATACGATTCCCCCCAAGTGTGATACAGTGCGATTCAACATGATTTGATTAAACACAATGCAAAGTGAACGTCAATAGAGTAGAGTACAGTTGTACTAGCCAATCACAGCACAGTAGGGCGGGACTAGGCAGAACACTCAACTATGTTTTGATACACCTACGGCAGTATCCGGCATCCGGCGTGACAGCCTCTTGCTTATGTAATAGAGAGGAGGAATCAATCTAAATATCAAATTATTGTTCACATTTCTAAATAAAGGTATAGAGCCTCTACTACTACTTACATATAAACAAATTAGATTTTACCGATGCAAAGATGTTAGAAACGATGAATCTGCGAGTTCATCCCAAATTATATCCGGAACACACTTTTTTTAATTGGTGCATTCACATTGTGCACTTTTATGTCAGCACACTGATGTGAATCTTACTATCCCAAATGTCCATGTGGTTATGGCACTCTTTAGTTCTTAAAATAAAAGTGTCAAGACTTTTCTCTGAATCGTTGACCACAGAGTTGCAGTATCTGGTACACCTTTGAACAGAGTGTTATTTCCTCTTTTCAGGTGTTTATACTGTCTTAATAAAACAACTTTGAATTTCTGACATCTAGTGACCTTCATGGCCTGTTAGATGTCAGAGGTCTCATATACACCTATTTTTCTGTCACAGTCTTTACTCCAGAATGCTGATTCTTCCTAAGTCTGTGATTTTAGTCATCTGCCCCACCACTCCACCACCCAACCTGTTTTTCTCTTTACAGTTGTCTCACACACAGCTTCTCTCTTTCCAAAATCCCCCCAGGGCTTATTGGGTCTGGTCCTTTCAGACTGTCAGACATCAGTCAAAGGGGAGTATGGGGAGCACCTCTGTCACTTTAAGAAATGCTTCTAGCGAAAAGAAACTGATTAGTAGTGCTGGCAGCCAACCACGTGGAGTGCTGTGTGGAAACCGAAGCCAATGAGAAGCCCTGCTGGGTGGAGGTTACAAAAGCACTATGAACCCAATGACTCAGCAAAGTTGGGTGCGTGTGAGATGACACTTTGCAGCGATTTAAAGGGCCAGCGTGCAGCCCTCCAAAGCTGAAAAATGCACTTTCAAATCAGGCCAAGTGTTCACTCCCTCCCTCTTGTGCAGATCATGAAAGTATGTGGTCCAGGTTGTTCTGCAGAGTTGTCCGTAAATGCTGTACAGAGTCCATTGAATATGTATGTTTGTTAGAGAATGGTCCAGTACAACCTTGGAGTAACATCCTAAGGGCATTTAAATATAATGCTTTAAAGTGTTGTAACATCCGATTTGGCCAACAAATTATATTTGGGTTGCTATCTGAGGGGGGCACTATGGTGACCCCTTGAAGTTGGGTTAGCCTTACATCTTGCTTGAAAGTGGAGATAAATATTGTACAAATTGCATAAGTTTGCGTCAACAAGGAGGAGTTGACTGAGCGGTCGTAGTTAAAAAAAGTCCTCTTCTCTGTCATCATTGAGCATAGCAGCTGAGTGTTAAGTGGAGGTTGGTACATACTGTTTTTTTCTTTAGCTAATATTTTAAGGGTAATCTCAAACAAATCTATGAACTGCCTCATAACTGATGCATACCGCTACCAACCAGCAACACCGAAAAAGCATTAACTCACTGTAGGACAACAATCAATATACTTATAACCAAAAATCTGTTCATCTTTCGCAAAGGTGACCAAATCACTCTCTATTCCCTACCTACTGCACTATATTTACCTGCCACCATTTCAAATTCTAAATGTAAAATAAAAATTATATGATGGAACCAAAAAGCATGCAATTAATAATGGAACTATATATATATATCTATATAAGTACATTTCATACAAAACCCTGCAATACATTGTGCTTTGTGCTTCATAAACCCACATAAAAAGACGGATGAAAGAAAGCGGAACATTAAAAACAATGGAAAAGATTATGATACCCTATGGGCGCACTGGGACACATTGTCATTGATCTAACCTTGGGTCACCGGGTATTTTGGGTCTTTAATTATCAGACACCCTCGACCAAGCAACCCACCCAGGGTGGATCAGACCACACTACTGATTGCCCAAAACCCTGCAATGCAATGATTCACCTTTTTGTTAGATGTACTGTATGAACTGGCCTTTTGTCAGTAATCATTAATGTAAAGATGATCCTGTGTGTCTGAAACCTCAATTTACTCCCAGTAGTGTATCTAGGGAATTGAATGAGGCTTCAGCTCAGGGGCTCAATCTTCAGCTAGCTGCAGTTTAATACACTTGCAGGAATGGTTACTATAAACGGACTCTATGTCATGAAATTTGTTAATTTAGTTTTGACCTGATTTTGTATTTTAAGTCACTCTCTGGAGGATATCACTCTAAAGATGGTTTTCATTTTTCACAATAAGAATCTCATCCTCCCCCTTCTATAAATCTGTTTCCTCCAATGTGACTGGCTGAGTCACCCTCACACTGGTACACAGATTTGCAGTTGATAATGACTTGGCCTTTTCAGCTCTGTTATAGATCGAATGACCCACATTAGAGCTGGGCGATATGGAGAAAATCAAATATCACAATATTTTTGACCAAATACATCGACATAGATATTGCGACGATATTGTACGGTTGACTCTTAGAGCTTTCACAAAATATTAACACAACGAGACTTTTGATAAATAATCACCAATAATGTAGATGCAATGACTAAGTGGGATAAGGCAAATAATACAACAGCTAGAACAGTCTGGTAAGTTCAGAAAATCACACCACTTTACTGTAATGCAGCATTTAAAGGTACACTATGAGTTCCTGCATGGTTTCAGCGCAATTACATTTTTGTCTCAAATCGTAGGCATCTGTCCTTGATCCGCTAGCTGTCTGCCCCCTGAATACACTGTGAAAAAGCCCGGTCTCGGGAGACAACACAGGGGTTGTAAACGTCAAACAAACGCTAGGGGCACAGGCTGTGCACCAAAATACAACAAACCAATTCCAGCCAATCACCGACAAGATGGTTGGGGGAGGGGGTGGGGGTTGGTGACAGTGTCAGTTAAGCGTGAATTATACTTCCTCAGCCCAGCTGGCGCGCGCAAATGTGACCTCATGGAATCACCGTAACTATTTATACCCGTGCTGGTGGTCGCGACACTAGTTGCAGTCTTCTCCTGAACAGAGGTGGCGCTAATGAGCAAAGGCTACCGACTTTGCTCTTTCTACGGACTAGAAGAAGAAGAAAAAGACGTACAACGGCAGAACTGACAGCAGCATTGCTGTCAATGCTTCAATTTGATTCAGTGACCTACTTCGTCGGATCAAGCCTTTACTTTACTTATTACTACGCCATTAAAGAACTCATCTTAACCCAGTAAGTTTACAAGAGGGACTTCCAGTCACTCTGAGAGTCCTGACATCCGGTTGCCCAGGAGCTCGTTCATGCTTCCTATTTCCGCTGTGTCACGCGCCGCTGAAAAAAAAAGTGTGGTGTGCGACCTCGGCTGGAACGCTATAAATCCGGGCGCGCCGGCAAGATCTACGTCACGATGGCGCATGCCAGGTTGGGAACGGCCAGTATACTTTGTGCTTTAGTCATTACAGTTACGGAAACATGGGGAGAGGGGCAAGCTTGCTCTGTTTTGTTTGGTATTTACTTGGAACATCAACAGAAATGACGTAATGCAGGAACTCATAGTGCACCTTTAAAGGTACCACGGCATGAAAATTTCACTTTATGAGTTTTTTTTTTTTAACATTAGTATGACTTCCCCCAGCCTGCCTATGGTCCTATGATAGGTGTAAACCGAGACCTGGGTATCCTGCTCTGCCTTTGAGAAAATGAAAGCTCAGATGGGCCGATCTGGAATCATGCTCCTTATGAGGTCATAAGGAGCAAGGTTACTTCCCCTTTCTCTGCTTTGCCCACCCAGAGAATTTGGCCCGCCCATGAGAAAGAGAGAGACATCATGGCAAGCCAAGTTGGTCAAGGCCACACCCCACCCTCCACCTTGCCCCCCCCCCTCACACACACACACACACACACTCTCCTCCTCAATAGCATTTAAAGCTACAGACACAGAAATAGCACATCCTAAGGAAAGCTCATTGTGGGACTGGCTGTAATTTTGCACAAAGGCTGAATTTCGGGAAAGAGACTTCAGATAAAGTATTAGGGGACCACTAAGGCCTATATAAAAGCATCCAAAAAGCAGCATGTCGTGGGACCTTTAAAACCAGGAATAGACAACACTTGTGTCATATCACGATATTACAATATCCACAATTTAAGACTATATCTAGCCTCATATATCGATGATGATGATGATATAATATCGATATATTGCCCAGCTCTAACCCACACTATGATCTGGTCAAGCACTGTTCCTTCTTCCTCTTCATGCTACTGTTACACGAGCATTATTGTGAAGCAGCAGTGGAAACTTCCATTAGGCCACAGGAGAAGTATACTCCTGAGTATTGTTCTGGTCAGGCCTGCAACAGTCAGCATAGCACAGCACACCTCTGCGACAAGACAAGGTCTATATATAAATACAGTACTGTGGCTAGCAGTAATTCAGCAACTGCAGCTATCTCCAGCATCCCAGCTACCACTGCAAGAGGAAAAGGGCCTCTTAAAGACATAGTTCACAACTTTGTGTCATTAAAAGAACAGACATTTTGGATATACGCTTGTTCACTTTCTTTCCGAGGGTTAGATGAAAATATCAATACTACTACTATCTGTCTGTTCAATATGAAGCTGGAGCCAGGAGACGGTTAGCTTAGCTTAGTTTAAAGGAGAACTCCGGGCAAGTTTTACGTTAATCTTGATTGCTATACGTAAATGAGTACTGCCGATAGCAAAAAAAACGAGCCGAATCGGTGCTAGCAACACGGAGCTGCTGCAACTAATGCCGAAAGCTCCCACTCAGCTAAAATGGCAGTTATGGGGGCATAAGATAAAGAGTGCCTTTGTGCCTCTTAACAGACACAAAATGCAATTAAAATGTCTGTGCAACATGAACAGGGCCCTTACATGACAACAACATGCATTTAGCAACTTAGCTATTGTTTAAATTCACCTACCCTCTTACCTATTTTTGAGGGGGGAATAAACTTCAAAATTTCGCCGCGAAAGCATGAACTGTCCTCTGGAGGACCTCCACCAGACCAGCGTGCGCCTGTGGATTGTTGTCGGTGCGGCAGGCGAGGGAGGCGGGGTGGAGTAGAAGCTGGATGCCGGTCAGGGCTGCTAGCCTGGCTAAGGAAAATACCACACAATTTGCCACTGCAGAGACTCATATTCAGCAACAACAGCGCACAAAAACAAAGCCTAAGTTGCTAAATGCATCTTGTTGTCATGTAAGGGCCCTGTTCATGTTGCACATACATTTTAATTGCATTTTGTGTCTGTTAAGAGGCACAAAGGCACTCTTTATCTTATGCCCCCATAACTGCCGTTTTAGCTGAGTGGGAGCTCTCGGCATTAGCTGCAGCAGCTCTGTGTTGCTAGCACCGATTTGGCTCGTTTTTTTTTGCTATCGGCAGTACTCATATACATATAGCAATCAAGATTAACGTAAAACTTGCCCGGAGTTCTCCTTTAAAGACTAGAACCTGTTTTTACGTTTGGACAGAGCCAGGCTAGCTGTATGTTTCCTCCTGTCTTTATGCTACTAACTGGCTTCAGACTGTAGCTTCATATCAAACATAGCATGAGGGTGGTGTCTCCTCCTCTTACTCTCAGCAAGAAATAAACATATTTCCTATAATTTCAAACTATGGCTTTAAAACTTTCTTGAGTGGCAAGGGGCACTAGCCTGGTTTACACCAGACCCTTCTCAGTTGTAACTGAGAGTGGGTCTGGGCAAGGTTCATTCGCAGCTCATTTCCAAAGGGGCGGTTTTCCAAGGTTAAAGGGTCACTTAACATTCAAAACAACAAAATTCAAAATGTTAAAAATCCTGATCTTAAAACCAAATAAAAAAATATAGTATAAATATAAATTATATTCTGTAAATAAACTGCTGTTAGCAATGAGAGACCTTATTAAACTGAAGTTTTGTTTAATCTCTCCACATTCTTTGAGTTTTTCTCAACCAGATGGCTATGCAATGTTAACATACAGACTGTACCGCATAACAGTCGTGACAATTCCAGATAAAGGAATAATTCTGTTCCCGGTAGATTAGACATTGGTCCAAAGTGCTGTCCTCCTCATGCTTTCCTTTCTGTGCTCGTTGTACTTTTCGGCAGTCAGTGAACTGTAACCGCTGCCCTCGGTCTCCGTCACCTCTCCACATTGAGTTTGTTTGTTCCAGGAAATGTTCTCACTTGTACCTTGAACCCTTTTGGAAGTCGCCTACTTTCTTCACAGCTTGAGCCAAATGGTGTTCCCTCATTGATTAATGTGAAACCAGATACTTCAATAGCTTGTTGTGCCTGTGATGCAAACCACACTCAGATCACAACACATGCATGCATACTTTATATGCATAGTCCCAGCTGACATTAACCTCTGAACTGCCTATGTAGCAGTTTTTTAGGTTTAAAGTGTTACTTCGGCCTGTTATATCATTCTTCTACTCATTCCCCACAGCAGACAGCGAACTCTGATCCCTTTGAGGATGAGGAGGCCACGGCAATATGCACTCATGCCCGAAATCCTGGAGAACAGCATTTCCATAAGGTTTATCTTGGTTGCCACATGCAGGGCCAAGGACTACTTACTGATATGATTAGCCATGCTGGTAGAAAAGGAACATATTATCTTCAGACAGTCTGATCCAACCTCCATTCTTTTCAAAGACCCCTATTTGTCTGATGCTTGGAGTGGCTAATGGTGAAAGTAACTGAAATGCACCTCTTTGTTACTAAAAAATAAACACAAAAAAATTATGTGACTGTTGAAGCGAATAGATGAAGACAGGCTGGCAGAACTGTGGCCAGTGAAAGTGATGACATCACTGCGATAGGGAGACTTTAAGAAAAGGCGTGTTAGTGACAAGTGGTAGCTATTAGTGCTGACAGGCCACTCTCAGGCGCTTTCTTTTTCTCAGTATCAAAGTGGCAAGGCTTGCTTTTTCACACCAGCAGGTTAAATATTAATATCATCCAAATCTATTGCTTCATTTTACCTCAAAATCTGGTACTGATTGGATCAGTTTGTGTGACTTAGTAAGCACCTCTAGCAATACTTGGACATATCTGCTTTCCATGCTGTGACACCATGTGACAGTATTGCGGCAGACACACCAGCAAGATGCCTCAACTAGCACTCTCACGGATCAATAACCTCTTACATAACATTCTGGTTTGGACTGGAGGCCAGATTCCAGCTGACTGGAACATGTGACAGGGCTTTGACTGTGTTGACCCACATTTTCCCTTCCTCCCGAGATCCCTCCCCCACCCACTCCCGTCCTCTGGCTCCTCTTCCCACCGTCCCTCCATTAGCCCAAACCCCTCTCTACCCCTTCACACCCGTCAGGAAAGCAGTCATGTAGGCAGTCAGATCCAGACTTGGGTGGGTCAGGCCTTTCTGCAACGTGCCCAGACATGCACCCAGACAGAGCGAACGACACACAGGCAATAGCTGGTGGCTGAGCAGTAGCTTTTACTCGGATAAATGACATAACAGGGGTGGCCGTGGAAAATGCGTTAGCTAGTCGCAGGGTGGAAGGTGTGGGGAGGCGGTTATGCTGCAGTGCATTCACTTAATGTCAGCTAAATAGGAAGAATAGAAAAACCTCCTGAGATTCCTACTTGGGTGGGGGTTTCCGGGAGGGTCACCGCCACTGCTAGCCTTGTAGTCACACCACCTAAATAGCCTAAATTAGCTTTTTTTTTTTTTGTTAAGTATCTGGAGCAGTTTGTTAAGAAGTGAAGCAGGTACAAACTTAATAAAACTCCTATTAAATAGCTGAATTGATTGAGTTAGTTTTAATGTTATGTATCGATGCTAGAGAGGGTGGCAGCCATTTTGCTCCAGTTTTGCTGACACTTCCATTGTTGTTTTCACCAAGTGATCAGTAATCCAGTTTTTTTGCAACTCAGCTGTTTGTAATTTGTTTGTTAAACCACAATGTCTTGTTTATTTCTACAGTAGTTTAATACAGAATATAAGAGTTGTGGGTGGGATAAGTGTTTGAAATTGTTTAAAGGCACCTTAGAGCTGCCCCAATTATAATAATTTGTAGTAATTGCAATTATTTGCATAGTAATGAGTACAGTAATGTAATTATTTTTCAGTGTGTAATTCATTAAATGTTTCAAGTAACTTGCCCAAAAATAATGAATACAATGTATCAATGAATGTGACTTTGGCTGTTGTTTGTCCAGTTCTCTGAGGTTTTGTTTAAGGGATTGGTGCTTGGTTGACTAACTGGTGTTTCCATACACAACATAAGCTTGTTGTGCCTTCAAGAGAAAGGAGATTACACAGACATACAATAGACGCAGCAGGTTGCACACTGCATTGTCTCTGCAAAGTTCTGTGATGTTCTTACAGTGAGCAATCAGACAGTATTACAGTGAACCTCCTCCTGGTTTCCTGCCACATTAACCTGTCTGACATCGCATTACAGTAAGCTGATTAAGTAACCACAGGTGTCCTATTTAAGTGTTTGTTTCACTAAAACTTCCTCCACACAAGTGCCTCTGAATCTTGTGAATATTCCTGACTGATCAGTTTACTCTCAGCAGCTGAGTGACGAGTGGTATCTGTGCTGAAAAATGTCTTTCCTGCAATCTCGATCATTCTGTGCAGAGAGTGCATCTAAACAAGCCTGTAAAGGCTTTTTTACTGCCTAAACATGACTAGAGCTGGCAAAAAATGAACAAACTATTATTTTCTACTGATACTTTTGTGAGTTTGATACTGGGTCTACACTGGTACGTACTTCCTCCAGGAAATAGCCATATCCTCGCATCAACACAATTATCACAGTTAAGGAAAATATTTCTTGATTTCATGTTATCAGCTTTAAGTAGTCTACAAATGAATGTCTTGAGAGGATAATCAAGCTTACTGCTTCACTTCCACTCGATAATCGCGTATCATGTCCGTTTGCACTGCACTCTTTGGCCTGAAACTTACAATATTCAAAAACTTAAAATACTCGATACATTTAGAGACCCGGGTATACCGAAGCAACATAACACTCAATCCTCCCAGCACTAATCATGACTCATCCTGACGGAAAATTTGACTTGTGTTCGCCATAACTTGACATACAAAGACATACTGTAACTCTAATTCTGTTCTCGATAAATTGTGTATTTACGTTGTCTCTCAGTCATACTGATACAGTACTGTACTGCGTACAGTACTGTATGTGGGTAATTAGACTATGAATTGCTCTGAGCCTGCAGTTAGTTCTTTAGTAAGTAGAAGTGACTCATCAGAAGCTTGCTTCCTGCTTCTATAAATAGCCAGTTATTCACTAGCTTGAACAACAGGTACCAATTAGACTACAGGACCATCTCTTTTATACTTGTTTTCTACAAACCTACATGTCACTCTATGGTTTGTTTCTCTCACAGAAAAGAGTGGTTTGTACTTCTCAAGTCCTATATTTAAATTTAATCAGATCTTTTTACCATCCACGTTAAGGTTGAATATAAAGTTTGAAAAGCAAATGTGGAACTTTTCTTCTGTCTGAAGCCTGATGAAGGAAATTCATAAACTTTGGGTTTTCTATTTTATTTTCAAGCCTTCTATAGGCCAGCATTTTGTTAGTGATTTTTAAACCTATATTTATTCAAGTTTAATTCAAACCGCTCTCTCGTGCCTTACCAGCTCTGTACATGGTCCCGTTTAAATAAAATAAAGTATTGTTTTGTCTTTGTGCACCATAGACTGTAAATTAGTGGACAGAGCATGTGTGACGTCACCCATTGGTTTGTGGAGATCTGCTATCCGTCGTCGAGTTTGCCGTTTCTGGCGCAGCCATCCTGGTTGCGGATGTGACGATTTTAGACGAGAGGGAGGAGTGAGGTTGCCTTGTGAGACCGTCCTGATCTGGCGAGCTCCAGTTTTCCACTCGCAGATCAGTCTGGCATCTTGAGGTAGAGAAAATTTGGAGCCGTTAGCCAAACGACCGGGCCAATCAGCGTTGGTTTTGAGGTGGGTTAGGTGGTGATAGACAGATGGTTTATCCAATCAGCTAACCAGTATTTTCAGACAGCGGTAGTCCTAATTCTGTTAGCCGCTCGCTAATGCTTTTTTCTCTTGGATCCTTCTTTTTTTCGATATGGTCGAAACATATATGGAACATCATTCTGTGTTGCAGAAGACTTAAAACTAGCGATTGAAACTCATTATAAAAATGTTTACTGAGGTAATAAATCAAGTGAGAAGTGGGTCACTTTCTCATAGACTTCTACAGAAACCGACCTCCTTTAGCACCCGCACTTGTCGCCCCCTGCTGGAATTCAGATAGAATGCAGGTTTAAGGAACTTCCACATTTGCAGCACTTCGCCCAACCGGATGCATTGTGCATTAATATTAACAGACTATGTTGTGGACATAAAAAAAGGATCTATTTAAAGGTGCTCTAAGCGATGTGACATGTTTTTCAGCCTACTACATTTTTTGTCACATACATCTCCATCACTGCAGCAGCGTTAGCACGTAGGCTACTTCCACAATGCGTGTTCATGACTCAACCAGCTCCTTCTTTTCGGTTATTGGCTGGAACACTGTTTGTTATGGTTCGTTGTGCAGGTTGGTGTGGCTTGTTTTTGTTGCCGTTTGTGGAGCCTGGGCTGTCTACAGAGACCGCGTTTTTTTACAGTGTGTTCAGGGGACAGGCAGCTAGCCGATAGTGTTTGCTGTATGTGACAAAACATTTTGTAGCCTAAATAACGCGTCACATCACTTAGAGCTCCTTTTAAAGTTCCCAAAAATTCTCACAATTAACTTTCTGTAAGTCTCAGGTACAGACTGCTCAATTCCCAAGTACACTTAATAGTTCACATTCCGAGCCAATGACATCTTGTGGCCATGTTACTTTCTCAATTCTAATGGCTGTAGCGGGAAAGAAAAAAGGAGACCTGGAGGGAGAAGAAGAATGTACAGTAGAACATCCAAATGGGCTGTGATACAGAAATCAGTGAAGGAAGGCTGGTATTTTTCCAGAGAGCTATGCTCTGCACGTGCAAGCAAACACACACACACACACACACACACACACACACACACTCACACACTCTTGTCTGTCTCCATGCCCACACTGCTTACTCTCTTTCCATCCATCCTCTTATTTTCTACACTGTCTTCCTTGTGCTTCTCTCTACTCTTTTTTTCATATAATTCTTTCCTCCATTTCTATTTTCCCTCTCTGCCTTGCCTCCACACTCTTTCCACTTTCATTTCCCCCGTCTTTTCCTACATTTCCTTTCATCCTCACACCCCAATCTCTGTCTCTCCTCCCAACCTCGCCTTCAGTCCCCATCTGGTGCCCTCATCAGAGCTGTCTAGCCCAGACAGGCACCAAGGGCAAGGAAACGTTCTCTGGTGACGCCTTGCTATCGCACATGCTGATATGACAGCGTTAGACTGCAACAATGTCTAAGGAAGAAACTTTTGTTTTTGTGCGTATAGTATGTGAGCATTTTGAGACGGATGCAATAAATGTGTGCCAACATGTATGTACTGTATGTGCTTGCATGTGGAAGAGAATGCATGCTGGAGTCCCTTTTGAAAGCAGTTGCTCATGGGCTGTTTGCTTATGTAAGCCTGTGCTCTAAAAAACAGCATAGCAAGTACAAACTGGCTGTCCGGGACAGAGGCCCTGCCCTCAGTGCTGCACTGTCAGACATGTTTCTTTCTGTCTGTCTGCATCTAGGAGACACAAAATGAGAGAGAGAGAAAATTAAAAAGCAAAACGGAGAAAGAGAGACTGAGTCCTTTCTGGATATTAAGGCACTGTAGGGTCGTACTACACAGGACTGGTGTGCTGCAGATGAGGGGAAAGATGAGCCGTGCTGCGCCCCGGTAGCCCACATGCCGCTCTCTGGCCCTCATCTACTGCTGCTCTGTCATACAGCACAAGTGCCTTGCACAAGACTCCATGTGTTGCACAAGGAGTGAGAAAGAGAAAGAGCAAAAACTAGATTGCATTACAGACAGAGAGGAGTGTGAGAATACAAATGAGAGAAAAAGCCCTTTAAACTCTGGTCTGACTGCAGCTGCTTCCGTTTTTGCATATATGTATCTTGATCTCTGTGCAATCACAATCTCTTCCCACTACTGAGATCGTCTTTTGCTGTAATTGGAGTGGGGCTGATCTGCAACAATATACAATTGCTTTTATATTTATGCTCTTATATTTGTGTAGCATATCTGTACACGCATCTGAATATGGTCGGTACCCTAGCAGCATGTATGGATGAGCAGTGTGTATTTGCTTTGAAGAATGAGGATGTGTATGGATGAGCAGTGAGTATGTGCGTTTTTAAAGGTGCAATATGTAACGCTGACAGCTAGCATTTAAAATAGTTACTGCAGTCTAAATTCAAAATACTGGAGAGAGTCATCTCCCCCGCCCCCTCCTCCCCAGACTTGAAGTTGACGGAAGTTACCAGGTTGAGAATGCAGCATCCAACAATGTTGCTAGACATAGCCAGACATTACTCCACAGCGCTTCTGGTGACATTAGCAGTTATCGCGTGTTAGCATGGCGGCGTTAGCCAGGACCAGTCGGGATCACTTCACCGACTGTGTCTCAGTTGTTTTGCGAGTAACCAACTTGATGTATGTTGAAATTACTGAAAATGCCCTTTCCTTAACTGTGATAAATTAGCCTGACCCTTAATGCTTAACGTTACCTGTTCTGGAGGAAATTAGCCAACTCTGCGTCCTTTTGGGCTCTAAGCTATCTCCATCTTTCAAATACATCTCCAATATTTACCTGGGGTTTGTTACGTCTCTGGTCATGCAACTGTTTAGACACTGAGGTGTTTTAGGTCGGGTAGAATCTATCTCTGTTGATCCTGTTCGTTTGTTTGTTTCCATGACTGTAAAACAGCTGTGGCATGCTGGGTTTGCGTTTTTACAGGTCTATCTGGCAACCCGGCCTGTCTGTCAAACTGGGCAGTTGATAACAACACACAGGCCAAAACACAAACAGAAATGGAAATTTCAAAAGGAGAAAATACTGGCATTAGCATTGTTGTCAGAAAAGATAGTATTTCAACTTAGCATGCTTCCTTAATATCTGATGACATATGGTAATATTTGGATTTAATACAGTAAATATATTACACATTGCACCTTTAAGAATCAGTATAAGTAGCAGCGGTCAGTTGATGTTTTGCACATTGTCTGTGTTTTGGTGTTTTTGCCTGTGGTTTTACCGTGGTTTTACTGTCTGCAATGTTTTTTGTTTTGAGGTTTTCTTTATGCTTTTGTACTGTCCATGCAGCAACTTGCCCTTGTTCAACACAGATTTCTCCCAAGGGAGACAAATAAAGATACCTTGACCTGGGTCACAAGTACACAGTAATACCAGTGGTCTGTAGTGCTCAGTTCAGCTCAGATAGTTCTTTTAGGTGTACTGTACTTAGAGGAAAAGCAGCTTGCAGGTGACTCTTCTTCTATGCTCTTGTCTTGAGAGATGCTTTGATTTTAGTTGCCAAGGCTGTTTGTTTTGTGTGCAGACCAGGCTAACTGTCATGTTGCATTAGCTCCTCCTCCAGTATTAGCTGACTCCAGTTTAGCCCGAAGGAGAGGTGGTTACCTACCAGCAACCCTATTGTACAGAGAAAAGGATGCATACACATGCAACATGTGCAGACTGAGATGCACAAACTCACATAGCACAAGCAGTTTCCCCCCCCCTTCCTTACCCTCATTTCCCCTCTTGTGTGTCTCTCTCTTGACCTTTTCAGGCCCAACAAGAAAAAGAACAACAATGAAACTAGCACACATTAGCTGGTAGATACGCTAAGCTAAACCGCTCCCCGCCAGCAGAGAATGGCCACACCCTGCATAGCCCATGTAATGTGTCAGTTAAGGAATTTGCTGCAGGCTAGCTACAAATACTTGCAGCCTGAGTCTGAGATACTTGTACGTCACTCGCAGTGTAAATTGGGGAGCGGGAGTCAGGCTTGCTGAAAACAGTTTTCAGCATGTTGGCTCCTTTTTTACTTTTGCAGATGCTTAAATAAGTTTTTGATATTGTTGAACCATTTGTATTTGGAGGCTAAATAGGGGAAACATTCTCATGGTATAATTATACTGTGAGATTCTACCCCAACCTCTTAGTTTTAGGGATTTCTGGGTTAGGACTGTTTTTCATGTGACTACATTTAGAGCAAAGGTTACTGTTGCATTCATATTGTCATTGGTATCTAGAAATATCTAAGTTTCTATTGCAGTTTGCACTACATACAACTCTGAAAACAAATTATTTGCGTGACAAGTGATTAGAAACATTTTTATGGTTACTACAAGTAATCTAAAAGTTATTTGTAAGATACTGTATCTTAAGCTGCTCTAACTTCTTGCCCACAGCACTTTGAAAAAGTACGACACAACACCCACTGAGTCACATCAACACTTGGTCTCCAATAAGTGGCTCAAACTTAGAAAAATTTGCTTTTCAGTCCGATGCACAACAAAACCACAAGTCAAGGGAAAACCAATTATATCACATTTTCAAAAACATTCAGGATAGCACAGTGCCTCTATCCAGTTGAGTCTTTGTTCAAATTTCCATGGTTATCAAACAAACATTTGCCTTGTGTTATCGAAACGTTGGTGGAGAACATGTTTCCTCATACTTTCTGATGACCTTGGAATTAACCTGTTGATCAGCTCAGATTTACACTAACATTTAATCTACTAAATCTACTAAATCTACTAAAGCTGAAAGCTTACCAACCTGCCCCTGTTAAAGCCTGGCACACATAGAACAGAAAAGACATTTTTGAATGCACTTGTTATACAACTACATTGCATGTATCATTGTTGAAATAATTTAACAATGCAAGTGTGGTACAATGCTTTGATTAACTACAGTTTCTAAGTAGGTTGCATTACTTTCTTGTTTTGTGGCACTATTGCTAAAATGTGATACTTGCGCTATGTTGCTGTTTATTATACATAATTGCCAAATCATGGGAATGCATGATTTGTGTATTTGTTTTATGGAGCTTTTTAGGTTCTTATTGACCCAATCTTGGTTTTGCATTTTTTTTCCAGATTCTGCAGAAAGTCAGTCACGCCACATTTTCAGTGATCAATTATCTATTGATTTGTTGACCAAAAGCAGGCGCAAAATGATTAATCTATGTCAAATAGTCTTTATGGTCTTTTAGATAACATTTGGTGGTGTGTCTCTAAGGTCGGTTACACACTGGATGCGTCGCGCGAGCGTGTCAGCTGCGTGGCGTGTCCGTCTATATTTTGGCTCCCATGTTAACAGGTTAGAGCTTACACACTGCCTGCGTGACACGCACGTCTCAGGTGCGGCTCGAGCCGTGCCGAAAACATGTGCCTTCTAGAAATAGAACCGACGCCTATTTTTCACGCGACACGCAAGCGTGTTGGAAGCATTTCCAGGCAAAATAGAATAGGAAAAGATGTTTATATGTCGTTTAGACACAAATACATATTAACAAATGACATGTTGATGTTTGAAAGTCTCGAGGTTTTGATATAAACGCAGATATAAATGTAATTTAAAAAAAAAAAGAATACAGAACGAAATTTTCTGCAGCCTATTTTGCCATCAATACTGCCGACGTTGTCTTTGCTGTAATCAAATCAGTATATATTTATGTTTAACATGGTATTTCATTTTACGCAGCCGGTTACGCAGCCAGTGTGTAACCGGCATTAACTGCAACACACAAATTTCTGTTTTTGGTTTATTTAATTGGATCTCATTGCTAATAAGTTACAGCATGAAAGGACCAGTGTGTAGGATTTAGGTGGATCTATTGGCAAGAATGAAGTATACTATTCATGTTTTCATTCACTTGAAACTAAGAATTGTTGTGTTTTTGTTAGCTTAGAATGAGCCCTTTGTCTCTACATAGGTTAAATTAGGTGGTTCCTCTTCCATGAAGCCTGCCATGTTGCACCGCCATGTTTTTTCAGCAGCCCTTAATGGACAAACCCAACATTGGTTGTAGAGAGGGCCTTTTGCGTGTTTTCCTTACCTGAAGTCCACCATAGGTTCTATAACACGCTTGGAAAAGTAGGGGTGAGGGAAGGGGTATTCAGTTGGTTGCAATCTGCAACACCTCACCGCTAGATGCCACTAAATCCTACACACTGCCACTTTAAATAAACATTTAGCAGGACATAATGCCACCATCAGATGGGCTGCAATCCAAGGTGAGCACCCACACAGAGGCTCAGACTCCAACCACATGGGACACTAACATGCCAATGAGCACCAAGGTGCACTGTTTACGTGAGCCGCCCTTAAACCTACGCTAACACATGGCGAACACATGTTCTGCCACCACCCGAGTATGCAGAGAAAATGAGGGCCTGTATTCTGGTACTCATTCAGCAGCACACCAGTTCTGAAAAAGAAACTAGAAGAAATACGGAACATAGAAAACAAAACAAAAACAGAAACAATTCACCAACATAAAAATACAAATCACTCCTTATTAACTAGTTCTTAGGTTCTCCTGCACATTGCTACGTGCTGCTGTCCCATTAGTTTGTAGTATTGTTTTTTTGCTATGGCACTTTTGCGCCTATAGAGTGGAAAGAATTACAATGGAGTCATGTATCAACAGAAGTTGAGTAAAGTATATCTGTCTACAATCAATTTAGTGATGTGACATGTATCAATTCAAGTAGTTATAACTAATCAGTACGCCATGAACGTTCAGTTTGTTCAGTATGGAGTCATGCAACATAAAGTAACCCTTGTAACACATTTAATAAATGCAGAATATCTATAGAAGATGATCTGTTGTTTCCTCAAAAGTACAAAAGAGGATCAATATTGAATATGCAACAAATTCAAAACTTAGTCAAATGCTTTTATATTCAGTTCCCCAGTACGTTAAACTCTTCCATTACATCTACGCAGTAATTATGGACCTATGTGTGTGCTCAGTCCAATTTGTGTGACTCTGCAGATATCTATTTAAACTGCCAGCTTAATATATTCCCCATGTGCTGAGTTCTAACTTTAAATAAGGTGCTAAATATACAGACACTTTCCGAGCCAAAAGCAGAGATAAGCTGCGTCATTGTTTCTGTCAGAGCAGAGGCAACCCCTGGACAAGTCTGTGCGAGGAACATTTCAGGCGGAAACCTTGATTATGCCGCCATCTGCTGGCCTCTGCAGCAGAACAGGTTGTCTCCATGGCTACGTCAGATGACATGGTTGGATAGTTTGGATGAGCAAGTAGGTCGAGTGATCTTGATAAAGGCATCATTGTGAAACCAGGTCAAAGGAAAGCAGACTGTGTTTAAAGGGTTGCAGATGTAAAGCTGCACTGAATAATGATGTGATCAGAACACTGCAGTGGTTTTATGTCCTCTTTTTGTTTGCTTCCCTTAATTTACCTTACTTTACCTTGCTTTACTTTTGCTCCCAAATCCAACATTTGTGAAGCTAAAATGTATTTGTACCCAAAGGCACAATAATTAAACTAATTATTAATGCATATTGCTGTAATTTCAATAAATGAACTACAAGTAGTTTCTCTTGGACCCTATCATGTCACAATCTTATACTTGTAATACTGTACATACCCTATACTAAAATAAGAAAAAAAAATATTAAATGTATGCCAAATTTGGACAAATACATAACTGATTTGTTATTTTGTTCACTAAGGAAATCTCAGTATCCATTTTTAAGGAGTACAATTTAATTGTGAATTGAACATGCAGACCCTCTTAAAACTGCTGCAATTGGGACCAGAAAGATCCATCCTTTTCGCCATACGTCCACAAGATGGTGCCTCTGATCAAAGTAATTTTCTGTGTGATGTCTCCGATTGTGTTGGCTGTGTTTCTTTTTCATAGCTCCACTTTAAAATACTTCTTTAAGAGAGCAAAATGTGTAATATGAAGAGAACAAATGCCAAGGACCTCCAGAACTAATGCCTGACCAAAACTCAAATATGAATCCCAACAGGAAGAAATATATATGTAATGTCATATATCTAATGTTACATTAACATTTTCTGATATAATTGGAGTTCTGAGCAGCTTAGTGGACCCTTTAGGCCTGGGTCAGCAGTCTCAGGCTGTGCAACCTAATTCAATGAAACATGATGGGACATGCTCAGTGGATAACCCCACTGAACTGTGTCGTGGTAAATACTGCATAAGACCCACTGCAGGTGTGTTGTAAATATTTTACAGCCTCACATTTCATAAAGTATTGATAGTGCAAACAACTTGTAAAGTAAATATCCCCTGAGTTGTTAACAAAAGACAGTGAGTTTAAAAGCACTATTGCAGCACTATTTGTGGTCCAGTTATATCCGTTTCTTAATGTGTAAATAATATATAATAGTCAATGCCAATTTACTCCTGTATGTCAAAAGCCAAGAGCCAACACGACACACAGAATTAACAGCAAGCGTAATGTATATACCACACAGTAGATCAAACATTTTTATTACCTCTTGGCACACCAACTCAGAACCTGAGATACAGTAAACTGAAAGCTGAGAGTCATATAACACACTTAAAAAAACAACAACAAAAAAAACAGGGGAAAGACTTTATCTCTCTTTTGTCTGTCCACAACACTATCACTAGTGTTTTATTTAAGTTGTAAACACCAGAGAGACAAGTCCTCTACTGTAATCATAGCCTGTGTACAGTGTAACTCTTTTGGGTACTGACAGAGGAGCAGAGCCAATAAAAAAACACCAAAACACTCTTATTCCTCACTTGTTGATCACCATCCAAACCAAGTACTATTAGAGTGTCCATGACCCAAACCTAAACATCTGTTTTGTATTTTTGTTGGCTTGCTGTTTGCTTGGTTCTCTCTGATCAGATTTAGTTGTCTTGGCTCTGGAGAGATTTTGATAACGTAATGCTTTTAGCTAAAATGTCCCTAAAGTGACTTTATAAAATCTCAGGCATTCCTGTTATTTTCTGTGAAATAGACAAATAATAGCATTGACCACACCAGCTATTAGATCATCTTTAGAAGTGAAGGAAACACAATGATACAAACACGACTGAGGGGGTAGTGTGGCTGACCAGATCTGAGTGTTTTGCTCCTTCTTGACCCTAGCTGATTTTATGTTGATTTTGGGCAGTGGTTCAGTGAGTCAGTTCTCACTATAGACTGTATAACAACATTCAGTGGAGACATTGGTCTTGAGAGGTGGTCTGTTGATATTGTATGTAAAGGTCATAGTTTATCTACAATACAAAGTCTTTAATAAAAAATGCGTCAAGGGAATAGTTTGACATTTTGGGAAATACACTTATTCGCTTTCTTGCTGAGTGTTTGATAACAAAATTGATACCTCTCTCATGTTTGTACACTAAATAGTAAGCTAGGCGACTGTCATCTTAGCTTAGCATAAAACCAAAATGCTTGTTGTCACCATGAGGTTGCAAGGCAATTGTCATTTTTACACTTCAACTAAATTTCGGGAAGAGATTAAATAGGCATATCTCCTCAAATGTTGAACTATTTCTTTAAAACGAGCTTAACCTTTGCTGGACAGTGGTAACAAGTGAAAAATGTGTGATAATGGTAAATGCTGAATGTGTAGCACAAGTAGAGGACAGTCATAAGTCTTAAGTTTTTAACGTAAGCCAGCATTAGCTAACATTAGCCAACTAAAGCTACTGGTCGTAGTGAGCGTATTGAACGGAGAAATGGTTTGTTTTTGAGCTTCTAAATTCACATTTTTTTTAATTACAGTCTTGAAAAGTGCCCATATTATGAAAAAAAACACTTTTTTCTGGGATTTGGGGTGTTATTTTGTGTCTCTGGTGCTTCCACACGCATACAACTTTGGAAAAAAAAACATCCATGCTGTTTTGAGTGAGATACGGTTTCTGTATGTATCCTGTCTTCAGTCTCCGGGCGAGCTGTTCAAAATCGGCACGGCTTTTTACGTCACTAGCTGAAACGAGGTGGCTAACCGTAGCATGCTAGCGCTAGCATGTTAGCTCGTTCTGAATGGCAAAACACACACTAGTTCACCATAATCTACAAAAGAACTACTTATATGTCTCTGTTCTGCAGGTATTCCACGCAAAGTTAGAAGTGCATCCTCATTTAGAAGAAGTCTCCCGGCTAATCCTGCCGTGTACTACTGAAGTTGTAGAAACAAACCACTAGATGATGTGATCCTTACCTAGCTACTGTGCATGTGCGACTGCCAACAAAGATGTTATAGCAGTGAGAGGTCTCACTCTGTAGCTAAAACAGAGACCTGAACACAGGGTGAAAAGAGGAGCTGCAGCAATGTGCAGTACAACAAAAATATGGTGTTTTTTGAAAATTAAACCATATAAACCTTATTCTGGTACAACCTCAAAATACAATTATGAACCTGAAAATGAGCATAATATGGCCACTTTAATACACATACAGTATGCACTCTTTTGTTGAACTCATACCTGAATGCAAAGATCTTCCTATTGTGTGCTATTTACTAAACTTAGCACAAAAAGTAAGGACATTTGTGTTTGGTAGATTATTTCTCTGTGGTAACTATGCTTTTTGGTATTAAATCATGGAAAGCCTGTTTAGTTCCCTTTCAAATGGTGCCCCATTTGTAAGGAAGATGCATTTGTGGGATGAGCAGCAGCTCTGAGTATGTGGGTTGCGCCCATGAAAAAACTGCCAAATCTTCTCTGCCAATGCCAAACATCTTATTCTGCCATTGACTCGTTTGGTGGATTGGATGATTGAAGTTTGAAGAAACAAGACATATTGACAATTTAACAATTTATTCATTTCACAAACAGGAGCCTCAGTAGCGTGTGGAAGAACCATACACAGCCACACCAGCCTAGCACCTCCTCCTCATGCTGGTCACCAGCCTGGTCACACAGTGCTGTGGGATGGCATCCCATTCTTCAACCAGCATTTGTCGCAAGTCAGCCAACGTGGTTGTGTTGGTCACTCTGGCACAAACAGCACGCCCAAGCTGATCCCACAAGTGTTCAATGGGGTTGAGGTCAGGACTGCTGGCAGGCCTTTCCAACCTCTCCACTCCCACATTCTGGAGGTAGTCTCTGATAAACCTCGCTCTGTGGGGGCGAGCGTTGTCATCTTGGAGGATAGACTTCGGTCCCAGACTGTGGAGATATGGGATTGCCACTGGTTGCAGAATCTCATCTCTATATCTCTCTGCATTGAGATTGCCTCCAAAAGGTGTTACTCTATCGGTGCAGCAATCAGCATAGCGTTCTCTGCGTCTTCTCCAGACTTACGATCCAACTGCCGTAGGCAGAATCTGGACTCATCACTGAACATAACGTTCCTCCACATGTTCAAGTTCCAGTGCACATGTTGCATATGTTTGGCAATGGCAGAGAAGATTTTTCAAATATTTAATGGGCACAACCTACATACTCAGCGCTGGTGCTCATCCCACATATACATGTTCCTTACAAATGGGGCACCATTTGAAACGGAACTAAACAGGCTTTCCAATGTTATAAGATTTATTGCCAAAAAGCATTGTTAGCACAGAGAAATAATCTACCAAACACAAATTTCCTTACTTTTTGTGCTAAGTTTGTATAAATGCATCAACCAGCCTGTCACTCCTGTTAAGATTACAATGCCGTAACCATTGTGTATTTATGAGATGATAAAAACACATTTTCTTCTAGATGTCCCACTTCAACAAATGTCTAACAGAGCGTGAGCCTCAATTTAGAGAACCTATGATTTAATGTAATCAAAGGGATGGGAATGTCAAGTTCTTTGTTAAGTAAATATCAATAATTTTAATTAAATCAGTCTCTGATCACTGAGGCAGACTATTGGGTCTGAACTGAATAAGCAAAGTGGGAAAGGGCAATTCAATCTTAATGGCTTAATTTGTTAGAGGCCAATGAAAGCCAGCGTTTATTGTGAGGGAAACAATGTCTACTTTGCTCATAAATTATGAGGCTAAATGTCAACAATAAAACAGGACGGGTTGTATAAAGCGCTTTTTTGCATTGTACCCCTGCTGTCACATATTCTCTTTTTCTGCATGTGCTGGCCAGATTTGTTTCCAGTAATAAAGAACCACAGGCTTGCCTTTTTTTTTTTAGAGGTCCCAGTAGTTTACCGTTTGTTCTGGTTATTTCAAAATAAGAGTGAAATACCTCAAGTCTCAAACACAGATAGGAGTAATACAAAAGCAAATTCACTGCTAAAAGTGCACAAATGACAGAGATTGCTTTATTTCCTTACACCATGACGATATTTGTGTAAAGAATGCACTTACTGGTACTGTGAGCATGTTATAACCGGTAACTCTATATGGAATACATATGTTGGTGTGCCTGTTATTAACAGACAGCACACAAATTATGACACCAGTGATAAGATCTACCTGCAATAACAAGCACAGGCTTTACTTGTCAACAGCACAGTATACAGTATTTAAGACAATCTGTCAACATTTGATTATGAAATGCTTTATAAAGCACACTGAAATACTGCTGAAATATTTCAGTAATATGTGCAGCTATCTTTTGTAAATATTTTGCTATCTAACACACCCTTTGCTTTGATTCATGCTTGCAGTCTACGTACATTATATTTGTCGACAGTCACACATACATGTGTACATGATATTTGTGCAACATCTGGACCCTTTTTCAGTCAGTCTTGTGTAGTTTTGTTTCTGCTCCATTTAAACAAGGTCAAACTCTAAAACTGTATACATGAAACGAAAGGCCTTTGAATCAAATTTGGCCTTTTATTCTTTATGTTTTTAGAAAAAACCTGATAATTAAAGGGACTAATTTAAGACCAAAGAGATGTCGGTTTCACTCCAAGACTGAACATGTGGACAGGGAAGAGATTAAGACACAAATGCAATCCACAGCTGCAATACTGAGGATGACTTGATTGTTAACAGTTACAGTGTCATTGTGATGGCTTATTGCGCCCACCTAGAGCATTTGACAAGGGCAACAAAGTCTAAATACCAAATGGGAAATAAAGTAACTTTTGGAAAATCACATTTTTAATATTTAGTATTTCTGTTGAGCTCATAATGAGCTAGAATCTGGCTTGTTATCACGTCAGGTTACTTTTATTGAAGCATTATATGTATTAATGATGGTGTCATATACAGTACATGGGATAGTCACTGTGTGTGTGTGTGTGTGTGTGTGTGTGTGTGTGTGTGTGTGTGTGTGTGTTTGTGTGTGTCGCTCTCTCTCTCACTGGCAATTTTTAATAAGAGTGTGTATAAAAATATCCTGCATGTACAGTATGTGACAGCTTGCTTGCATTTCTGTGTGTTTTTCATGTGTGGGTATTGTGTGTGTGTGTGTGTGTGTGTGTGTGTGAGATGGCGAGGATGCGTGTTGACAATGTGTCTGCTGGCACACATTTTGTGTGTGCCTGTGTGTACACTGCTGTGTTCCAGCTGTCTGAGTGGATAAGGCTCAGTGGGCGGACAAACACTGCAGTGAATGTAACACACACACACACACACACACACACACACACACACACACACACACACACACACACGATTGGCTGTGGGGTCTGTGCTATGATAGGGAGTCGCTGTGAGCATTTTACTCAGCAGGGGTTTGACAAGACCACAGATCCCAATTTTAGTGTGATGTGCTTTAAACATGAAGATGATTATAAACAAAAATAATGACAAACTGAGAACAAGATACAGTATATTATGCAACATGCTGGTATTAATAAGGAATTTTCTTACCTGTAGTGAAAAGCTAAAAGCTATTTTTTTAATGACATATTACACACAAAGTGTATATCCCAATTTTGTCATCTTGATTCATTATTATTTTTTATTTTGAAATTCCATCACATAATGAAACTCATTTAGCAGACTTATCGCATATTTATAAAACAGAAGACAAAAATCAGTTGACAAACAGTGCTGGGCAGTTTTGTGTCCTGATGCTTTCTACTATTCTGAACCTTGACTTTTTCCTGCTTAACAAACTGTTGAGCTGCCCTTCGAAGTGTTTCTCCTCTCAGCACTGTCAACACTTTATTATTTATTACTTTTTATTGTTTGAATTCATATAATTTATTAGCTGAATGCACACGAATTAACCCAAATAACACAATTTCCAGGGACTTGAGAAATGTTTAAAACAACATTATGCCGCTAAGTCTTGAACGCTCCATCTTAGCACAAAACCAGCCACCCTCGCAGCTCCACCACCTTCAGATCCTGAGCGGTCGGGTGAAAGCTTGGGAACACAAGTTTGGGGGTTGGGAGTTTAAAATAGTGAGACAGCAAAACTCACAAAGTGCTTCCAGCCATCCGGCTCATTAAACTATCATAACGTCATGACACAGATTTTCCTCTAAAAGCTGACTGGGTGGCAAACACACATAAGTTCCTCTATTCTGGGCATCACAGGACATTTCCCAATACAGAAGACAAAATTCAATAATATACACAGTATAGTGTGCACAATAACACTGGGTGATCATTTGACTAGCTCAAATTAATTTAAAATTTTCACAGGATTTTTTCCCCCCTTTCTACTTTATGCACAAGACTTTCAAAACGTTTGCTCCCCTATAAATATCCTTTCAGTGTTAAAAAGAATAACAGTAAGATGCTACAATAAGTGTTACATTTTCAAACATGCCGAGTAAACTGTGTAAAATGTGAGGCAGTTAAATTGATAAATCAATAAATGAATGTGTGACAGCATCCTTCAGATTTAACAGCTGGCAATGAAGAGATTTGTTATGCTCTGTAGAAAAATATATAGCCACTCGTCTTGAGAGTTTTATGTCAACTGTTAAACATTCAGTTAAACATAACTGCATGCAAGCGTGTGGCCTGACGTGATCTTTTTTCCTGTCCGAGTATTTTATAGCTCATATCAAGTGTGTGAGAACAACGCACACTTAAAAGTACTCCATGACCTCAGTACTTCACAACATCTGCCCTTTTCTAGTTTTGGATATCTTCACACTTTGTGTGTCACACAGGCAGAGAAGAACCTGAGTTCTTCACATCCAAAGTCTAAACAATATCAGAAAGCATCCCTAAAGTCCATTAATTTCCATTAAGCTCCCTCATCGTGTGTAGGACCTCTGCCAGTTGTAAATGGCATGGATATTATGGGAACATGCTGGCACTCGTTTACATGTACTGACGCTGCGGTGGCGGAAAACCCTCCCTCCTGCGCCTCCCCCCAGTCCCCTCCTTCTTGCCGCGAGCTGCTTCGCTCTCTCTTCTGCAGCAAAGAAGTCTGTGGTCGCCCTGAAGAATTCCAGCAGAGCTCTGTGGCTCCAGTTGGTCCGACGGCTCTCCATCCCACTGTTCGGTGCAGCCGCAGAACTGCCAGTCCCCAATGCACCAGCGGCGCTCCCCTCGGACTGGGTGGAGAACCCACAGTGACTTCCACGGTCAGTTAGGAGGAGGAAAAAATGTGGGTTTGTCTCAAAGAGTTCCATGGGTATCGTGGATTGGGTGTCACCGCGGACTGGGTCATCCTGAGCGCACACGCTCAGAACAGGAATAGCCACTTCGTCTACGTCTCTCAAGGGCTCATTGCGTTCCCAGTAAGCATCCCAGGTACCTGAAGTATTGCAGCTACTGCTGGTCCCTGCTGGTGCTGCTGGTGCTGAGCCAGTCTGACAGAACAACGCCTCTTCCAGGCCACGCAACGAACAGCTAGAAAACAGGGTGTCTGTATGTATGGTCTCCCCCAGCACCGTCTTGTACCTGTGCATATAATAAAAGGAGACAACAAGAGAAAACCAGTAAATCAATTTTAAAGAGCTGCATGGGTCATATTCCCTTAGTGGCATTGATCTGAGATACTTTACCTGGGTCACGATGTCTCTCTAAATCAATGACTTGACACTGAGCAGGCCATCTGTTGCTACAGTAACCTTATTTTCTGCTCAATTGTCTTTGCCTTTCCAGTAGTTTTTTTTTTTTTTACAATCCCATTGTAACTGTATCTCCATTTTGGCTGACTGAAAATCCATAATTTCCCTTCTCTCAGTGTGTTGTTTGATATTTTCATATGGCATACTTAATGCAGCAGTCTTATGAAACTGTGTTTTTCATTATGTTCTTGACACTATGAAATATACCCTGTGGTAAACTGAAAGATGAGAGGGAGCTGCTGATCTCGTTCTGTCTTCCAAAACTCATTATGCTTACTTAAACCAATGCACCATGTCCCAAACGGATAGGCTCTGTATGTGCTGCATATATATATATATATATATATATATATATATATATATATATATATATATATATATATATATATATATATACATACATACATACATACAGTATCTCACAAAAGTGAGTACACCCCTCACATTTTAGTAAATATTTCATTATATCTTTTAATGGGACAACACTGAAGAAATGACACTTTGCTACAATGTAAAGTATTAAGTTTACAGCTTGTATAACAGTGTAAATGTGCTGTCCCCTCAAAAATAACTCAACATACAGCCATTAATGTCTAAACCGCTGGCAACAAAAGTCAGTACACCCCTATGTTAAATTCCCATAGAGGCAGGCAGATTTTTATTTTTTAAAGGCCAGTTATTTCATGGATCCAGGATACTATGCAACCTGATAAAGTTCCCTTGGCCTTTGGAATTAAAATAGCCCCACATCATCACATGCCCTTCACCATACCTAGAGATTGGCATGGGGTAGATTCCATAAAATCATCTCTCTACCATCTCTTTATCAGGATGCATAGTATCCTGGATACTATGCATCCTGATAAAGTTCCCTTGGTCTTTGGAATTAAAATAGCCCCACATCATCACATACCCTTCACCATACCTAGAGATTGGCATGGTTTTATGTCAGTTAGCCTAATAGCTAGTTTGATTTGCATTGAGACATGATTTTATGGAAAGTACCCCATGCCAATCTCTAGGTATGGTGAAGGGCATGTGATGAAAACTATGAAAATAAGCCAGTAATGAACCAGAAACTTCCTTTGAAAGCCTATGGACTTGTGTTCACTAGTCTTTCTATGTACCTCACGTTGATATTATTTTCCCAGGTATCATTGTTACGCCCCTGAAAAAGGGGAGAAATAATCACAAGAGTGATGCGCAGGTGTTTCCTCACTGAGAACTTTAGTGTAATCCCATTTTACAACAGTACCACATTTTACACAACAGATCTACAGGAAATGGTTTCAATACTATAACTAAATGTATCACAAATGTCAATCAAGTGCTTGAAGCACAATGAAACATTATACAGATAACACCTCAAAATAGATATTAAATGCATACATGTTAATTCACAACTGACACAAAATGGCGTCTACTCTTAGTATGGAGCTATTCTTCTCTGTATCAGAGCGGGGCTCCGCTCACACGCACGCACGCACGCACATTACATTACATTCTGCAATCTTAGCTCTAACTTACTTAAAATTTCACTAACACACACCTTAAACACTATTGATATGTTAGAAAGTAGGAAGTTATTAAATGAACTCCGTTTTATCAATAACATACCTGAAAAAGGGGAGAAATAATCACAAGAGTGATGCGCAGGTGTTTCCTCACTGAGAACTTTAGTGTAATGAGGAAAAGACCGCGATTCCCCCGGAACTTGGGTGGAGACCAAAGCAATCGATCTCAGGCTCATAGATTAAGAGCATTTAGTAGATCACAGATTAACACTTCTACCCTTAAATTATGCACCACAAAATAAAGTAATAGATTTACACATTCTTCTTACAATTTATATGCGTGACAGATTTTAAAACGATTATATGAACTTTATCACTCTCTGTGAACTATGTACTGAGTGCATGATCCTTTTAACATGAGCTATTTTAGAATCCTCACATGCTATAAACTTACTAATATCTTTAGTGTATAACAGGCTATGAGTATTTCCTTTACCCTGTCACATCATCACCATTTTGCCCACCCTTGATATTTCCCCCATACAGTACCTGCTGAGACATATCTTCTGGTAGAGCACCAACGCCCACTGCAGGGGCCACATGCACAGCCCGTTCTCAAACCAGCTCTGACAGCGGAACACAGGCGACAGGCAGACGGCCGCCGTCATATAGCTGGATGATCCACACTCTCCCAGGTAAGAGAGGAGAAGGCCAGACCCTGTGCTTTCGCTCACTGCATATAGTCTTCCTGCAGGCTGTCGGTGGCGAATGTAGCGCACAGCCTCGCGCAGATCTGCAGGGTCACCAAACTGCTGCAGCTTGAGGGTGGTGAGCGGGGTGCCGTTGTGGCTGCGGCGGTTGAAAACTGCCGGTAGGTAGCCATGGGACAGTGCCGTTTCACATAGCTGTAGAGGAGGGGGTGGAGAAAATAAATAGTGAGTTAGCTTCTTTGAATTAAATATGTTAAATGTTTACTTGTAAGACCAGATGGGAAAGGTATTAATCCATTTATGGAACATAGGAGAAAGGCCATGAAATGGTTGATATACAATGCATTTTACATACACTATGCATACCCCAAAAATATCCTCTTTTTCGTCCCTCTGAATAGGCCAAATGCTGGAATTAATGTGGCCGGTTCTCTTGGTTGCTCATGTCGCAGAACTAAACAATGCCTCCTTTTAGAGATCAGTTTCCATTTTGTTCCACTAAATGTCTTTGCAGTTGTAACACCTGAAATGGCATGGTTCTAGGCTACTTTTTATTGTATGGAAAAAGAAATAAACAGTTGCTGGGGGAAGTGAGAACACCGTAAAACTACAGGATTACATGTTGCTTCCACTGTACACTGTAATACTACAGAACACAGTAACATGTTGTCATATCAGTGAATCGCATGCTGTTTTCTCTTACAGTTTCATCTATTTATGATTTTAAACAATTGAGGAACCAACTCTTGCGAAACAGGCATACAATGATGGTTTGGCCCATGAGCAAACAAGAGTTATGCATCCCAAGACACAATCAACTATTGAGTGGCAAAAGAAGAAGGTCCTGTGGTGATTGTTAAAATGAACTTGTCAGTTCTCAGACAGTGTAGAGGCGCAGGTGAAGGCCAACAGCCAGATTCTTAGCTCAGACAGCTTCAACCTGCACAATTCTGTACTCCTTGAACAGGACTCAGAGCACAATTGGCATACGAGAACAGAAAGGGGTGAATACGGAAACCTGTGATCTCATGTCTCTGGCAGAAAGTCTCCCCTTTCAGTCCGCTGCAGCGTGGAGAGAAATATCACTACTCAGTGTTTCTATTGTGAAGTGAGCTATACTTATTATTATAATATAATTATTCTAAACATTGTAATTTAAATGCTGTTGAGAATGTAGGACAATGATATATCCTCAATCTATTGTGTGCAAAACAGCATAATTTAGCGTATGGCTCTGTGAAGCGCTATGTAAACCTGATGGGAACAACAAAATTACAATAACAAACCAATTTCATAAATCAGCTATCATTGAATATGCGTCTTTTCAATCTGTAAAATGCTCTTGTTCTCACCCAAAAGCCTTTTCATTTTTAAAACGAGGCTCAGGCACAAATGTTTGGCATAAATTTATTTTGCTTTTAATGCTCTTGAGAATTGTTTACTAGAAAGATTACAAGCCTGGACGATTTCAGGAAAGAAAGCAGAGTAAATGTATAACTTTATTTATTATATTATATTATTGTAAGCATTATCTAATTTGCTAAATCCTTAATCCTAATAATGAAGTCTTTGTAACATAAATAGCACAGAATATTATATGACAAATTTCTATAATTGAGAAAAAGTTGAGCAGACACATCATCAGACTAGTAAGCCTAAACCTGAGCTAATTACATAAAGTGGGGTAACTAACTCTAGAGAGACCGGGAAGTTTTGATTCAGAGCAGATCAGAAATGACAATTAAATATATATAAATTACAGTGAAAAGCTCTCCATGCAGAAAATGACTGGAGAATGTTTCAGTCAAGGCTCTGAATATTACCTTCAGATTAAATTATTCAATCTATTACAGATTTGTCTTCCCTCTTCCCCTCAACATAGAAGGAGTAGAGTTCAGTTGTCTCATACAAAAGTTTGTGGTAGCCTGTGCAAATACATTATATTCTGCTTTAAATTTGCAAAAAATCCCAGTGGGATGCAGGAAGAGCTGTAGAATCACTGCATTAAATATTTACCAGCTGAGAAAGACTGCAGTAGGATTTTTGCCACTTTTGGTTGTCTGTATGAAAAGAGGATCTACTCGTTTACATTGTGAAGGAAAACTCCGAGCAGAGCTAATACACCGGAACATCATTAATTCACTCATTCATTAGCCTCTTCCCAAACTCGTGAAAGGAGGGGAAGAGCAATATCAAATAAATGTGAATCACCAGAGTTCAGTTGAATTCCCATATATTCCCATAATAGGTATTGAAAGACACTGTTAGATATTTCATAATTTAACTGCATATAGTATGTGTGGCAATTAATGTTGCTGAGATTAAATTAGGTGAACAGATTTGTGAAAAGTGTGAAAAGATTTTGTCCTGTTTATGCTCCACTGCTCAAGTATTGATACAGCAACATTGTGGTGATGCACTGTGTGTAACAACCTGCACAATGAGTAACAACTGCTCACAATAGATACTTAACACACCTTGACGATGGCGAATAAAATGAATGGAAGAAATCACTAAATCCAAAGATATTGCAAAGCCTGTATTTGTTATATAATTAAATATAGTAGTTGGCCTTTTTTCTAGATCATATTTGTGCACATTACATTTCTGGCAATACTTTTCCTAAAATGGTATCCTGACATTCTGAATTTGTCTTTTTCTCAGAGAGCTCAACGACAAACAGTAGCTGCTCCAGCAGTTTTCTGCCAGAGTTGATAAACTTTCAGCTCACTGACAAATTCCTTCAGCAGGGACTCTAGACACTGGACAGCATGCCAGCTCTCATACACACTGTCCTTCTTAAAGTATAACACACACACACACACACACACACACACACACACACACACACACACACACACACACACACACACTTCTCCCGCGCTGCCTCGACATGAATACAAACAATGAATATTGCCTTCAAAGCATTTTGAATAAGGTGATATTCTTCTATGAGATGTTAAACAAAGTTCAGCAGCTTCATTGCAACAAATCAAGTTCAATTAAGGATGTTATTCGATTAGAAGCCTTTTAGAGGCAACAAAGCATCTCGCTACAAATCTCTGTCCTCTATTCAGGTCAATAGTTTCCCTAAATACTCTTTAATAGGCCTGTGATACATGTCTGGGGAATAGCTTTGCTCCTCTGAGTTGGATGTGTGCAGGAGTGCAGCTAACATTTAGGCAATAAGGGGAAATGTTTTTTTTAGAAAGATACATTTTATGTTAAAGTGCATCCATAACATACTACTACTGTATACGCCGACCCGGTATTACATTTTTCTAATAATTTCACTGCTCCGCTGATGAACTATGCGAGAAAACTGCTGAAAGTTAAAACAAATGATAAAAATCTAGATGAAAAGTTCCTGTACTTGTTATTATATAATAAATGCCATGACCGCCATCTTTATAGTTAATTGGTTGGCCCATTTGCTTCTTTGCCTACTCATTGTTATGTTATATAGACATAGATATCGGTACATCTTTGTCCTAGTATATCTGTATTGGGTTTTGTGCTATGTTTTTGTGATTCAGAAATATCCAACACTAGGACTGATTAAGTATTACTGCTACTATTACGTCTCTCACTAATCTAATCATGACTGTTAATGGTAAAACTTTACTACTTTTACTGCACGAGTGCTAAGCTATTATCCCGACCCGCAAGGAATCTGGAAAATTCCAGCTGCTCTCAGCAATCAGAAAGTGAAAAAGAATGGTCTGAAAAACAATTATCTAAGTGTTGAATGGTAAATTACACATAGTGACTGCAATATATAATCCCTCACATCTATATGGAATGAAAAATACTTGATGTGAAAAGGAGTGCCACAAAAGCATACTGAATTAAACACTTAACTAGGTCACAAAATGATGGCGCTCACAAGTCTCTGTCAGGAAAGTGTGACGCGTGTAAATCATATTAGGCAAGACGGCTGCAACAGCTGGATGGCTGCCTCCAGGAACATTTATGGCCTTTCAACACATTGCTCTAAACAGGGGACACAGGCCACTACATATGGAGCACATTCCTACAAGTCTTTACACACCTTCAGTTTATTAAACTGGCCTCTTTGAGTGACCTTTTTTTGAAGTTGACGATAAAAAAAACTGATTAATATTGAGTTTGTTGATGTTTGAGATCAGGATAGTTTATTGAGGAGTAGCTGTCTATGCAGACTTGCTTGGACTTGAGAGTTTAGATAAACGCAGTGCTGGTTAAAAGGAATGGTTCAAGATTTTGGGAACTATGCTTCACTTTCATGCTGAGGATTATGAGATGAACCATACTTGGCTCACTGTAAATATGAAGCTACTGCAGCAGTCGGTTAGCTTAGCACAAAAACTAACACTTGATTTTACATTCGGGTTATGTGCATGCACGTGTAATATCACAATTTGTTATGTTAACACTTTGGTTCATGTACGGAATGGTTTATGTATGAATGTATTTATTGTATGTTTTGGGATGAACATATCACAAACTCTGAAGCCATTGAAAAGACTGTAGACCTATATGACTATTGTTAAGTACTGTATCAACGTTTACCTCTATCATTATGTAAATGCTTACAAATCATGCCCAACCGCATAAAAAACAAAAGGAGCCTAAGACTGAGTAAAAATATGAATAATTTAAGGAGGATGGCTTATTCATAAATTCATGAGTTCCTGAAATGTGCCATCACTGCTGTGTAAAAGAGAATGGGACAGGGACCACAAGCCCACATGCTCCAAAAATAAATTTCCCTGTCCATTTCTTCTGTCACAGATCAACGAGTGTGTACGCCCACGTAAACAAGAGCTCTTCTTGTCTTTGTCTGACACATGCACATGCACGCACACACGCACGCACGTACACACACATACACACCAGTGACAGGAGCAATCTTAATTGGTGTAAATCCCTTGTTGCGCCTCAGCTAGCGTAACTGGCTGACAGCATCACAAATAATCTGTACTCTGATGATGGCCCAGGGAAAAAAAAGCAAGAGGCACAGATCTGCCTGAATGTGAAATTTACTTTTCATCTTTCCATCAGTTTTCTTTTTTCCGTGGTAAACCTTTAAGACCCCACATATTTATGATGCGCTGTTTTCGTTCTATTTTCGTCTCTCTATTGTTTCTTCTTCTTCCACTCTTTGTCGTCCTCTATCGTTTGTTTTATTAGATCTACACAATAAGTTATTTACTCTAGATTAATGTCAAACGCATTGGGTTTTGTTAGTGTTGAGTTCTTGCAGAATTGTTATATCTGACATGGGGCTGACATTGAGCCTGTGACAGGTTTGCACACAGAGCTAACAGTATGAAATGAAATGAGCTAGCACGATTCCAGGTGCCCAGAGTGGTGAGAGAGCCAACAGGCCGTCATGTGGAGCAGCTCTGCACTTCCCCAGGCCCCTCAAGTCAAGCGATGCTTTGTAATCCCTCACTCAATTACCTCAGTCAGTGTATTGAAAGAGCAGTTGAAAGACTGGTACTGCCTCCGCATCTGCTCTTTTTACCCCTCAGCTCTTTTGTTCCATATGAGCTCGCCATGGCTTATCTCAATTGATTTCCTTTGCCCAAATGGTCATTGTTGATTTGCACTGGCAGCTTCCCACGTCTCTTTTAAATTACTGAATGTCTGACTTCTCTTTTGACTAGTTTCTGGATTCGACCCTCTGAATTTAAAAATGAGTTCTGTTGTTGCATTTTAGCTATGGGAATGCTCATGTATAGCATGTGGAAGGCTTTCCTCAACAACAGGACACAATGCACTCTCATGCAGCTGTAATTCTCACCATGTTGACTCATGCTCTACCACAGATTAGGGCTACAAAGTTCACGACACAATTTAAGATGCATCTCAGTGGACATGCTGACCTTGGAAATGGCTTTCTGTTGATATGCACGGATTCAAAAACAATATGAGTGTGTTAGTGTCTGCAGACACAATGGAAACTGCCATTTATAACTTTTACAGGTTGTTAGGTTTGTGGAATATTTGAAGTTCCTTTATTTGGTATTAAAGGTGCTCTAAGTGATGTGACGCGTTTTATAGGCTACAACATTTTTTGTCACATCAGCTTTATGATCTTTTATATGATTGGTTGTTCAGTTTCTGCATGAATATGATTTATCATGTTTACGTATGATCTCAATAATATGGTGATTTGAAGTGAAGTCTGTGAGAGAAGCCAAGAACGCACCTTTAACACATTTCTAGTGATCTTCCCAAAAGAGTTTGGGATGATGAGCAGAACCGGACTGGTGGAGTGACTGGAAGTCCTGCGTCGTTTCTGGTAGGATGGCACTGCCCAGTCCAAGGCCACCAGCCCATCATCGCTCAGCTGCAGGTTGTCCCGCACAAACTGGACCGGGCTATTGTACGGCCAGCACGCTTTGTACACACTCTGAAGTAAGGCGCTGGCCCGCCACGTCCACCCAACACACGGCGAGTAATTACTGAAAGTCCTGCAGTGTTTTAGGAGATAGTTGGCCAGTGCCGACGGTTTGCATATTAGTGCCACGGTGCGTGCTTTCCCATCGGTCCCGGCACCCGCACAGGCGGCCTGGGCACCGTCGCTCCCCTCTCGCTCTGAGAAGCACCTCCCGGTCTTGTCCTTCGTTGTCTGTTGTGAAATTCCCAGTCTCTGAAGCAAGGTATCCGTCTGGCTCTCTGTGCCAAAATATTTGGAGCCTGGCCAGATTAAGACCACCAGGATCACAATGCACAGAGCCACAAGCCATTCCAGCATTGGCACGGTTTGGGAGAGCAAAATGAGCACAATCACTGTCGCTTTCCAAACCTTATTCTGGATCTTAAGTTGATAATTATAAATTTACATGATGTAAAAAACAGTCCACGGAAACATGCTCTTACAGTATGCTGATATTTTGTCCTAAATTGATGCTCAGTTCGTCTGTGAAGTTTGGTGCTTCCCTCCGGTGCCAAGGCGCGCCAGTCCCTCTTTGTAGGCGTGCTGTCTCAGATATGCAGCGTTTAAATATCGTTCCAGCTCAAGCCAAACCCGGCTTCATATTTCCATTTTATGTAGGCACTTTTTAATTAACGAGGAGATGCCGTCCGTGTTTTCATGCATCCAACTGGTTCATTAACCGAGCATGTGCAGGACTGCGCTCAACCCAACAGCTGGGCTAATGCTGGAAACGCCTCCCATCATGTCCATCCCCCCTTCAGAGTAAACAGGTACTGCGTGTGCGTGATAATCGCGGCTGTTATTAGCTATACCCTATAAATTGCTTCCAGTACACCCAGAACAAGGAGGTAGATCTTGCGTTTTTTTTTTTTTGTTTTGTTATTTTTACACAAAGACTCTCTCTCTCTCTCTCTCTCTCTCTCTCTCTCTCTCTCTCTCTCTCTCTCTCTCTCTCTCTCTCTCTGCAACATGTGCACACTGTGACCTTGTAATCAGAGAGCGAGAGAGAACAAAACCTAATAAAGCATGAGATCTGGATACAGGTACTATGAAGGGCTTCTTTGTAAAAGTAATGGCATATTAAGCAGGTTTCTGTTGTGTAACAAAATAACTTTTGTCAACCAATGAAGGTTGACTTTCTTGTCTCAGTTGAAGTAAAAAGTGAAAGTAGGCCAGTGTTCTTTGGACATGCAGAGTGTGATGAACACTGCAACGCTGCAGACATCCAGTTTGATTCAAGCTTATACCATTTACATAATGTGATAACTTCCTCTCTGCTATGTTCATCTTCCCTCTTTATGCTATCTATGGAACTCAAATGGATAAAAATAGCCCATTCATTAATGACTAAAGCAAGGAACCTAAGAGCAGGAACATTTTAATTGTACCTCAGATATGTTGGAGGATATAGGGCAAATCAAGATTATCATCTACAAAGGAGTCTTCTTTTCCTCTGTGTAAATGACAAGGCATTTGAGCAACAGGCAAAAATGATATTGTCCCCCACTTTTAATCACTATATTGTAAGTTTGACATTCTGAGGTACAACAACTGGCCACAAGTTAAAGCTGTAGTTGTTATTGTACATTCAAAGATCCATGGAATATTTAATTGACATTTGCTACTACTGCTGCAAGGTTGATGAATTTCATGGAAAGCTGTAGCTCTGCCATCTGTTTTTGAGGAACATGTTGTTTTGGACACTCACTTAACCAATGGCAGCATAACAAAGCGCTGCGGCCTGCTGAATATAAATTGACAGCTGAGTGAACCAATGGTGTGTGCGAAAAAAACAAACCCAAGTAGAAAGTGTTAGGCAGTAGATCACTGTGTGTTTGTTCCAATTTTCAATGCCACACCATTCCTGTGGATTAGCCAATGGAAAATAAAAGACAAAATGGGAGATGCCAAGCCAACGAGAGAATTAAGATCTCGGTATCCCCTCAGAGAGACACTTTGAACAGCTTACAGCTGGTGCATTAGAGAGCTGGGGGAAGTTGTATTCTGTTAATTTACTCAGCATGCATTTCCAGACTCTGCTCATGAGGCACTTCCCATTTGTGTGTGATAACAATCTCAGTTGTTGCAGGCCTACTCTCTCGCTATGTAATTTTAGAAGCTCTGTGGTGGTCTATAAAACAGTTTAATTGCCACTTTAATAAGACGTCTCTACACTTAATTCCATTTGCGTAATGTTGATTTAATGCTCTTCAAGGTAAACTTGCATCAATGTACTTTTTTCATTTCCTAGAATATCCTTTTTTTTTTTTTTTTTTTTTTTTTTTTACAAATATCCTGGAAATAATATATTTAATGATTATTTCTGTTATTCTTGTATGATAGTCAGAGGTTTTCAGAGGCTTCAGTTAGTCTGAGCTGCAGGTAGAGCTGGCTTTTCTTTTTTAGTCATTGTCATATTGGCCTTGACATGATCAAATTGTAGCCAAAGCTAGAGATAAATGAATGAACCAAGGGGAGCATGACCTGTTCAAAAGGTTTGATGAATCAAAGAAGACTTCAAATTGTATTTCGTAAAATTACAAGGAATACAGGAACACATGAAATAAAAACACATTATGAATGATCGTGTCTTGATCAAGGCTACTTATGTACATACTGTCTATCAAGAGCATCTGTTTATCATATCAATAAACACTCCCCTTGTAGGTTAACCAATGGAAGATCACTTAGCGTTAGGCAAAATATGGCCCTTGAAACCTGTTTGTCACATTCTGTATCATGTGCTGTATGTGTTAATGGAAAACAGAGGTTGAGTTACATTTCTCTCGAGCACTTGTTTTATTATTATGTATTAAACCTAAATGTGTCACCCTTATTGATTGCAGTTTATAGCCCATCCCACTAATCTAATTTGTAATGGATTAAAGACGTCAAAGTATATAATATAGTAAAAAAAGGCATTCATGCAAGAACATAGTTGATGTTTCCAAAGAGGTCATAAAAGATAAAAAAATATGTGGAATACAATAATACATTTTGCATTGATGGGAGGAGATGAGGGGAAAAAAGGTCAACAAGTCAATGCGAACTTTGAGACCAGATAGAAACAACTAGATTAGATAAGGTTTGGACTGAGTGGGAAGTGTAGTAAAGGTTGGACATTTTATCCCGGGATAATCCCACAAAGGTTGTCTAAAACAAACAAACAACTGCTGCTGTCCTGTGTTTGAAGACCCTGACCCTCATCTTTAGGTTTATTGATAGCTGAAATAGGCACACAAAGAATTGCCTGGTATGAGAAATGGATGGTAGAGACGATAGAGGCTTGTCACGTTGGTCACTCAAATACTTTACGGAGTAATCCATATTTCAGCTACCAAATCTAAAGTAAAGTCTGTAGGGCTAAGGTTTTGTGAAAAATGCAGTCCTTAATTCTGTCAGTATTTGGCATTGTGAGAACACCATGTTTACCAAATTAGAGACATTTAACCATCAAACAGAACACACACTTTGAATTCATATTATTTAAGCAGATACATACATTGAATGTAAAACTATTCCCTTGGTGCAAGAAAGATTGGAGGAGCCTAACCCAGTAATTTTCCCAGTCATTGACCCCGGATGACAAACTCGGACACACACACACACACACACACACACACACACACACACACACACACACACACACACACACACACACACACACACACACACCTAATCCATAATCCACAATCAAACATTGTGCTTTGACCAGGAGTGCTGACTGAATAGGAACAGTAGGCTACTGGGTCAAAATGAAGACATAGCCTAGAGGTTGCACTTTCTCTCTCTCGTTGTTTAATGAATGAAGTCTCCTGGCTGTGATTCTGCTGAAGTGTACACATCTTCACTGTGGCAGAGTAGGTACAATCAGTATGAAGAAGCCAATGGAACACTAGATAATGTTTTACTGTGACAGCTAAAATTAATAGTGGTTTATTAACGTTGATTAAATAACATATGATAAAACCTAAATCTAGTGTAGGGCTATGCTTTTATTTTAAAGCTTTAGTGCATAACATTTTGATATTAATGCACGTCCGTTACATTCAAGCCATTGCCAAATGAGTTGCTACAAAGCTAATAAAGACTATCCGCTCCACACAACTCTCTCTGGATTTCTCAGTATGGCTATGTTCAGAAGATTGTGTCGTCCAGTGACTTTTGCGCGCAGAAACTCGAGTGAAGATAATTACCTCTTCTGAAGGGTCCATCATTTTTTTTTAATCCTCCGAGTCCTCCTTGGCTACTAGCAACCGCGTGGAGGAGGGGTGGGGGCGCATGCACGATCACGGAAGGCTGTATCATGTGGATGTACCGACAGTGTAGTCGTCTTTTTCTGTCTCCCCCATGAGGAATGTAGCTTAGTACGCACTATAGCTTTAAAGCAATATTTATAAATTTTGGAAAATAGGCTCATTCACTTTCTTGCCAAGAGTTTGATAATAAGATTGATACCACTCTTGTCTGTACAATAAATATGAAGCTATCAGCTGTTTAGCTGTAAAGACTGAAAACTACCTAGCCTGGCTCTGTCCAAAGGTAACAAAGTCCGCCCACCTCTCAAGCTCACTAGCTTATTGTCTCTTGGAAGTGGAGGAAAGGATTTTCTCTGGCTGTTTTCAGACAGCATGAAAGATTATTAGATTCTGACACTTTTAATCCGTTTTTACTCGTCTGAAATGGCCTCCATGGCAGCAAAACATGTTCATTTATACAGTACATGATGTGATAAACTCCTGTAGGTTAAACTTACTAAAAACTTTTAAAGGCTGACTAACTCTGAGACATAAACTGGAGTAACTAAGGCTACAAACAACCCCTAATGTGTTAAATAGTGATCTTTAAGGGCACTAGTAGGCAAGGCTAGCTGTTTCCTGCTGTCTCTATATTCTTTTTTGCTAAGCTGCTAACCGGCTACTGCTGCATGGTTAGTTTCAGCCAAATTTTTAAGGTAGCCTACCAACGTGAGACTGATATCGTTCTTCTCATCTAACTCTCGACAAGAAGGCAAAATTTATTTGAAGCATATTTTCCAAAATGTCTAAGTTTTCCTGCTAAATCTCAGTAAGTGTCATGAATTTCTAGCACGACTGGCTCCAGTAGGAATTCAACCTCTTACATGGTAACCTCTAAAACTCTAAAGAAGCATTATTCATGTTACTTAAACTGAGCAGGAACAAGCAGGAGAAAAGAGGAGTAAAGACAAGAGCACATTGAATCCAAGGAGAAGAAGACAGAGAGCCCCCTGTGACTCATTTTATGTGTTTAGATCTAATTTGTGGGCCCAAACAAATATCCCTCATCCACATCTGTAAATCTAGTTCCATCCTTGGTGGGGAAGCAAATCAGCTGTGGTCATTTAGGAAGATTGTCCGTTGATTTAAGATTATTTAGTCAGAACGCATAACGTCTCAGTAAGAATGGAGGCTGCTCTGCTGCTTTATTGGTCTCACTGCGTCTTCCTTCTCTCCCTCCCCCTCTTCTCCAGGCTAACCCCCTCATGCCCGGGCGTTCGCCATGGCACAGCCACAACCTTTAACATCAAAACAAACAGCGACTGTGTCACGGTTTCAAACTGATTACTTGATTAATTCAGGGGTCATTGAGCAACATCTTTTCTCAGACATAGATTTGCTTTCTCTTGACGTATGTTTGATTGTTTTAGGGTTAAACTTAGTCGAAACCAATACACCAACAACCCACCTAAGCAGTTACAAAAGGTTGTAAATGTTAAAGAAAGTTACCTCTCACCCAACCTCTGTAATTGCAACCATACGCAGAACTTGTCTTTAGATTGGCAACATCTATTTATGTGGTGTTGCAGTACATGTCCTTCCCCTGAACCCTGACTCTGACGTAGGTCTACTGTTGACTGACTCATACCCATGATCAAATAGATGTGTCAACTTCTCTGGGTGAATATATGACGGGCTGCAGTCTTTGAGGAATGATGTCACAAAGAAAGAATTGTATCAAGTTAACTGTAGATGTTTTCTAAAGTCATGAGCAGCCCATCTTGCCACAATGCGTTACCACCTTCCTGCACGTCAGTACACAACCACATCCTAAGTAGTGGCCTTCCTGTCTCATTTAAACTTCCTGTGGCATTAAAATGCATAAAACCTACAAGCAACTAGCTAAAGATAAAGACTAAACAGTAAATCAGATCTTGTAAAAGCCACACAGGACATCAGCTCATGCCTTTAAAAACTGATTTTGAAACTTCACTTTTTGTCATTACTTTATATTCTGTCTGAAATATTTGCAGTGCAAGAGCAGCATGAGCAAACACTCAGTCAACTGGAATATGCCAACCCCATAAGCACTGTTCTATTTTAAAGCTCATCAACAGGAAAGATAATCTTAGACTTATTCATTCTCCAAGAGTGTGACAAAAAATAAAACAGACGAGAAAAGCTGTTGATTGAGGAACAAAGCCATGCTGATGCAGAATGTTAAAGAAGTAAAGGGGGGGGTAGAGAGTGAAATAAAACGAAACAAAATAAAGGAAGAGACACAGAGGTGAGAGACTAAGAGACATGAATATAAAGAGACCATCACGATATCAAATGATGAAAGGGACATACAATTTGCAGAATTATGCAGATGTGCCCTGAATGATTTTATTTGTATGCCTCTTGACCTCTTTTCTTCATGCCCTTTCTTTTAAATAAAACCAGGAGGATACGCCCGGCCACATGCGACTTTGACAAAGCACAACAATGTTATCAAGCATTAAATGTAAATACGCAAACGCTGCTATCTTTAATGAATGAATCCTAAATGGTTCACCGAGAGAGACATTTTAAAACACCTCATTCTTAAATGCCCCGGAAACCTGTTTTATTAATTAGCTTCTTATCACAAGCAATGGGGTCCCTTTAACTTTAACTTTTAATTTTTGCTTATTTAACTATGAACAGTTAATGTTATAGAGAATTACCCAAGTTTCGAAAGCAAGTTTTCAGGGGCTTTAAAATGTAGTGGGGTGCGGTGATACAATGGAAAAATCAACTGAGGAAAATACTCCCAACCAAGAAAAACAAACAAAAACACTCGTACAAAAAAGAGAATCATTAAACATTTAAAATCTTATTTCAGCGACAGTTTTTTAAATTTATTATTATCTTAATAGGCTGATTGAGATTATCAGTCAAAAAACAACAGCAGGAACTGCATGATCTCATAAAATATAAAAATGTCTGTAATACAGCGTCCTTGGCCCAGCTATGTTTTAGTCAAAATATGTTGAGTTCCAACTTGGCAGCAGAATTGGGTTTTTTGACAATGACATCAGAACGTGGGAGTAGGCTGATGAGGATGTACAGTATCATTTCACATCACTGAATCCTTAGAAAACATTTTTTTAGCCATAAATATTCTTAGGAGGGACGACAATTTTACAGACTCAGTTCAATTGATAACCAGAGTGGTAAACAAAACTGTATGACTTCTATTCAGCTGTACTGTAAAAGCAACATAATCCATCACTTTAAGTTTTAATTCCCCATTGTCTTTCGTATCTGCATTGTGATGATGTGCACATGTGACATAGAGCAAACTAAGATAACAAATGACAATGAGTATGCCCAGGATGCTGTCACCCACTGGATTGAATTGCAGAGGGGTATTTCCATTAACAGTATTTCTAGGTGTGGAAAAGGGCCAGCTCAGGTTTTGTGTTTTCACTGTGACCTCGGGTGCCATGGTACAGAATACTAAGTGCAGAAAAAACACCTGCAAAGAGCTGTCAGTCAAGTGGATGATTTAAAATCCCATGTCAGGGTGGGTATGATGCTGCCACCTAGATAATTGTTTGTGCCTACACTGACTGCTAATGTCAACAGATATTTGAATTACCTGTCTAGCATCATGCATCCACTCTTCATTGAAATATGCATTAGAATGATTCCAGTCTTTTTATTGCTAGACCTTTAATATTATTTTGCAAGAAACTGCCTGTTATATTTAAAATGCCATCCTGACAGTACTTTTCACATAGTCCTATCAGTTGTCAGTTACTCGCATAGAGGTTACTCGCTCAGGGATCCTTAATGTGAGAAGAGCCTCATCAGATAATTGTGCTTTGTTCACTCATAGTGCAAATAAACACTACCATACCAGATTTCCATAGAGGATGAGTCAGTTGATCCATTACAAAAACTTGTCCATTTGTAGCATTATTCACAGGTAGTACATGGAAGTGATGAAAGTGATATTTAACTATTGCAGTGGCTAACTACTAAACTATTATATCTGCAGTAATTGGTTAATTTTGGCCACTTGGGACAGCTGAGCCAAGTTGTGAATGCAATATTGATATACTACTGTATCATCTTTTTAAGCTGATGTGGTGAACTTGTTAGCAAGCAGCTGCTTATTTACATATCCAGCATTCACAGAGCAACATTATGATTCATTTGAAGTTGTGTTCGTGACCACTCACCAGCTAGTCGCTAAATTTGTCTGTCTGCTGTTTGGTCCTGGGCAGGTAGTGTACAGTGGGTTTTTAGAGCTTTTTCACTGAAAACTGCTGCCTTCTGTGTCTGAAAGCGACACTATGAGAGCGTTGGAGTGAACCAAAACCGCAAAGTTGCAGGCTGGACAGCTTAAAGTCCGAGACACACCAAGCCGATAATTGGCCGTTGGACAGTCTGGCGAGGTCGGTGACTAGAGTCTGTTAGAGAGGTGTGTCCTGTGCCGTCGTCCGTCTGAGGGGCCGTCAGCCTTCATTTTGGCCGACCTGACATGTTCAGTTGGAGGCAGGGCAGGTGATCATTGTCTGTAGGTTCATCACTACGAGCGACACCTCTCATATTGTCCAACAAGTCCTCCAAACCATAAGGCGATATAGGCCGTTTACTCCTACTGTCTGATACGACCCATAAGAGCGTTTCATAAATTAGCATCCCTAGCAGTGACAGGAAACCCGAACCACAGGAGTGAATTCTGTCCTCATATCTAAACTTACAGAACGTAACGGTTGTGGTTTTAAATACATCAACGTTGTGAAACGTTGATGTAACTTTTTTAAAGTAACAAAACTTAGTTAAGTTTAGAAAAACACTTCCAGTTACACATGTGACACAGAATGTGACGTAGTTTGATTGTTCTGTAAAGTAAAAAACAACAACTTGCCTTTTACTATAATAAGAATGGGACACAAACTCCGGTCTCCTGGGTGAAAGTCCTGTTTTTTTGACCCATCCACCACCCCAACCTGCCTTCTTACCTAATACATCCATGCTTCTTCCACAGAATTTGGTGCTCTTATGGTGCGTTCTTTTTGTCCACCGAAGTCGATCTACGAGTCATTTTCCGGAGTTACGAACCGGAAGTTGCAAAAAGAACGCCACCGAGGTCGTATATACAACTCGTCAAGTCGTCTGAACTCAGAGGACCCCAAGTTCAATTTCAAAGATGGCTACGTCGTGCATCACACGTAGTAAACATTGTGGTTTTCTATTTTTTCTTTTGTCGTAACCAAATGAAGAAGTCGTACACATCACAGCACTGTATACTGCTACCTATAGGCATGTTGCTACAGTCTCATTATGAGTTAAATACCGCCTAATTAGTTATTTTGTAGCTTGTGCAGCTGAAATTGGCTATAGACGCTCGGTTGCTATATGACAACAATGGCTTTAAGCGAGTCTTGAGCAGAAAGCAGAGCAGTAGCCTAACGTTAATGTTAATCAAAACGTAATTTTCATGTATCAAACTGTGAAATATATTTGTGTAATATGTCAATAACTGGGTGAATAGAATGTTAAATGTTACTAAAAATGTTAAAAAAAATCCATCTTTTCTCTGACTCGTAGTATTGTGTGACAAAAAGAACGCAACAACTCGCGGTTATTCATTTTTTCAACATGGATGTGACGTCACACTCGAGCTACTAGTCGCGATTACAAGACAAAAAGAACTCACCAATATTTTCTTTGTCACCTTACTTCCTGCTTTGCTCTTGTCATAATTACTACGGCCATTAGAGGGCGCCGTCACTATAAACGTAAATATCAGTCGTAATTACTGCTTGAACAAACGACTTCTGGGGGCGTTTTTCATATTGTTCCATGGTTTTCACATTGTTGTAAAAATATTGATTTTAGCCTCTTTGAACTAGGTTAGTATCATTATTGTTATTATTAGTAGTAGCATTAATTGCATATGGCCAATTAAAAAACAACATTTAAAGCAACACTGTTTCTGTCTGCTACTAAGGTTAAAAAGAATTGCAGGAAGAAACACTAAAACCTGTCAGTTAATGGGCTTTCGACTGTCCCAACACAAGGCACAGTGAGTAGGTGTTTATTGACATGTACAGTGTTAATAGAGGTTTTATTGATACAATAGCAACATGATGACCATGACTGTGTAAAGATGTTTTGTTCTCGACTTGATTGTGTCCCAGAGCTGCAGAGTTCTGTCCAAATAATCCACTTATCATATGTTACTTCCCCTCTGCAGATCTTGTAGCTTGTCTCATTCTTTGAAGCACATTTTTGCTTTGACAATAACGTAGCACTATAGATAATGTCAAAGTCAAGATCAAAGCTGATCTTTACCCTGGTTACAGGTGGCTATGGATGACATTTGCAATAATAAACATGGGGGAACAATGCTTGTTTAATCTCCCATAGCTTTTGTCACTGCAACATGTGCAATTAACAAAATGAAAGCCAATCCCATATGTTTATCCTGGATCTCATCCAATTACAGCTGAGGCGCTGTGGTAAATCCAAGCTGCTTTGTTTGTCTTTTTCACGGATGGTCACTTTCTTTGAGCCATAGCTGAGCAGACTCCCTTTGAGGGTGCAGGGTGCTGTTTGTAGATGTTTGTAATACTGTCACACCATGGTCACACCAGGTTAGACCTCATATTTGTTCTGTTTAAGTGGGATTTGTAATGCACAGTGGGGTGAGTAGACCCTGCTTTGTGTGTGTGTGTGTGTGTGAGAGTGTGTGCGTGTGCTCTTTGTGCCAGCACTGAATGTACAGTAAAGAGAACATGGCTCCTCAGCTTCAGTGTGCTGGCTGAAGGAGCCTGACAATTAAGAATGGCATCAGCGACTTGGTGAAAGGTTGCCTAAATTCTGCAATATAAATCACGGCAATGGAGGATTTTAGTCTGGGAATCTGAGTTTTAAGTTAGGGAATATCTAAAGTCATTCCAAAACTGGAAAGCGGTGATCTCAGAACAGCACAAATCCGCTAGCCTCGTGAGACCGTCCTGATCTGGCGAGCTCCAGTTTTCCACTCGCAGATCAGTCTGGCATCTTGAGGCAGAGAAAATTTGGAGCCGTTCGCCAAACGACCGGGCCAATCAGCATTGGTTTTGAGGTGGGTTAGGTGGTGATAGACAGATGGTTTATCCAATCAGCTAACCAGTATTTTCAGACAGCGGTAGCACTAATTCTGTTAGCCGCTCGCTAATGCTTTTTTTCTCTTGGATCCTTCTTTTGGAATATGGTCCGGGAACCTGAAATGGTGTCTTTTATTCCTAAATTCTCGTTACAAAAATGGCAAATCTCCTTTACCGACATGTTGCTTGCTTGCTGAGCTAACGAGGTATGCTTTGCCTGCAGCAGCAGGGGCGGGCTTGTGTTTGTATTTTCATACGCTTCGTGGATCTGATTGGTTGATTTGGCCCGTCTATCACCAACATAGGTGATAGACAGATGGTTCATCCAATCGGCTAACCAGTATTTCCGCCCCTTCCCAAAAGTTCTCCAACGGAAAGTTCCCAGATGGATATGCCGAGCTAATGCGAAGCAATCCATCTGGCGGAGTCAGGTTACAAATCCGCAGCATCAGGGCTTTGGGCCCCTTTTGTAGAGCCTGAGCACCATTAAACACTGCAACACATAATTTACTTATGTCATTTTAATAATAAGGGGAAAATTACTTGTCTTTCGAATCCATACTGAATTTTGAATAGTCTGTCAATCTCGGTGGAAATCGACTTAATCAAGTATTCCTGTCCATATGCCTTTAGGATCAGAAAAACAGCATTTTTTGTTGGTTCTTAAACAAGCATGTTTGTTCAAATTAGAGAGATTTTATATCAAAACAAACTATCCATATTATTTTTATTCTTTACTAAGAGAACAGTGGGTCTACAGTGGCCTCTGTTACTACTGTTTACTGTGTCAGCAAGTTTCTCAACTGAATGATTTGCAAGTCAAGATTTTGTTGCTGCTTGAGGCAGACAGGAGCTCACACTGCTGACAAAGGTCAACCTGTCAACTATGTCAACTAAGCCTGAGGCAGTGTTAAAGCTTTTTGTAAGGTTGAGTATGTTCCAGTAGACCCTAGAACATATTTGTTGAATTGGATGCTGAATGCAAACATTCATTTTCCTTTCACTTATACATTCAGAAATGTTTCGAACAATCTTAGCTACAGCTTTTGTTTTCTGGTAGACACAGATTTCCTCACAGTATATTGCATGCCACTCAGGCCCGGTTTACACGAGAATGCTTGCGGGTGAAAACGTAAAAATATTTTATTAGATGTGCCTTTCGTTTGGACGGCGACAGCGTTGTTGGAAAAAACGCAAAAAAGTGAAACCACCCTCCATAGTGGAAATCTTAAAAACACTCCACCATCGCTCTCCCGTCTAAAGGGTAAAAACGCAAAAGTCTGCTCAGTTCAGTTCAGTTTTATTTTGTCATTGCTACATCATAACAACGAAATATTGTTAGAGCAAAAACAAACAGACAGGCATATAATTTTAAGCTGTTAACCCGTTTGCCTTATCTATATACTGTATGTCCCCATGAAAAGAATTTACCCATGACTTTGTTCCTAATTTAATTTAACTCCCCATAAATACCCCTAGAATGACTTTGTAACTAAGTTAACTTCCCATAAATCCCTCTAGAAAAACCCCATAAAGTGCTATGTCCATTAAAGTGCATGGTGCTATCTATTGCCTCTATTGTTGTGGTGGCTGGTGACCCACCCCATATTTCGTTACATAAATCAAAATATAGAGTGATTACTCGCCCATGGCCACTCCGCTGTTGGGTTTCCACACCCTGCCTACACTTGGTCCGGATGGCTTTTAGCTTTGATGATATCTGACTTTTACAGATAGTGTCTTTCTCGTGTGGATATGACGTCCCTCCAGGTACAGGATACTGCTGAAGAAATTCGGTCCATATGTCTATACATTTTGACTGGCGGGACTCCCAGTCCACGCACTGTTGTGCCATCTCCTCGTCTTTTCAGACAAAATTATCAGCTTTTGTTGTTCGCCTCGCCACGTGGACTTGGTGGTGGTGTTGTGTGGCAGTGCTTCACACTACCACCTAGCCGCCTGGTGTGCATACTACATCGATTTTAACACACTTTTGCGTCACCATATGCACGCAGATTTCCCCCCCAAAGCGCTCGTCTAAACGCGGAATAAAAAGTGAGAACGCAACGGCGCTTTTGCGTTTTCTCTTCAGATCATTTCCGTCTAAACATAGCCTCAGTACCATAGCCTCTCTCGCACACTCTGGTTTGTTGGGCACAATACAAAAATGTATGGCCAAGTTCTCTGTTTCAACTTTGAGATGATTTTGTACACACACACACACACACACACACACACACACACACACACACACACACACACACACACACACACACACGTCACATCACTCTCCACCTAATTAAAGAGGCTTCATCAAGCTGCTTCTGCAGTGCGACGTATGAATCCATGAGATCTTTACAGAGCCGTCAGTCACCGGGGCGCTGGTGGTCAATCTTCCTCTGACTCCAGTGAGGGGGAAGTCAGTGCACATTATCAATAAATACAGACACTGAACCCTTACTTTATCTATAGCCAGATGAGAAATAGCTCTAAGGACACAAGCAGCAGTATTTTCTTCCAGAATCTTCCAACATGCAGTTTTATACTTTTGCACGTAAATCACAAACGCCATTTGAAATCATGCTTTATATGATGGTATGTTTACACGTTACACCGAGGGTTTTTTCAACCTGTCTGTTCCCGATTGGTCAGGCCATTAAATGGTTCTGCACACTGCTTGAATATGAATATACATGCCTCTTGAATATTTTAGAGGAATCTGCAAGTGAAAGTCATTATTCCTCCTCCCAAAGGTAGAAAGTTTAGTTGCTTTCTGTTGAAAGATTTATTTCAATCCCCTCCTGTCACCAAGAAAGGAATCAGAGATAAAAAAACAACAAAATGCTCTTTGAACATGCTAGCTTCTGTTATAACTTTGAATTTCCTTGCATTTCTTTTGATTTCCTTTTCATATTTTAATTCTGAGTATTTCAAATTTTTACTTTCAACTTCTTGTTCATGCTAATGACCCTCAGACCTTCTATAGAAGTCCTTAACCCTCTTAAAAATCCCAAACTTTAACTAGATAATGATTACTCCCTGAGTCTGTCACCCTGCCTGAAAGCTGTCATTTTATGATTCGATAGTTGCCAGCAACCTTTGCAAACACAGTGCCCAGATAACATGTGGCAGACACTGAAAGTGAATAAAGGGCACGATAAGAGCATGTGTAGCTTTCCAGTAACCTGACGTGGGATTTTACTCAATCCAAAATGTGTCCATTAGTCAGAACATTGAACAATGAGGGGCAGAGATGTTATTTGCGCTCAGATACCTTTCAGTTGAGTCTTTCTCAATCTCTTTCAATCATTCAAAATTTAGCAAAAGCTGCAGGCAAAATTCACTCATGTTTTTATTCCACATTGTTTTGACTACTGTATCTGTGGTACTTTGCCATCCTGATCCTTTTTTTTTCTCCCCACATGAGTTTTAATCTCTCCCACACGCAATCACCAAACATTTGTTTCCGTCTTCCACTTTCAGTCACACAATGATGACAGTTTGTGATGTGGTCTTGAAATGGCACCAATGGCATCAGCACTGAATGGCAGGAAGGAAGTTGGAACATGAAGGGACAAATGCACATAGAAAATGGCCTTTAACAGAGTTTCAGACAACAATAGAGCCTCACGATCCCATCCCATCCCATCCCAACAATGATGTGATACAGAAAAATAACAATAAAAGCCCACAGCCACTTTGCAGCCGATGGAAGAGCAAAGAAAAACCTCCAGCGTCGACCCAATTTACAGCAGAAATTTCAAAAACCTTGACGTTGTAGAAACCTTCTAAAAGGACTTTTATGTTCTCTCTGTGGTCTCAGTTTATCTCTAGTGACCGGTCTCACTGAACAAGGTTGTATTAAGCGAAAACTATGTTACCTAATAATCCTGATGGATAAATGGCGTGTATATTTTAGAACGTGAGAACATTTAAATGGTGAAATAACAAGTGAATATAAAGTTGTTGGCTTTCCCCATAATTTAATTTTGTTCAAAGAAAAAAAATAAAACTTCTAACCCGCTAGCCATTGCTCAGTAGTTTCATTGTAAAGAAAACATTTTTCCACGCTGACATGTCAGCAGCGTATTCTCAGTGGTCGCTGAAGTATTTAGATCTAATACATCAGTAAAAGTAGTAAAAATACTCCATGATGATTTCACTTAAGTAGAAGTATTGCCACTAATGTGCTTATTAGAGAGCAGAATGCAACCTCTATAACAATGCATAATCGTTTACAGGCTGATTTATTTATATATATATATATATTTATATATATATATATATATATATAAATCTGCAAAATCTAGATCTTCAAAGACAGTCAGATAAAGTGGAGTAAAAGTACAATGTATCTCTCTGAATTGTAGTGAAATTGAAGAATAAAGTTGCAAAGAATAGATGTACAATACTTGAGTAGAGATTTTATTGTACTTTTATCTGCTGCTTATTCTACTTTTTTTATGCATACCACATTTAATATCTTTGATATATGGTATCAATTTATTTTGAAATGTCTGGACAAGGACTAGAATAGTGGTTACAACACACATCTTTAAACTTCCCAAAGGGACTCTTTTTTTTTACAACTGAAATTAAAGCATCTGTCATAGAGGTCTATTTGTTTTTCCCACATGGATTTACATGCAACTGAGGGTCCAAAATTCATTGTGTACTGTAGTTGTGGATACAAACACACAAGCACAAACACACAGTCACGAGGGTTGACGCTGTCCTTTTTGGCATCCTGCCTTAGCAAACAATATTTCCTGAGGTCTCTACAATGCAAATTCTGTCTCTCCCTCTCTGTTTTACGCACACACATCCTGCCTCTAAATGCACTTTAATTTTATATGACTTAGCACCCATTAAAACTGTTGTAAGCTGTGAATAAACACAGACAGATCACACAAATCAGTTTGGGTCAGAGCGGGAATTAAGTGCTTGTTTTGATAATGAAAAGGTTTATTTTAGGGATAAATACTGTCGGATTTCTGAGAAGCAGAGATATGAGCAGTTCTCATATGTAAACAGATGACATGCCCAAATACGCTGAGAAGATACGAGATAAGTGTTGTACTTGTGGTTGCTTACGAAATTTAGAAGAATCTGTAAATGATAATTAATGAGGCTGTGTCCGCTATTGCATGTAGACAAGCAAGTATCCTGAATAGGTGTTCCTAGCATTACCCTGCTGCCTGCTTGGACTTCATTTTGGAAATGCTGGCAACATTACACATCATGGTTTGTCAAAATTAGTTCAGCTATTATCCGTGTAAGACGGATGGATGGACACAGTCTGTGTCTATGACAGATGCTCTGACTGAAAATGAAGTGTATTGAGGATACACAGTCAGGTCAATGTCTTACTTTAAACACATTTACGAGATTAACTCCTCTAATGTAAGCAGTGAAACCGAGAGACAGAAAAGCCTTATTTGGACCAAATATTCTTAACAACTCTGATCTATTTTACGAACAGGGAAGTCAGTCAAGGCTAAATCTATAAATAATGAAGGGCTACACACAACGGTCACATTTGGAACCTACTGTTTTATTCAATATCTGATACAAAATGCATTAATGTAACAGAAACAGGTTTGGTGCCAAGGCAAATTCAAACTCTTGCTTTAGTCAACCTTCTGCCATAGTTTAGGACAATAATGGTTCTCTTTACAGTGTTTAACATTATTTTAACAACATAATCTTGAGGCAAAGATAAGCCAGTCAAATGAAGGACCTGGTCTATGTTAGTTTCTTATCTGTTCGTAAACACGTTGCTACCCTCATGCAGTGTGAGCTTGTAGTAAGTTTCTTTTCAAAGAACCATTTGAAATGTAGAATATGGGAATAGTCAAAAGAGAACAAACAGTGATGGTTTAACAAAGAAAATAAAATAAAAAAATGAAATAGCTGGTTCTGTGTTACTTAGCAATTTGTTTTTATTTTTTAGCTTGATTTGATTTTATTAGGCTCCCCATTTGCTGATGCAGAACATCAGCTTGAGAAAAATAAAGCAGTGGGCTAACAGTGCTGTGTCACCCTGTTTCTCTCAGCGTGCTGTCAGTAGATTCTGATGAAACCTTAGTTTTATTTCTTTGTAGAGAAAGTATTCTAGAATACATTGAGTAATCGTATTACCAAACAGTGAGCTCACGAGAGACGGAGAGAACATCCATCTGAATTAATAGACATTGACCCTGCAATAACATACATATTACCACCACAATGACACCTGCTATAAAACTCATATTCATGGACTGCTTCTCCAAACACTTAGATGCAATGCAGAAACAGCTGTTCATTAATATGCTGTAGCTTGCTGTGTTCTGTGAGATCCTAACAAATACACCCACACATTCATTAGGGTGTTAGATGATAATCTGTGCTAATTATCTGAAAAATAAGCTTTTACTGCAGAGCTAAAATTTCAGATTTAAAGGTTACCTACGTATATGTGACTAATAGCAATGCGTGGCCTGAGACTCTCATATTCCATCCCTGAAAGACAGAGCAGCTAAGGGTTTTTGCTGCTTAAGTGTCTTTAATTTCAGATGTAATGCACACGCAAGGACACACACACACACACACACACACACACACACACACACACACTGCTATTGCCACTTGAGATCTTATTACGATGCATATGGAAATTAATCAGAAAAATAACTCTTTGGTAAAACTTTTCAACATTATGTTTCTAGCACACACTTTTCCTTAATTGAATTTAAAAAAAATGCAGAAAAACATACTTATGGATACAAACACACTATCACATAAATACACTCACTCACACACACCCTTCTACCACAGGTGTTACTTCCTCTTTCAGCAGCAATCCCAAGCTTGGGCACAGTGGCTCTTGGCATGATGAGAAACGCCTTATACATGAAGACCGTATGGAAAATCCACACACTCAAAACATGCAGCATACAGTGCATATTTAATTTATATAAACTTAATTATCTTTTCCTTCCATAGCAGCAGAGACAATACCCCAGATTGTATGATACAGCAAATGTAACCTTGGTTCTGTATTAGGTTATCTTGAAAGCCTTCATTCATACTGTAGCATAACATCCTTACTACAATGCTCTGTTACCATTCAGTGGGGTAGACACAGATATTAGATCTGTGTCTGCCACATGGTGAGGGAAATGCCACATGGGATAATCTTTGTGCGAAGACTAGAATCGGTGTGACTGCACAATGATACAGTCTTGTTTTTCAGTTCAGTTGCAGTCATTCAATGATATAGAGCAAGGATATTTCCTCACTCCTTGGAAAAATTCTGACACAAAAGCAAACCTGATGCTGACTCAGACCCCTGGTTAGTTAGTGCCACAGACATCATGGTAATGAACTGGAAAAGGGCTCACTAAGAGCATCCAAGGGCAATGGCCCCGACATCCTCTCTCATGCAGCGTCTCTGAACAGCATGATAAGGGCTCCATAATTAGGAAGATAGATCGGTATAGCATAGGCCACCGATTGTAAAAAAACTAATGGACTCACTGAACTGACAACCATTAACAATTTTTCTGAGGACTGCTGTCAGTGATGCAGTATGGCAAAAACATACTCTCCTTCTTATACATCATTGTTTAGCCAGTGTGATGAGCAACATGGATTCTGAATTTAAAAAAAGTGTTATTTTTGAAACAATAAAGACCTATAACAAACAAGTCTTATAAATATAGTGTAATATTATTACTGTAAATAAGTGATACTGATAGTCACAGCGTGTTGACATTCATTATGTTTCATTAGTGGATTGAATATACCAGAGAAAAAGAAAACAATATCCAGCAGAGAAAATGTCTTTTATGTTCTTATTTGTAATAATTCAGCCAACCACAACAACAACATCCTAGGACTGTAGCATGTATGGCAGCTTTCTGGCAGGGAGCCAGTTGGGTGTGGGTTCACAGTGTTGAATGATTTCTTCAAGTGCTCTCTAATATGGTTTAAACCTGCAGATTTTAAAACTTATGAGATAAATTCAAGTCTATCGGTTGCAGTGTATTACACTAAAGAAAAAAATCTCGCTACTTGCTTTACATATAGTACAGCACGGAAAAGGAATACTCAGGATCTTACGTGAATCAACAAAGCTGGACCAGCCTTCAATAAGAAAACTTATTTTTTTCCCACAGCCCCACGTTTGCTCACCACTGACCAAACACAGAACCAACAAACAATGAACCAACATAGCCCTATTCTAGTGTAAAACACAGCCCCAAATAGAGCAAAAGTCTCATTTCTCATCACACTTTACAACTGACCCAACCATTTAGTGTAGACAAAAGTGGGAAATCAAGCCATCTATGCAGATCTCCCAGTAACAGATAAATCCTGAAAACCACTGGAAAAGAACACAATATAATTGTGTTGAAATTTACTGAAAAAGGTAGAGAGGGACAGTAGTAACTAGAGACACATCAACAAATACAGAATCTGACAGAAAGACAGATATGTCACACGCAGTTGAGGCACAGTAGCACTGAGTAAGCTGGCTGATGTGAAATGACAGTCTGTTTACAGAAGCAAGAGAGGGCAAAGGGAAAGCAATATGGAGCACTTTGGCCTGCCATCAGGGTGGCTGCTGAAGCTTTTAAGAGCCTGAATGAGGGGTGGCGTAACTTCATTAGTGTCCCTGGGCAGTAGGGAGAGCAGGTGGGGAGCATTGAGAGACTCAAGGGAGGATCCCATCTGCAGCCAAACAAGCAATTAGACACACAAATCTGCCACCTGCCTCGACTATGACGAATGCAAGGTGGATGAAGATTGCGTGGCAATTATGACGGCTATCTATCCGTCTAGCTTTCTCTCTATCTCTCAATCAATCAATCAATCATGTAATTGTGTTGTTCATGTTTGCTTTTAAGGACTGTGTTTGTGTGTGTGTTTGTGTTTTTACAGTGTTCAGAACAGAATTAGTGCCGTCACTCTTCCTCAGTTGCAGAAAGCAGTTTGATGTGCTACTAATACACACGTGTGAATATTAAAATCCCTCTGACACACACACACACACACACACACACACACACACACACACACACACACACACACACACACACACACACACACACACACACACACACACACACAGGGAGTTAACTGTGTAAAATGGAAAGATTGCCTATTTGTTGCTATAACAACAGTTTGATTAAGGCCTTGCCGCTACGAGCTACTTAAAAACATCCATTTCCATTTGTAATTTCCATTTAAACAGTGATGGTAGGCTTTTTGGTCTATGCTCAAGTACACATTCACAAGTAGGGTTACAATCTGTGAAATAATTGGCCTTAAAGTGAATACAGAGATACAGTAAAAGACAAAGATTTGTTTTTCAGCTGAAAACCACACTAATCAAACCCTTCATTAACTGTGCATCTTCACTCGCTCTTATTAAACTGTTCAGAGATAACTTTTGCATATAGTCTATTTTTGTCTTTAGCACAGATTCATTTTTAAAATTCAAAATAAAAACAGGAGAGTGGCTATATTGGAGGGCTGTTGATAAAGTTCTCTAAAGGTCTGTTTTCAAACTGTTGACTAGAACCACAAAATTGGGTCACATGCCTTTGTTGTTGTTGTTGTTGTTGTTGTTGTTGTTGAGGGCCATCATTAAGGGAGTTCACATATGAAAACCATATCTTGTACCTGCTCTCTAAGATTCAATAAAGGAAACTGAGGAGCATTTAAACACACATTATAAACACATATTAACAACATAAATCACAGAATAGCAAAATTTTTATAATGGCAACTATTACCAAATGCTACATGCTTTGTTTTCTGGTAACAAAGTTTGGATGGCTCACTGACCCCCTTTAGTGTGCTTTGCATTGTAGCATCATCTAGTGGATAAATATTGTCATAGCAGCTGAATGCTTCTGTGTGTTACAGTTGATTGGGATCGCTTTGTTACTATTATTGCACTCTTAGTACAAAACTCAAAGCAGATCATCAAAATGGTTGTTTTTTCAAACGTGTTCACATGTTCAATTGACTTAGTACAACACACAGAATTACTCAGTAACTTTTTCACCACACCTAATCAAATCATTTCACCAACATTTAATCCAACTGCTCTAAATGGTTAATCACTGAACCGTTTAGTAAACCATGTCAATCACTGCTCATGCACACGCATTCATCCTCCCTTGTGGGGGGAGGGGCTTAGAAGACCGTTTGGACTTCAGCAGATAGGGGGGGAGGGACTGGGAAGTTCTCGATGTTCAAATTCTTTGGCTAAGCCCTGGATCTTCACAGTCCTACCTACAGCTAGGGCTGGGAAAAAAATCGATTTGATTTAAAAATCGAGTTGGTAGGTCAAATCGATTCATATTTTCAAAAAATCGAATGTTTAACAATCTTTGTTGCACACTGCACAGTGTCTTTTCACTTAGAGAAAGGGTTTGCCTGTGCAATTTTGTTTATGTTGATGCACTTTAATTAAATACAATAAATATATATTTTTTAAATATATTTACAGTTCAGTTATTTTGTTTTAAATGGAAGTGGTGGAAATCGAATTGTAAATCGAGTTTTTTATAAAAAAATCGCAGATTTTTTTAAGGGAAAAAATCGCCCAGCTCTACCTACAGCACCATTAACAACTCTGGGCTTACCCCCAATTTTATCAGTAACGTGAAATTTATGGATAGACGAGCTAGCACACCCCTGTCTGTGTGCCTGCCTCACTTCCTCCCGTCACTGCAAGGCTTAAGTTGGGATCATAATAATATACAGTCTATGGTTGGGATGAGAGCTGACAAGAGCCCCGCGGACACATCACAGTCAGCCCCCGGCTAGCTAGCAGCCAACCACAATCATTACAGCAATCCAAACCTGGTCAGCACTTAACTCCGGTGCTAAGGACGCTAACGGCAGTTTACTGAACCGTTGGGAAACAGAACAGTGGCCATTCGTAACGTTACACTTCCGTTAGCGTTACTGGTGTTGGTGCCGAAAATCTTCTTCCTGCCGAATTCCCCCTCCCTTTGCGTGTAGCCGTCTTTACAGTTAGCTAAATTTACCCAACAAAAGGAGGATAAGGCACCAAAACGACTAATACTAATAGTAATTTAACTTTCTGGTCTATCTACTGTCAATGAAGGAAAAAGCCCCCCTTTTATCTGTCAAGAGCAATTCCCTTTTCCTGCAGGTACAAGTAGCTTGCCAGTTTATTTTACAAGTCTAAACTATGTACAAATCATTTAGAAAAGACTAAAACAACACTGTGGTCATTATGTGCATGAGTACTGTATTATCTATAGGTTGTGTGCTTTGAGAACAGTAACAGATTAATGCAGTGACATTTTCTTAGGTTAGATGTACACTGAAAGTAAATGTCACAGCTGGCTTGGGTGAATCTTTGAGTGTAGGCAACACTGAAATAAAAGTGTGGAATGGAAAAGAAAGATTTTAAAGAAGATTGTCCCTAATTACCTGTGAAACACATTCAGAGACTTCCTTACGTCATATTTTTAAGACCTTATCTTAACATTAGTACCTAATCTAGGTTACGTAAACACATAGTTTTGTAGGTTTGAATAAAGGCAGAATAAGCCATACGCTAATACCATTAATTACCATTTAAATTAGATTGAACATATTTATTTTTCAGTTTTCCATTAGGAGGAAGCATCATCCTTTTCCTCTCCTCCAGTGAGTAGCCTTGGGGTAGCTCATTACTGTTACTGTGGCTGAAGCAGCAACGGGATGTAAGCTTGAAAACAAACAAATTAAAATAACAAAGAACAAATAGACGTGAGAGTGTTTACCTCTGCATAAAGTAGATTTAATGTAGCACACTGTGTTCTTCTTGCCCTTTATTGTTTTTATTGAGCGCAGCACACTGCGCTCTCTTTCCTCTTTGTTTTTCCTATTATTAATCATCCTCCTCCACACTACTTGCACATGCTTTCAGATCAAAACTTTCAAAACTCACATTTTACATTCATGGTCAGCTTTTTTATGTGCTGTGGATTTTTAAAACATTTTATTTTCACTTTTTACCAAAAACATGTATGTACTCTACATGGTGAACAAACTATAAATTGCACATTTATCTTTGATAATGATACCAATACTGCCATCATGTGGCCAATGATTAAGCACTTTAAATGTTGGCTTTGTGCAGTCATACTCTTACAGACAGACATGACTTTTATCTTTGTGGCTTATTACTGTATGTTGTTAGTGTAGCCTCAGAGGAAAACAGCTTTTGACCACATTTTAAGCAACAACCATTAAAGGATTGCGTATGTATGAAATACAAACAAGTTACCAAGATGTGACTTATATCCTTTGAACACATGCATAGCATTTATGTTCCTGGTTCATTGAGTTCAAAAGGAGCAAAGCAGAGGCTTGCCAATCATACATACAGGGAATCCTACCAACTGACTGGGTAAACCAATAGTTGAAGCATTATTTACACACTAACAAACATAGTTACATGCAGATAACTTGTATCCTTATTTTTAACTTTATACAGTAACTTATTGTAACATTGAGTGGGCCAATGCATTTATCACGACCGTCAAGCCACTCTTTCTTCTCCAGAAGCGATATGTTAGAGTTGCTACTTTTTCTAGTTTTAGGCATCTTTCTCATTGCTTTGTGAATTGAAATTTGTTTCTGTGTTTCACATCAACAGGATCCAAATTTTTGAAATTGTGTATAAAGCCATCCATAATTGAAAGCTTGCCTAAAGTGTTCTGGAAATATTTTCAGTTAAATTCACATTTTCATTCTTACCAGACTGACAATAAGCCCCCTTCATATTCCCCTTGTTAAACCCTGCCTCAGTCCATTTTCTGTAAAGTATTTAGGAGCCGTACTGTGGAACAAAATGAATCAGTGCCCCAGTCAGTCCCTGTCAGTGTTTAAAAAAACACAATTGTAAAACAGTCTTAGATAACCCTAGAACTGACATATAGGTAAGGTTTAGGTAGGTCTTTCTTTTATTTTCATTTTTATGGAGGTACTAGTTTGTCAATATCTATTATTTAGATTCATTTTTATTTTTCTGTGATTTATTATTTATTATTTTAAAATAGGAAAATGATAATGTTTTGACACTTATTAGTTGTAGTTGATATAGTTTTTCAGTTTATTTTATTTGTTTTTCAGCAAAACTTGGGGAGACCATTGATAAGCCTTTTGGCCTCCCTTGCATATTTTGTTATTATTAATATTGCTCCGTTAATGCTCTTTCTTTATGTGCTAATAAATAAATAAATAAAATAAAATTATACTATATATTAAACTTCTATTTGTGTATGCAGGAATTTTCTATACAACCAGTGATGCCATATGGAAACACAGCCTTCTAAAAAGCAGTCACAGTATCTTCCATGTGAGTAATCAAGACGAAATTGAGTACAAAATGAGATTACTTGATCTGTAGAAAAGAAAAGATAAAAGAAATTAAATATCCCTTATTTGCAAATCGGCTACAGTGCTCCCTCATGCATTTTCTCATCTTGTGCCATAAAAACATTTACTCACACATGCATGGATGCTAAAATAGACCCACATGCAATGCCCCTCTTGTGTAAGTTCCAACATTCACACACGCAAATGCACCAGCATCCCCCACTACACACATGCTCAATGTCAGTGATAAACCATGTGAAAATCCATTGAAGCAAAATAATGTGGTCTTCCTCATCACAGTTTGAACGGTCACGGAAGGCTTGTATCTTTTGGATGCGCAGACAGTTTTGTTGTCATTACTTAGAATTCCTCATGGGGGAGACAGAAACTATGCACTATAGCTTTAACTTCGCAGTAAACTAAATATTAAACCAGCTGATCAGGTGGACATACTGTAGATTCAGAGATAGTGATGAATCAAAGACGTATCATCCAAGAGCGCAAGCACCGCTCAAACATATACACACTCAGGTTAAGTGGTATGATGTGTGCACTTATCACCACCCAAGCTCATGGTGGGACCTAATTTGTGATGAGAACTGTGATATAAACAAATGCTGAATACACACACAAACACATAAGATCCGGCTGTATTGAGATCTATTCCTGTTTCTGACAGCTACATGCATCACTGGTTGGTTTTGTCTGAGCCAATCAGCAAATGGCTCACTGGGTGTTTCCTTTTACTGCAGCAGGAGTTAAGAAGAGGCAGGCAGAGACGAATGACTGAAAATGAAAAAGAGATATGCTGAAAGGTGTGAGAGGGAGAGAGATCGGACCACTTACTACAGTGGCGTGAATTTGTTAACTGTATACGTCAAACAGGAGAGCGGTGTCACACTGGATGGACCAATAGGAGGCAGAGAAATGGGGCCACTTCTGACATCAATGCTGGCATGGGATGCGAGTTGCCTGCATGAGGGAGCTTTCCAATGAGTAGACAGACGGAGTGAGCATACAGTGATACTCCAGTCATCAGCAACACAAAAACACAACCCACACACTTTCTGCTTTATAATCCATGTTGGGCTAATTTTTTTTATTCACACTTATGTGTACATACAGAACACAGATGCAAGAAGCTTGAAAAACATGCACAGATGGTGATTCCTGCAAAACATTACACACTGTGGATATAACTTGTACTCGATTCTTGGTAAAATCCCTCATATAAAAATGTATACCATATCCAACACATGTAACTATTTTGCATATAAATGTATATATGGTTAAGCACAATTGCAATGGGATGTCCTTTAGTTTCAAATAAGCAGAACGCTCATATTTGGACATATGCTAAATGTTTCTACATTGGCTAGTTATACAATATATTCTGCACAATATGAGGAAAATATGATATTAAAATGTACTCCGTTCTGCCTTTCTGCTGCTTTTAGTATTGCTTGTTGAGTTAAAAAAAAAAGACTGAAAGGAAATTATTTCCAACATTATTTTATTGAACAAGTTGAACATTGAATTCAACACAAAAGGCATCATTAAAAAGAATGATGGTTACATTTTAAAGTGAAGTTTTCTACTGATGCTCTCTTGTCTTTCGCGATGTGTTTATTGCGCAAGTTGATATCGCTTGACGAAAAAAAAGTGATTTTTATGCAACAATTTGTTACAATTGTTGGGATTTTCATGAAATGAAACCCCATTTTTGATTCTATTTATGGTCAGCATTTTTTCTGCAATAGCCATTATATTCTGTATTTACCTCACTTTATAATAGTTTTTATTGTCAGTGGTGGAGCCGCTATTGTAAAACTAATTATTGCTGGTGGAAACATTCAAAGTTTCTCCCGTTGAAGTGCACATTTAAAATAAACTATTAAACTTTACTGCAAGTTTTTATCAAAAAAGCAAACCAAAGGTCTAACCTTGTAAGGCTAACAGAACAAACTAAGATCCACTCCGACCAAAGCCACATACCATACAGCATGTTATACAGATCCACCTAGGAAGCCTTCAGTGTTATTTGATGGTATGTTGGACACAATACAAAACTTTATGGCCAAGTTCTCTGTTCCAACTTTACACACCCACACACACACACACACACACACGCACGCACACGCACGCACGCGCAGGATTATGTAGGAATCCAGGTAACCAGATAAGGTTTCTATCCTCAACAAAGAACTCTCTTTCTGTGTCTATCTTTCACACTCCCACACACTGACATGGGCTCATGCCATCCATATTCCACAATCATGTTACTCATTAAGAACAGAGCACTGCTGAGTATTAGTTGTAGCTGCTGTGTAATTTAAAAACAACACGCAGGAGCAGTGACCGTCTACAACTGATTATTTTTTGTTAATTTGTTTTACAATAATTACATTTTGGTAAGTAGCTTGTTAACATGAAAAAAAATGCAGTTACATTTCATGATTTAATCTGACACCATAACATTTAAAAATCTTCTTTTAGGGGAGAGGCAATATTTTTTTCTTGGGACCGATGTATTTATGTAAGTCTATATGTAATCCAAATCAGCGTCATGAACGTGTGCACTTACATCATTCATGAATATTGACGGACGTGTGTACACACAGTGTGTGTATAGTATGTACTGTGTGCTAGGTAAATCAACAGTCCCAACACCGGTGATGATAAAACTTTATTGATCCCAGACAGAAAGATATATGGGGACATGTTCCCTTTCACAAGCACACACACACACACACACACACCTTGTGTATGAGCTCTTATTGATCTGAGACTTTTGAAGAGAAAGAAATCACTGACAAGTTGTAATGACTTTTAAATCCTACCTATTATATAGGGAGCAGCAAGGTGTTAATCCCTGGAGTGCTGACAGTGACAAATGCTGTTTTGTTTACAGTCACAGTAAATTCATGCAAACACATACACACACATGGGCTCACTAACCGTTTTCTGGCCTGCCTGACCCCAACAAGAGGGATTAAACACTGGCCTCAAGAAAAATATGTTGCTTAACAAGGAGTGAAGAGAAACACTGGAGTTTGATGACTTAAGGCTAACATATTTAAAAATGGATCTTTTTGTTTTTCATTTGGTCTTTGGCTCAGTGTTACTCAGGAAACAGAAATTCACAAACTTTGTGTCGAAATACCTCTGAGGATTGTGGGAAATATATGACGTCATGACAGACTGCTGTGAACCAGCCGTTCTCTCAAGAGGGGACTTGCCGACTAAGAGTGAGGCCGGGATGTGGCTAATCAGAGGGGCCTGTGAACTTGTCCAGTTATGTTCCCACATTGTTGAAGTGATAATGACACATTTCTTTGTTCTTATATTTTTATACAAAGATATGAGACAGACAGTTGTACAAAGACAAGCTGTACAAAGTATGAAATCATTCAACATACTTGCATTTACACATTGTTTATAAAATTATTCATTTGAAACCCTTATGTCAACCGTCACTATCTGTGTACACTGTGAATTACAAAGACTCTAGATGAGAAACAGGCCTTGTCATATGAATAATGTATTAGAAAAAATGTTTTCTAATACACGTCGTGAATTTTAAGTGTTGGGAACAAATTGCACATTGACCATCTGGCTGCACTCACACTGGTAAAAACAATGCACATTAAGCCCAGACCAACTTGTAGAATAATGATTTTTGCATGGGCACTTATTTATATACAAAAATATCTATATACCTATACTCTATAGAGAAGAACCCTGGGATTTCTCTGTACATTAATCTGCATTTCCATCTACTTTCTTTCTTTCTCACCCTCCCTCACACCCACTGTTGCTGTAAGCCCACAGTTCCTATTGGGAAGGTGTTGGGATGATAAGAAACAGACTGTAAAGCAGGGAGAGGCAGAAAGGGAGCGGGGGAGTGGAGTAGTGCGGACTTTACAGCTGTTTCAAGTGCTTTGATTCCCAGATGTAAGGCACATCCTGGTTTGGTAGTGTACACATACAATATTAGGATACATTGCTAAATATAATGTGAGTGTATTAAGCATTTTTAGCGAATTGTCTTTGTTGTGGCTGCCACGATGGCATAACTTTGACATGGTGTGTTGTTAAGGAACTACTTTACTCAGAAAAGAGGCAGAAGGAATACAAGCGAGTAACATTAAAGACACACAGGAAGAAGTATATGAGGTAATGGTATCACCAGTGTAATATCTTTATTTATCCAAGTTATAAAAGCATAAAGTTATCTAGAAACTGCCCAGCACAGTCACATACCGTACTTTAACCATTCTGATGGTAGCTGTGAGGCAGCAGGGAGTGTTGCTCATTTAATCTCTCTGTGTAGCTTTTTGCTGCTGTTTTGAGGAGTCAAACCAAAAACCTTGTGGGCACAAGCGCAGTGCTGTAACCTTGTGTCTACCTCCATTTCCTCCTTTCCAAATTATTGAACATAACATCATTTGTGTGTTACAATATTCTTATTTATCATTTGATTGTTTTCTTTTTTACAAGCCATCAGGAAATACACAACTGAAGAAATCTGAGGAAAAAAAACACAAACAAGACATGCTAGTAACACTAAATTATGCAGTTGTGGAGTACTTGTTCTCTTACATTCTTCTTCAAAATTACTTTTTAAGGGTCTTTCTTTTCACTTTTCTGGATGTCCACCGCTGGGTTTATGGCTTTACAAATAAAGCCAATTACATGTGCTTTCGAGTATGCTCGCTGTGAGCCAGTGTGACACTGGTACAATGGGCTGATAATGGCTCTCTTGCTGGGCAATAAGCCCATAAGGATGATGACTAAATGGACCAGGCTTTTCCTTATGCATCTCCTCCAGTTGCTTGCTTTCTCTCCTGTTTAGTTTCTATGCCTGGCTGTGTGTACATGTGCATGTGGGTATGTATACATGGATGTGCAGTATGTAATTGTGCAAATGTGTGCGGGGGCTGGTAATCATCTAATATGGGGAATTTAAAAATGCATTTCAAGCATCGCCAATGGAATGAAACGGTACACACTTCTGTCTCCTAAAGGGCTGTGGCCTTGTTTGAAAGTGAAGTGAACGTCGGGTGGATGGAGAAAAAGTAATTTTTGTATAATTTAATAATATTTTCTTTTGCTAACGTTAGATATTTAAACAGCTAAAGGACTTATTTAGCAACACAAAGATTAATTTTGTTAGGGCACTCCCGAACATCAGTTAGCTTCTCTGTGTTTCCAGATCTCGCGAGAGTTTGGTCCTGAGACAAAAACAGGTCTCAAACAGTTAATTTTCTCCTGATGTGTCCGTCTGAAAAATGTCATTTTAGTGTCGGAATGTTCTGGAGATATGTGGCTTGTGAAAAATGGGTCCAATATTTACTTTGGTGACTATGGGGCGAAATAATCACTCATAATCTGTGTTCATGTTCACTCCTCCTTTATTCGCAGGACATTTTTTATAGCAGCCGCTTCTTTCTCTTCCTTTTCCTAATTTTAATTTTCTCTTGGCAGCCCCGCTGGGCTTTGGATGCTGTCCATTTTCTGCCAACACTACACACACAATATTTTTTCCCACAGTTCCACTCGTTGATACAACCGTGACCGCTGACCGTGGATCTGTCAACTCGTTCTTAGAAAAACTTCTCTTGAATCAGTTCGATGTAAACAACCTGCTCTATGCCCAGCCACTTTTATTGTTAGCAAATCTCTACAATGCTTTGCGTCCTGCTCCCAGTCATACCTGTCCAGTCATCAATTCAATTCAATTCAATTCAATTCAATTCAGTTAAAATAACTTTATTTGTCCCCGAGGGGCAATTAAGAGGCACGAAGAGCAGCACATAAAAGGACAGTTCACAGACCAGGTACAAATACGAATAAATATATAAATAAATCAATGTTAATGCATTGCATAATGATGCATGTTCTAAAGTGCTAATCTAGTAAAAGTCAATAAAAAACTATTAAAAAAGGTGCTGTGGTGCAGTTCTTAATTTCAAACGGATATAATAACAGACAATTACGAGACTTCTGATTGGATAATTGTCAAGATCGAGGCCAAGCCTTGTGCAGTATATTTTTACGTAGCCGGGAAAAAACAATAATAATCTCCCATCACGGAGGGCCCCTCTCTGCGCAAGGGCCCCTGGGCACGTGCCCAGATTGCCCATAGGGTAGAGCCGGGGCAGGGGAGCATCATTAATTATAAGTTGAGTTTCAGCATTTTAAGCAGTAAGAATAAAATTTATTTTGCAACAAAGACGACATGCTCTGAATATGTTCCGTAGAGAGCAGTTCCATATTATGACCAATAAAAGATAAATGTGGTATATTAAATATATAGCAGAATTATGCTTCTTTCTTTCTTTTAGTAGAGGCTGTCAGGATATAACAAATGACTGCAATAAAGGGCTGGCTGCATGATGGAATTCAGTCCTCCACACATATGCATTTCAAAGCTCATTTGAGCGGAGATGTGACAAACAAATTCAATAGAGCAGAAGAAATGAATCACCACAGAAGAAGAAAAATAGACTAGTGTTTTTGCAACATTGAACAGTTCTACCCGATTGTACCAGAAAGTCACTCATTTACTCTACAGATTTGTCCAGTGTTGACTATTAAACCCTACTGATTTCAAAGAGGGTTTAATAGTTAATTATTTGTAATGCTGTTGACATAATCTATTATAACCAATGCCAAACTAGCATTGCTAAAAGTCCCAATGCTGTGCTTCACCGCGGCAGCATTTTACGCTTTTGTCTGGAAACTTAAAACATCCGTAGGCCAGTCACACAGCAGTGTTATTGGTAGCTGTCCAGAATAGAAAGTGCTGCAGAAGTTTATCCACTACACTGTCCCCCAGGAATGGTTTCTATTTCAGTGTAAGTACACTGTCTGCCAATGGCTATGGATGAGGTGATTGGAGGAGGTTTGGAGGAGAGACACAGGAATATTTTATCCCAGAGCGAACCTGCTTGGCATATGTTTCTGGCTGTTAAGCTTTGATTGTCTCGTGTATCTAGCTGAACAGATTATATGTATTGTTTGGTTCAGCACAGTAAGGGAGATATGAAATATTAAAAAGCCCAATAAAAAAACTATTTTGTTTTCTTTTCCGTTACAGTGCGAGGCAACACCACATAAATCCCTGCTCCATTATATTTAAAAAGCCCCTCTAATCTGATTTAATGTTTAAAACGTTTTTTTCAGCTTAATCCTGACATACATTTTGCATCACTTCCCAAGTCTCATTGAAGTGTTCATTAACATATCGGCTCTCTACTCCACTCCATCCAACATGTACGTAGAGTCATTTTCAAAGCAGTAGTAACAACTGTAAAAAACAACAACATGTACTGTATATTCAGAGATCAGGCATACTTTGGTAAAACAGTAAAATTGCACTCTGACCCCTACTAGAGTTCATGCAATCTACAGTGTCACGACATAACCAACCCTGGGAACTTGATTGCTCTCGCTACGTCTAGGATTTTACCAGAGCTTAGTTTTCCTCGTACATTTATAACTAGGAACTGAATGATTAGCCGCTGACGGAAAAGGTTTTCCTGGCCTTGGTGCGTCCTCGTCTCAGCAGTCCCAGCTCAGCCGCCGGCGAGCCAGCTCTTCTTCCTTCGTCAATCGGCGTTGCCACTCGCTTGACAGTTCATTTGGTAAACACAGTTCTGGTCCCCTCATTTCATTTTAGCAATTGTAATAAAGCTTGCAGTGGGATGGGTTATGGGAATGGGTAATAATAGCTTTTTCTAGAGCTATTTGCTGTTTGCATCCCAACATTTTTTGTGTGTGTAGTGTGTGTGTTAGTGTGTCTGTGTAGTAAGAGCAATGTGCTGTAACATGCTGTAAGTGCCAAGGTACCGCATAGGGAGGGATGGACCTGGGTCAGAGAAAACCAGGGGATAACAGAGGAGCTTAAGTCAGTGAGGTAATGATGAGGACAGGGCAGGGCCAGGCGGGAATGAGGGCTTGGACTGCTGATCTGCGCTAACCAGAGTTCAACCAGGGACAGCAAGAAGGGAGGGTATGATGTTAAGACGAAGGGAGGATCGTGCTAAATAGACTGGTTCTGTCACTTACAGTAAAATCAGCAGGAATGTGAGGCCTGGGCCTTCTCAGAGCCCTGATAAACACACACAAGCACATAGACTATCTGGAAGAAACATGCCACTTCTCTCTGTAAGGGTAATTGTTGCGGAAGGATAGACGTTTAGCATCCGGGCCCTTGGCTGGTTTATATTGATGCTGCATTTTTTTTCCTATGTTCACATCTGTGTGTCTTTGGTTGTGTAGGCCTATTGGTGTTACTGTTCAAGCCAAGTGTCTTCCCCTGTCTGCCTAAATACATCTTCATTTTAGCATTTTGTCTTTGTCAGGAAATGCTTCAGAATCATGGCCGCATAATATGATTTCATCATGCTGTGGGAATAATGTTTGTTGGACGTTTTAAGGAGAGAGAGAACAAGTTATATGGCTAAAATGTTGCTTTTCGTAATCCACGTGCCCCAGTTCTGCTGTGGGGAATAGACAGTGGTAGTGATGTGATGCTTATGAAGCACACTCTGAATACTGGATGTAAGAAAGGCTGACCAATGACAACCAAAAGTATTAGTAATCATGTGTATCCAGTTTGTGCTTGTGCTGTATGTAAAGGAGGTGGTCACGGAAACTGATCTGGTTTGATGTTAAACAAGCTTGGCACAGTTACATTAACTTCACTGGCCCCACAGGCTCCCTCTCTCCTTCTTTGACTCCCTTGCACCTTTTTCTTTCAACCATCTCTGTCAGTCAGCTCTATACAGATTGGTTAAAGGTTCACATGGCTCTTGAGGCTTAAGTCTTGTGTCAAATGTAATTAGCAAAACAAAAATATATAAATGATCATTTTAATTTGGCAACTTGCAAAGAGAGTGTTACAAGAATGAAGTTGCTGCAGTCAGACAATGTTGGAACAAAAAAGATGCATGCTAATCATACCAAGTACTTTAGCCTCAGGAATGCAAGGTTTTACATTTCAGTGATTGGTAATCTGCCAGTATACAGTAGAATTAGCACTGACATGGAGACAAACAGGAGAGGTATCCCATGTACTGTAACATACAGAGAACTATCCTCTCATCTAACTCTCCACAAGAAGGCTAAAAAGCACATTTCCCATAGTGTCGAACTGTTCTTTTAATAATCATCATTTGTAGGTAGATAACCTAATGTTAGTATCCAAAGGTTTGCACAGGTTTGACAGATTCAATGATAATACAGTCAGGGCCCACATTTTTTAACTGACCTAGTTTGTGTGTGTTTTGTTTTGTCTTTTTAAGGCGTTGTTACGCGTTTCAATGAGATTGGTATTGGGAAGTGTTGCCTATAGTTAGCAAGAAAGGCTTTACAATTATTATAATGTGATGCTCTGAGTATTGTGAAAACCACATCATTAGGTCAGTAATGACAATTATTCAATCAGCTGGCCACACACAGCGACGTATGCTTTCATGGGCAAACAACGAACAGAACGTTATTGTGAATAGCAAACAGGTATAAATAGACTATTAGCATAAGGTTCAAAAGCAAAGAACAACTCAAGCTAAATGGGATACTTGTCTAAAGGACAACAAGTGGCCCTTGGAGTTGCACACATAAATGCACACAATTCACAGAAACATGGCCTGTGAATAACACAGTCCCTCTCCTATCTCTGTCCTTCTGGCCTCTTCTCTTTTTGAGCCCAAATAAACCAAATTTGAGACTTGTTTGTTTCCACTGTAACACATGTTCCACACAAATGCAAATTTTGTATTAACATATTTGTGTAATGGGAGAGTAGGTGCAGCCTATTGTTCAGGTTTTTTTTTGTTTATCAATGAGTCCATGCGCAGCTGCTTGATCACTGTGCTTTATTATGACAGCCATCTGGGTGACTTGGTGGCATAATGAGCTGTGTGTCAGTCACTCGACCTGAATTCACATTTATGCAAAGTGTGTGTATGTGTGTGCGCGTGCAGGATGTGTAAGCACAATGTGTTTGTATGATTTTGACGTGAACACGTGTTTTGTAGCTTGAGAAGTACTCAGAGTTTGGGAAAAACAAGCGTGCTCTCTGATGCTGCACTGCGCTGTCTAATCAGACGGAAGAATAGGAAACAGTCAGTTTCTCTTCTATCATTCTGTTCACTGTGAGGTCAACTCATAAACTGCTGTCTGTATATTTGCACACACAGGAACGCACAATACATGCACACATACTGAACCCTTACAGATGTTTGCACCAGCAGCTCAGTTCTTTCATGATGACAAACTTCAGTTGTGCATAATTCCAAGGCATCCCAAAAAAAGACTTCATTTTAAATGTACTGCGCCGTACTTTTGGATCTATGCTGGATAGACAACAGAATATGACATTTAAACATCAACTGCGTCCTTTTATCAGACTTTAAGCAACTATAATCTGCATTCCCCTACTTCCACTCATGCTCTAAATATATTTATAGCTTTGTTTTGGTTTTCAAGTCTGCAATTTTTCTGTTTTGTTTCACTCTCACCGTTGTCATTAGTATTGTTTGCAGTTACAGCCGGCCGCTGTTTTCAGCTTTAAACCCACTGTGCTCTACCTGCTCAGCACCAAACGGCAGACAGGCAGAGTTAGCGATTAGCTGGTGAACATAGTGGGACCTTTAGCAGCTAAAGAGTCAGATATTTCTCTCAGGAGTTAGTGGAGACTAAATGCATTTAGGTTCATCAGTTGGACACAAGCATGACTCCAAATGAATGCAAGAAGTAGCATCTGGTTGTCTATATTACTGTAACTTAAAGGGTGATAACGTCTGTGTTGCGTTCACAACTTGTTTGCGCTGGTCTTAAGCGGCAAAAAAACTAACGCAGGTTTAAGTAACATTATTCGTGTACCATGTTCATCTTATCAGCTTACTCATCTTGGAGTGAAATTCATTAATCCTACAGATTTAAGAAATACTTTGCATTAACCCAGGCACCAGGATACTTAATGAAAACACACTGACCCTTTTCTTTTCTTTTTGTAAATTTGCTCAAAATATCAATATATTTGGATGGAAACGTGACTTTGTTTCTATAAGGGCCTCATAAAACTGTTTAGCAGCCTCATCTTGTAGCATCAGTAGTCTGATCTTGTCACTAACATATAAGGCAACAGGCTGTAAAATATTCATTACATGAGGACTACCTATATAATTCATTGGTATTTTCTGTAGGCAGCCAAACCTCACGTCTCTTCATCTCACACCACTATTACTGTCACACCAGGTTAGACCTTATATTTGTTCTGTTTAAGTGGGATTTGTAAAGCACAGTGGGATGAGTAGACCCTACTTTGTTTGTGTGTGTGTGTGTGTGTGTGTGTGTGTGTGTGTTATCTCAGTGGATAACAGTGGTTTGTAGATAGCTGGACAAACACGCACTGAGAGAGGGTCACTCAGAGGTGGCAGATGTGAGAGGGAGGGATGCGAATGGAGGGACAGTGTGTAAATAAATTGGACTGAGACCAGCGGTGAAGCACAGGTACAACTCCTGATAACACATCTTCTCTGTCTCTTGATACGGTGAGGAGTGGATGAATGTTCTAACCACACGTCCTTCTCACCTATAATCCCATAAATATTGTACACATACATACATATATACATACATACATACATATTGCATACCTACATACATGCAAACATACAGTATATGTACAATTGCAGGCATAGAAGTGCTCAGAATTTTTGCATGCACGCACGCACACAAACATGCTCACAGGCTAGCCCTTTCCTGTTCCCAGTCCTTTGACTACCTGGGTGAAAGACACACACACACACACACACACACACACACACACACACACACACACACACACACACACACACACACACACACACACACACACACACACACAGCCCTGATAAGCAGTCCATGGATTCCTGAAGAGTTAGCAGACACAGCTTATCATGCTGCTGACACAATGCCCAACTTATAGTTTGACCAACAGGGACCAACTGGTTTGGTTGTGTTTTCCAGGTCTATTCTGATCAGATCAAGCAGCAGCAGGAGTCCGTATTAGGCTGGGCGCCTGTGTCAGTTCGAAATAAAAGGTTGAGCAAAATATGCTGTGGCGTTTCTGCTCGAGTCACAGAATAATAGCAATATTTTTCCTCCTTGTAAAACAGATACAACTTGGAAATAAGCCCTAAGAACAATAAAATGCATATTTCATCATCATGTTGTAAATTACTTCTCTCTGCTACCACATATGCACATACAAACGTACAAAGAGAGGGTGTTTGTGCTACATGTTCCAAGTTATTACTGGTGCGAACAGGCCACTGTTGGAGATTTATCCCTGGTGGAGAATAACAAACAGGATATGGTGCATTTTCTGCTGTGCTTACTCATAAACAACTCCTAATCCATCATATGGTAACAATTAAGGAGAGACAGAGCTAGACTGCACAATACGTATACAGTATGTGTGGGGTGCGGGTTTTGCATTTGTGCATATCAGTGTAATTTTGATATTTTCCAGTTTAAAAAAACAGTTATATCAAATTAACTTGAATTAAATACATTCCATAGTTTGGTAGTGATCCAACTGAGCAATTTTGCATTATTTGCAGTTTAAGAGACAGCCACATACTTGGAGATGTCTCAGCTAAATTTAGGCTCCACGAGGTAGGAATGTTAAATGTTTAGTAGATGTCTAAATCTTAGATTACTGTGCAGGACTTCTGGATGACATACATCTTCATCTTAAACATACAAAACAGCTGTTTATGCATATACTTAGAAAGATATGTTGTATGTCTTTGTTTTTAAGATATCAGTGGATACAATACCATGCATCCTGGTCATGTGTGTGGAGAATCAGTGATGCCTTGTATTCCTTGTACTTCTCGTAGTGCATTTATGTCTTTTGCTTCTGTGTGACAGATCTCAGACAATATTGATGAGTCAACTCTGAGGCATTCCGTTGCTTTCTGTATCATTTGCAATTCAGTCAATGCTTGTTACGAATGCATAAAACACTACTTTTTTTTAATTTATTAAAGCCGTGATGAAGATCTACTTACAAAGTTCTCAGTGCAGATAAGGTTTTAGACAGGCTAAATTGTCAAGCCTCCTACTACTTTAGACTTTTCAGTTCACAAGATTGGTTTGGTGTTGTCGTGGTAAAAGATTTAGTGACAATTCAGTGTTCCTGCTTCAAATGTCTTGTTCAAATTCTGATTGTAAAACTGTGTGTTACAATTCCCTGACTTGTACACAGGTCACGTGAGATGCTGTTTTCTGTCTTAAGGAAAGAAAAATGTTTTCATGATCATCAGACTTCTGGCTCTCCAGACTTTCTTCATGCTGTCAGTTTTGTGTATTTTCAGCTGCTCAGAGATGGCAGATGGTGCTACAAGCAAATGACTGGCATCACAACACATTTTGGTGTTGAGCCAAAAGGAAGATGACCTGATATATAACTGCACTTCTTGCCTAGATGGACTTCACTCACCATGGATTTTATATACATTTTCTATTAATACGTACCAATAAAGGAATTTTTATCGTCCTTGGTTAATAATAAATAATGAAAGCAATAAATTGATCATGTCCCTGTAACAGATGACAAATAAGTGCAAAACAATGTTGCCTGGACATGAACTGTCTTTGCTGTTTTTAGCTGTTCAGAGTTATGTTCACAAACACACCTCATAGCTCATCTTATTGACTCTGGTCAAAGGTGTGTTTTCCCCTGCTTCCACACATCTTTATTTTCCCCACTCCACATACTGTATATAAACAGACACAGAAATTCATTATAACCACACTGTGTTTTTCCCTCATGTATAGAGTGACTTCTTTCTCAACCTTATATGATCAAATTCAGCTTTTTCTGTGACATCGCCAGGGGATCACTAATTTGGTGTGCTTTGTTTAGCCCAGTGAGTCGTGTGTCCTTGGCATACAGGCTCTCCTCAGTCACTGTTGGAGTGTGCCACTGCACCCAACACTGTAGAGCGCCACGGGTAAAGAGTTTCCCCCTTGGAGCAGGAAAGGGTCAGAGGAGCACCTTCAAATAACAACAACAACTCTCTGGCCCAGTGTGTCAGAACATGACAAATATTTTTATGTGCCATTATCCAAAAAAAGTTTATGACAACAGGAACCCATTCTAAATTATAATGTCTAAAAAGCAGAACTTACGCATGCAGCAGGACAAGGCTGTAAACTTTACCCATGTGTGTATAACTTGGAGATAAATCAATAGCAGTCACATGCTTAGTTTGGGTTTACATTTTTACAGCTACAAAATAAAACACAGTGATGTGGCGGTGCAATGTGTAACAATGCATTGTGTGTGACGTATGTTTTTTTTTTTGTGTGTGTGTGAGTGAGAGAGAGAGACAGTTGGAAATGTTTTACTCATCAGTCAGATGATTGAACAGCTTTTAAACTTAAAGCCTGACTTAAAAGACAGAAGAGAAGAGAAATCAAAACCCACTCTTGATTAGAACTGACCCGTTAACATTCCTCTCTGTGTCCTTAGTTAGTTTCTCAAAATGTGTAACACTGCATCTCTCTCCGTGAGCGGCCAAATCTTCAGAGGCCAGAAATTTAAGTTAACCATGACAAAGCTAATTAGTCAAGTTCATTTAAAAGTCTGTTATCATTATGATTCACCACGTGGAAACGTACAGTGTTTAGAAGATTCTGGCTGTTTATGGTACTATTTGTGCACATGATCACATGGTGTACTTCTTATGCACTTTCCCTGTGTTACAATAAATGGGAGCCGTGTGTTCAGAAAAAAAGGAGTTCTAATTTTGAGGGGTCTTTTTTGAAGCTATTATGTCTGGGTTAATGAGGTGAAAATGACTTTTTGGATCATAACTGTTCGGATTTTGTTACTCCATCACTTTCTTACACATTCTTAAGGTCACATACCATATACAGTGTTAATGCACATGAGAAAAAAACAAATGGTTTTTGTCTTGTTATTGAGGTGTGGATGTAACAAATTACAACACAATCTGTCATTTTACTACTAGGCTACTTTTGTTTTAGGCTATTGTAGGCTAGTAGGCTATTGTACTCAGGTTTGGGTCAGATTCATTTGAAATGTAGTCAGTTAGTGAATACAAATGACATGGCAATTAACATAATCATTGGACTACAGAAAACTGTATCCTAATCTGATTACTTCTAGATTACTTAAAAATCAAACCTATATAACCTATAATATTGAAACTTATACTAAAACACAAAAGTTTGAGTTCCACAAATATAATTTTTTCTCTTTAAACATCTCAAAACATTTATAATGCAAATAAAAGGCATTTTGCATATCCAGCATTTATACTTGGTCAAATCAAATGACTATTACAAGAACAGTACTGGCACAAACTACAGGTGTACTGTGTGCATTTTACAACATGTGGGATGCTGTTTCTTCTGTGTAAGTTTTTGTTGGTGCTGTTTTGTGCTGAGAGTAACCTTACAAAAACATACTGGCATAATTCCTGAAAAAAAGTGTCATAGTTTTAAAATTGCCATATCTTAAAGACATAATCAATAATGTAATCAAGTAATCCTTGACAATGTAAATATAATCAAATTGTTTCTTTTTTTTTAATCATAGTAAGGCTACGAAAAAGTCCTGATAAACTGTGTGAGAAAGGAACAAAAGAACAATGCAATACAATTAAAGGTGCTGTAGGTAGGTCTTCTAAGCCCCTCCCCCCCACATGAATGCTGTGTGCATGAGCAGTGATTGACATTTTCTCGTAGTGGATACTCCACGTGACTTCTGCGTTTACTGAGGAACTTCTACCTTCAGTGGGGAGTGTGAGTACTTCCTGCTGTTTTGGAAAATAATCTGTTATGTGACAGCAGAGCTTCTTCAGGTAAAAATGTCTGAAAACTTTGAGCATCGCAGTTGGACAGGGGCCGAACTGGACTGGTTGACGTTACAGTCGGGCAGACAGGCTGAGTTGAAATTGTGAATAGAGAAATTGAACCAGAGTGAGGACTTCACGCTGCTCAAGACTCATTACGTTCAGACAGTGCGAGTAGACCAACAATAACAAACAAGTGTGTGTGTGTGTGTGTGTGTGTGTGTGTGTGCGCAGCTCTCTATTTGCTTGAATAGTGTGTTTGTGGCTGCAGCCGCTGTGGAGTTTATGTTTATACTGTACATCTCTGTGTTGTGTCTTACTTGGTGATGTTTCATTCTGCTGTTGATTCTAACGTCATTAGGCCGGCTATTTACTTCATGTGGCCTTACACGTGAATTATACTAGACGCATCCAAGGTGGCGCGTGCCACCGTGACGTCAAAATGACGTCACGGTGGGCAGAGGTCGCGCACGGCTCTTTTTTTTTTCAGCGGCATGCAACAAAGCGGAAATGGGAGGCCTGAACGAGTTCGCTGACAACTGGATGCCAGGACTCTCACAGTGACTGCAAGTGTCTCTTGTAAACTTACCGGGTTAAGATGAGTTCTTTTATGGTGAATGAAAGCCTCGATCCGACAAAGTAGGTCATCGAATCAAATCAAAGTATTGACGGCAATGCTGCTGCCGGTTCTGCCATTGTTTACCTTTTTCTTCTTCTTCTAGTCCGTAGAAAGAGCTACGTCTGTAGCCTTGGCTCATTAGCGCCACCTCTGTTCAGGAGAAGACTGCAACTAGTGTCGCGAGCACCAGCGCGGGTATAAATAGTCACGGCGATCCCATGACATCACATTTGCACGCGCCAGCTGGGCTGCGTCCAGTGTAAAAGAGTCTTCATAATGCTTGTTGTTCCACCCACCGTGGTGTCCACAGACGTTTTATTTATTAATAAGGGTTCCGTGGCTGATGTTGCTGCATTTGTGTATAGACCTGACATTTAATGCAATCTTTTGTAGGTTTTTATCAGATTTTTGGTTTAGTTGTTTGGTCTATAAAATGTCAGGAAATGGTGAAAATGTGGATCAGTGTTTCCCAAACGCCCAAGATGACGTCCTCAAATGTCTTTTTTTGTCCACAACTCAAAGAGTTTCAGTTTACTGTCCCAGAGGAGAGAAGAAACTAGAAATTATTCACATTTAAGAAGCTGGAATCACTGGAATCACTTTTGTCTTAAAAAATTACTCAAACCAACTAATCGATTATCAAAATAGTTGGTGATTAATTTAAGAGTTGACAACTAATCGATTAATCTTTGCAGCTCTAGTTTACATATGATGACAGTATGAATATCACCAAGTGTAGTTGTGTAAGCCATACAGATAACCTGATGAAGGCCAAACATGAAATACACACACACACACACACACACACACACACACACACACACACACACACACACACACACACACACACAAGCACTTCATAATGATAGATGACACTTTTACAACGCATACTCAGTACAACTGGAGGAGTGTGTCTGGAAAACATCCCTGAGGTCAAAGGTTGAAGAATGTTATTATCATGACCACCTTTGCCAAAATGTGATTTACAGTGGGACCACGGTCGGAAAGCTGTAGCAGGAAAAGTTAACCCTCTCCTTGATTTCATGTTGTTTATGGAGAAGGAGAACCTGGAAATGAGTAGGAGGAAATGCAACGCTACCAAGCCACAGCCAAGCGGACCAATCACAGTTGTTGCGGTCTGTGTCGTCGTTAAATTTTTTGAGAGGTGGACGTCAGGCTATGGCTTTGGGTCTGGTGTAAGGTACCTATCTCCACACGGCTGCGTACGTGCCCACGGCCGATTTAACGCAGGAGCATAAATTGGCCTTTAGTGCTGATGTATAGCAAAGACAGGGCTGAACCCTGTTGCATCTGTTCCAGGCTGAGTCCGCTTTCATTATTGCATCTGTAGGTCATTGTGTATAGGAGGACCATATCACAGTTCAATGATTTGTCTTCTTTGAGAGGGTTGCACAGTTGGCCACTGACTTGTAAACATTCAGCAAAGGCACAAAAAAAAATGTGTAGCTGTTGGTCCAAATTTTCTGACATTTGACAGGTTTGACTCTGACTCTTTGGAAAGTTGTCAACCAGTATAAAAAATCGAATAAAACTAAAACTTAGGTATTTGGCATATTATCTTGTGCACTAAGTTGTCCTCTCTTAACCTCCCTGACATACAAACCAGGTTTCTATGGAGCTTGAATGAGAATGAACAGTTTGTACTGGCAAATATCCACTGTCCATTGTGATGGGATGACTAAAACATGAGATTTTTGCCCTGATTGCACTCGACTGATTGTACTTACCCATATTGCGTAACGCCGCTGTAATAAAACACTGTTCCTATGTTACATCATAACTCAAACTATAGGGGAAAGGAGAGACCTAATACATTTCTGATGCATATATACACATAACAAAATGTACCCAAAGTATTGGACAGATGTTTTAAATAAGTTCATAAATCAGCAATTCAGACATAATGTCAAGTCAGGTCAATTGCATTTATAAAGCCCAATGTCACAAATTACTAATTTGCCTAAAGGGCCTTTACAAATTGTCCTTAAACCCTTGCTTCAGATAAGGAAAAACTCCCTAAACAACCTCCTTTTAACCAGAAAAAAATGGAAGAAACCTCAGGAAGAGCAACTGAGGAGGGATCCCTCTCCCAGGACGAACACATATGCAATAGATGTGTGTACAGAGTTGACCAACATCGTAAAATCACAGTAAGGACAAAAGCATGACAAAATGATAGATAGATAAACATATATAAGCAATATGGATCTGGGAGGACACTGCCAAACGTGATCACCACACATCCTATTCTTCACCATTGAGACCTGGAAAGAGGACAGGCTACACAAAAACACACAAGAGGCAAAGCCCAGGCACACTATTCACACTGATAGGAGAAAGGACACAAACACATATGAGAGAAAGACAGACAAGAGGAGAGACTAACTCTCCTGGAGGACGAAGATCCAGATCCAACGCATCTTGAATGAGGAACCGACAGCTAGAGGAGAGAGGTCCCACAGAGAAATGAAAAGAGGACAATGGGTAGAGGGAGAAGGAGAAGAGAGCGAAAGAAAGAGAGAGAGACACAGACCGAGGGTTAAACGGATGCAGTCTTGCTTTCAGAAAATGTACAGTATTCTCCTTGGCAGGACAAACATGGGATATAAGTACTAGGCTTAGTATATTAATTGAGACTGAGACTGAGCTGCCAGACAGATAGTAACCGATACAAGGCATGACGTAATCAAAGAATAAGAATGATATGGAATATAAGGTTTAAGGAGATCAAACAGGTATGAAGGGATGTGCTGTAAAATATTGTAAATCATCAGAAGCAAGTCTGACATAGATAGCCAATGAAGGGAAGCTGAAATTTGTGTATTATGGTCACATTTTCTAGTTTTAGTTAAAATTGTAGCTGCAGCATTCTGTACATTTAAAGACTTTTAGTATAGCACACGGCAGGCCTGACAACAAAAACAACGCTTTCCTTTCCCACAACCAATTTGTATGATTTAGTTGCATTAATAATACTACAGAAAGAGACGGCAGACTTGAAATAGCTTTATTTTATTGCAGTCCATCTTTTCAAATCCTCTCATAAAATGTAGGGCAAACAGGTTAAGGCTGCTAACTTGTTCTCGGCCAGTCTGCCTCACAGGAGGCGGAGGATGATGTGATTTAGGATTGTAATCCTGGGGAAATCATGGGTAGCAAGATGATTATTACTAGAGCTAAATTCTGCTCTTTGTTGTTTGTAGGATTGTGATTCTGGTGTGTCTGTTTTTTTGGACTACATCCAATGGTGCATACAGGCGTAAGGAAAGTGAATTAAGTAACTTCCCATGGCAGTGAAGACAGATTTCTACGTATATGTCTTTGACATGTGAGTTTTGAGGAACTTAGGTTGATTAATGATAGCTTACAGTTAAAAGTTATGTGGTACCAGTAGGCTATGATATCCCTTTTTGGTCTCTTTGGTCTGTCATATTTATACAGTGGAGTAGATCTAAAATGTATTATGCTACATGATTACTATTCATATAATGGACTGCTTCATCTTCCAAAAAACAAGCCAGGAAATCTCTATACATGGCACATCCACTGCAAACTGAGTCATATCAGCCTGAATGAATGAACAGAATGAACAGAAACACGGGGAAGAGCTCGAAACGTGACGGAGGAATCACCGGAGCGGCAAAAAAAAAAAAAAGGGATAGTGTTTAGTGGGAGGGGAGAGAAAGAGAGAGAGATAGAGGGTGAGTGAGAGACTATGTGGAGGAGTGGAGGCAGTGGCCTAGATGTGTGAAACGCCAGGGGTTGCATTTTTGGTTCACTGATTACTGCCAGAGGCAACCCAATAGTAAGACCAAATGTGACCCAGAAAAGTTGTGAACACCAAAAATTTGGCAGTTATTAAAACAATGATATGCCTAGGTTATAGAACGTTTGTTTTGGAGGGAAGCATCACTGACCAATATTTAGCTGCCAGTTGCGCACAGAGAACATGCATTATCATGGGAATGATAGGTTGAACATGTAGACTTAGACGCTCACACAGAAACTCAAATCTATTATTTCCCCGGACGGTCAGCCCAGCATTCCGCTTGACTGCTGAGCGATGGCTTTGGAGGCAGACAGCGACAGAGGTTCATCAAGATACGCTCATGAAAAATATCCCCGGGCAGCGTTGGAGCGCAACTGCTACGTGAAGACATGTGTCACCCCGTTGCACCAGGACGCAGGGAGCCAGTCGTGGTTGAGACTCGCCGTGACATGGACTTGCCGAGGAGTGTCGTCTGCGGTCTGCTTTGCCTCCGTCTCCGTTATTCTCGCTCTGCTGCTCAGATTGGTCGACTGGGATGCAGGCAGCAGCAGCAGCAGCAGCAGCAGCAGCAGCGGAAATAGCAGCGGCTCCAGCTCTCGTCTTCATTTCGCGGCGGGCTGCGCTGTGGAGCTGCTTTTGACTGTGGGTTACTGCGTCTCCCCCGTTTTTACACTCGTATGTGCCTTCTTCTGGGTCGGACTATATCTAATTCGCTGCGGGGTGCTCATCCGCACCGCGGTGTTTTTGTTAGCGGTGTGCCACTTGGGCGAAGCCGCGGCGCAGTCCCTCCTGCGCGGCGCCGAGGAGCAGCTGCTGTCCCTCCCCGCGACCCTGGTAGTCCTCGGCTGCCTGGGCAGCGGGGCTCTGCTGGTCGTCCGGCTGCGTCAGGGAGTGTCCATCCTCGTCTTCATTAGCGTCATCAGGGCCATCTCCCTCGTCTCTCTGGGCAGATTCCGGGCCAGCTGGAGACCCTACCTGGCCTACCTGCTGGGGCTGCTGGGGGTTTTGCTTGCGAGGTATGCTGACCGGCTCCTGCCGGCCTCAGGGACCAGCGGGACGGGGTGCTGTGGCTCTGTGACCGGGGCGAAGGAGGAGGACATCCCTGTCTTCAAAAGGAGACGGAGGTCCAGCTCCATAGCGGCCTCGGAAATGATGGCTCACTGTCAGAGCAACAGCAAGTCCCACCGCAGGACTTCGCTGCCTTGCATTCCGCGGGACCAGGTAAGACATGTCCAACTTCGGACGTCTGAGCCAGAACACGTTGAACGTTTTATTAGGATTGCTTTTCTTATGACCTTTCAGCTAACTGTAGACCTGCTGCAACGCTTTTTTTTGTATCGTCTCTCTTTTGCTGATGGCATGTGTGACAGCTTTACGCGGGTTTCCTTCATGACTCTTGTAACGCTTTATTATTATAATACTAATGACTTGTGTGCTCCATAAACCTGCTTACTAGCCTGTGTGATTTAAACGCCTGTTATGGTGTTTTGAATTGCAACATGCTCTACACCGTGCAAACACTGCTGTTTACCTTCTCTCTGACACTGCTGTTAATTTGGTCGTCATCATTGTGCTTGCTGTGTTTGTGCCGCTGATAAGCAAATAGATGGTGCACACTTAGCTTGCCAAGTTACTGTGTGTGTATGTGTGTGTGTGTGTTCATAGGTGTGAGGTCACATGTAAATATTTTGAAAGACTCTTATCCTGGGTGCTGGCTAGTGGTGTGGTGCACGTGTTTCCAAACTTGACACATGATGGAGCCACATTTGATACAACCGTGTCCTCATTAGAACCTTCTCTTGTGGTGCATGATTATCGCAGTAGTGTCAGTGGCAATAACAGCAGAGGATTATAGTTACATTGTATATCACTCTGTTAGTATCCTGATGTGTTAATTAAAATAACACCTACATATCCCTGTTGTTGATCCTGGAAGTGTCTGTACTTTTTTTTGGGAAACTCTCTGTGTAGAGAAGGGGTAAAGCGAATAAAGCTGTAGTGATAATGGGAAATGTTTACAATGTGATCCACAATAAATAGCTGGATGTGACCAAAAATCCATGAATGAGATTGACGTGCTCTGCCCTGAATACTTTTTTAATGAGCTAACTTGGAGCTTGAAGCACACTCTCTGTTGTTATCCGACTTGAGTTGCTCACATCCCAAAATAGCACTGATTTCAGCTACTGAACATACTTTACTTAAGTGTTGGGTTTTTTTCCCCATTGAAAAAGTTTATTTTGGGGATGTAAGTGTGACACTGTTTAGGATTATTTCTTATGAATCAGCCTGTCAACATCTGGCCTGTGTGATGATTTAAATGTGCAGATGTAAAAGATGTGTTGATTGTGGACTGGCATAACACACCGTATACGGAGAGAATTGTGCTTTCATGAATGCTCAATCAATGCTTCAATTGCTTTTTTTTTTTTTTTTTTACCAAAGTGAATAGTATATCATTTTCTGTTCAGTTACAGACAGCCAGAGTTTGAAGTCCTTCATCATTTTTTATTTATTTATAATTATTGCCTATTTTTCCACAATATTACTTTAATTTACACAATTTACAGATAGTATTCTACATATCCTGTAACTATATTTTTACAGATGTCCATTGTTGAATCTACAATGTTTAGCTACTCATGGGTATCCGCCATAGGTATCAGCTGAAACTGGGTACACTATTTATTGTCACATCATAAATTGACAGAAAGTTGAATGTTCACTATAAAATGGACCCAATTAAAAACACTTTTTAGACATGGCATGCCCTGCAGGATTGGACTTACATCCACACCAAATCTCTATTTGTGCTTCTATCATTTTTTATAATCACTGAAGAATAGTAAGACAAGTGAGCCAAAAGTGAGCTTGATTTTCTTTTGCCATAATAATCTATTTAATAACACAAACATTTGGAGTGAAAATAATAAAATAAAAAATTAAGTAAAACAATAATCTTTTAAGCCCGGAAAGTGGTCCGTGATTTCTGTGTTTTCAGTTTGTATTAAAACTTTTTTCCACAATTGACTACAGCATCTGATGTCACTTGCTCACTCACATTTTCATATCATGAAAACATATCAGATCGTGTTTTATATGATACTATTAACGGCTGGGTGTTGACCTCCCACTGAAACAAATGATGCTTCCACTGATCATCCTTTTATACCCATGAATGCCTTGTGCACTGAAGGTTACTCTACTGCAGTCTTTGCCCCTAAATGTGCTCATGCCCTCTAGTGACAAACTCAGATAACCACCAAGAGATTTGGGAGGAAGGAATGAGGAGCTGGCAATTTTGTTGCCATATGCAGATATAGTGGTGATCCATACACATGCTTGTGCAGTGGGGGTTCACAGTGCTCATTCTGAGTGGGTGAGCTTGTGTCATACTCACTCATGTATGGATTAGCTGAAGAAGCAATGTAATCCTAACTGATTACACAGGTCGTTTTCCATTAGTTGGCAAGGTTGTCCTGATGTCATTTGTAGATTTTGAGACAAGAGAGGGAAAGAAAGTTAGCCTAATCTAGACGCATCCTAGCGGCAGCAAATTTATTTTGCAGCCAGTGGGGTCTAGGCTAGCCTCGTGAGACCTTCCTGATCTGGCGAGCTCCAGTTTTCCACTCACAGATCAGTCTGGCATCTTGAGGCAGAGAAAATTTGGAGCCGTTAGACAAACGACCGGGCCAATCAGCGTTGGTTTTGAGGTGGGTTAGGTGGTGATAGACAGATGGTTTATCCAATCAGCTAACCAGTATTTTCAGACAGCGGTAGCACTAATTCTGTTAGCCGCTCGTTAATGCTTTTTTTCTCCTTCTTTTGGAATATGGTCCGGGAACCTGAAATGGTGTCTTTTATTCCTAAATTCTCGTTACACAAACGGCAAATATCCTTTACCGACATGTTGCTTGCATGCTGAGCTAACAAGCTATGCTTTGCCTGCAGCAGCAAGGGCGGGCTTGTGGTTGTATTTTCATACGCTTCGTGGATCTGATTGGTTGATTTGGCCCGTCTATCACCAACATAGGTGATAGACAGATGGTTCATCCAATCAGCTAACCAGTATTTCCGCCCCTTCCCAAAAGTTCTCCAACGGAAAGTTCCCAGATGGATATGCCGAGCAAATGCGAAGCAATCCATCTGGCGGAGTCAGGTTAGGTCTAGGCACTCTCCGTTGGCTTGCGAGCTGGAAAAACCAAACTCTGGTCAGGCCAATCACATCGTGTATATAGAGTCGGTGGGCGGGCTTATGGCTGCTGCTGCTGCTGGTAACAGCGGTCTTCTGGAAGACTTGGAGTTAAACTTTTCTTTGAGAAAAGAACAAAGAACGGCACTGAAATCATTCTTAAAAAAATGAAGATGTGTTCGGAGTTTTGCTGACCGGATACGGCAAAAGTTAAAAGTTTAATCTATCAACTAGCTTCGCTACCTTCTTTGTTGCTCTTACTTGTTGTAGTGCTATCCAGAGTGCAGATGCAATTTGAAAGACAACCGTTTATCCCGCCCCTCGGATTGAGATCCATCAATGGTGAGTTCCCAGACCCAACATCTTGATGTGGGTCTGGCTTGTCAGGCTAAAAGAAAGTGTGACTGAGAAAGAAAAGCCTAATAGCAGTAATTCACTTGCTTAGTTCTCTACTTTTGATTATTGGTGCAATTGACAGGTTAAATGCTCAGAGGTATACCTCACAGTGGGATGACAGGTTACTCTGTGTGGCTGCATACTAGCCTTTGTACTTTATAGCTACTTTTAAAGAACCATGCCATTTTCCTGGATATTAAAACAAAGCGAATCAGCTGTACCATCTAGATTTGTGTTATTTATTTTCTTAAAATGTGTTTTTTTCATGTTTTTTATTAATCAAATATATATATATATATATATATATATATATATATATATTATAGTGCTGTTTGTGATCAAAATGACGTAAAGCCAATTTTAAGGTATTGGGCAAATCACTCTTCTTAATAAATTGTCACTGTGGATTGTAGCAATAACCATAGATTTAGCCTTTTATGAAGAAGCCTGTAATTAGTATTGTAAGTTTACCTAAGATTGTACTACAGTTTGTAGGGTCGGTGAGTCACCAATGGTCCTGTTACAGCATATCACATACACCTTTCAAAGTGCCCTGTCCAGAAGCACACATGTCCCACATTTCATTCTCTCATGTGGAAGCTGGAGCTGATCCCACATTAGCTGTCTGACTTTGGATGCTTGGTTGTTCATTGCTAATTGGTATCCAGGGAACGCTGAGTTAGTGGACTATTAGAACAGCTCCATTACCTGTTCTACCCCGTCATGTCTGAAACAGGACTGATGACAAATTGAACTTTGAAACTTAAAATACAGGACAGCGTGTCCTCCTGTAGCCTGTCCTCACTGTGTATTGTGTATATGTAGATTGATGTAGGAGAGAGAGAGAGAGAGAGAGAGAGAGAGAGAGAGAGAGAGAGAGAGAGAGAGAGAGACAAATGGATTGCACCTCTGGTTTCAAAGTAGTTTACCCAAAATTGTACCACTTTCAAGATTATTGATTTATTGTTCTTGATTTTTGTAATAAGTGTAGTTAAAAATATGAAGAGTTATAGAGTATATATATATATAAAACACAAGAATGCTTAAAAAAAAAAGTGTGTTGACATCCAAAAATAAAGGAGGATTTGAATTGCTGGCCACTTGATGAATGGAAGTCCAATGTCAATCCTGTCCTTTTAGCTCTGTTATGGTCTTACACTGACTTTAGCCGACGACTTTGGTCCGCCTGTTGTTTGGTGCTGGGAATTAATAAACAGGTCTTTGTCAAAAGTTGTGTGTTAAAAACAGTTGCCGCTGCAGCTGTAAACATTTTATTTTGTGTGTTCAAATTCTAAGTGTAAAGTATATTCTCCATATATTGTCCTCAAAGGTTTACATGATGGAGTAAAAAATGTGCACCGTCTACATAACGTTTTGCTAAATACACCGTGAAGCAATTGTTCGCCTTTACTAGATGTATAAATTAACACTACACCTGTCAGAGACAGTACAGTAATGAGGATTCATCAGTTTCAAAAATGAACTACCCAGTGTAGAGTAAGCTTCTGAGTGTTTATTATGAAGGCAATGGTGATTTCAGACACAGGTCCAGTCTGCATATCAAACCACCCCCATATGGGACCATGACCCCAAGGCTGAGAAAATAATAAACCCTTCAATGATTATTTAATATTGTAAGAATATATATTTCCATCTCCTGATGCCTCTACTGCATGTTGTGAAACTGCATGTTGTGAAACTGAAATGAATGTACCTTTGCATTTTTTTTTTTTTATTCAGTCGTGTACCGTTTTGGAACCTGCCATATGTCCATTTGTTTTACACAACAGGCATTTAAAAATTAGTCAAATCACTCGCATTTACTTTCTCTTACCCTCCCCTTTCCTTCTCTCTCAAAGTCTCTCTCTGACACAAACACACACAGTTTGTAGATACAGTTTTTCCTTACTGTAGATAATGAAGCTCTCCAGAGTGCAGTTGTACCTGAGAGAAGCGGGCTTTTTTTTCATCAAGCGTTGGTTGTGCAGTATTTATGAAGCAGCCTGGTGCAGCCTGTCAAGCCAGAGGCAAGACAGGCACTCTGCTGAACTGGAAGCTGGAAAATAGCTTGGGCTCTGTGGCTTTATTTCTGTATTTATTTTTCTTTATTAGGTGAGAGGAATTTCTTGTTTTGGTGTTGTATTGCTATGCAGAACAAATGAGTTTATAATGTAATGAGGGGTTTATTTCAATATGATGCCAAGTTGAGTTTTAATATTTGAGGATTTTGACATGAATTTGACTCCACTGTGATCTTTCTGGGCTAGCTCCACACAGAGACCTTGTGTTTTGTCTTTTAGCTAGGGTCTCAGTGGGATGGGGATTTTGGGGGGAAACGGCCTCTGCTAGTGGTTTTTGGGTCACATGCAATTGAAAAGCACTTACTTTATACACGATAACGATAGCCATAAATAGAATGTCTAAAAAAAGCAGCACTATTTCAAAGTGTTTTTTATGTTTCATCATGCAGTTTTCTTTCCCTCTCTGTTACATAGTCACAATAGTTCATTACAGAAAACATTCAGTCACTAGTTTCATCCAAGGCCATCGAAACATGACAAAGTTACTATATGGTAAGTTGCACTACAGTGGAAACGTGTCAAAGTATAACACCTTAGCAGGGTGACACTAAATAGTGTTCTTGTCATTTCTAAATCTTTGTTCATTTAAGAATGGAGGTCAGACCATGAATAAGGCCATACTGTGTTGCATAACATATTCATCATCATGTACAGTATCTGTGTGAGAGAGGAGGGGGGAGATTTTAAAGCAATGACATGTGCCAGAGATCTATTTGAGGGAAGGCCCTCATTCTCTCATTGACGCACATACATTTCCAAGGAGACACACTACCTGTTCTGGTATCCAGAGCTATCTGACTTTGTGTAACATTGAGGCTTATTATACCTTTTATTGAGATAATAAAGAATATAGTTTTTTTTTTTATTTGTAATGAATACGTAACACAGTGAGGTTTTAACAACCTTTTCACCGGAGAGAACACTGGTAGTGTTTCATATTTTGCACAAGTGACGAGTTATAGATAACACTCCTGGTGTTAATTTCTCAGTAAAAAAGTGCAAATATAATCAGGGGGCAAAAGTGCCAGAGCACCTATCAGATGAAATATCAACTGTTTTACTCTAAGGTTAGGACTCTATTTGCTCATAGCTCGAAAAATGAAGTGGAAGAGTGGTGCTAAGCAGAGAAAAAGCAGGGGTGGAGTGAGATGTACAGAAATTAGGCAAGGTTAAGGAAAAACATGGCTAGAAAGACTGAATTTCGTAGCCAGGTCTGTGTTGCCAGAGGTGCTGCTTTGGCCTTCTTAAATGGATCATTTCATTCAAAAGAAACACTGAGAAATACAGGAAAGGTAGACAGAGCGACAGATGCTGAAGATAGATGGAAAGATGGGTTAAAAAAAGAAGTGATTGAAGGAGAACACAGTGGCATTAGCACAAGCTGCATCCAACCCCAAGCAGCAGTCAAAAAGCCAAATGTGGGTGAGTGAGTGAGAGAGAGAGAGAGAGAGAGAGAGAGAGAGAGAGAGAGGAGGAAGGTGGTAAACAAACTAGCTTGAGGGGACCTAATGTTGGAGCTACTGCGTGAGAGAGGAGCAGGGAGGGAGTGAGAGGAGGGGAAAGAGAGAGTGTTGAAAGATTTGCTGGGGAGGGTGAGGAAAAGAGGGGGAGTGAGAGGAGGTTTGCTGCCAAGTGCAGGAGGAGTGTTGATGGTAAAAGGACAACTATCTGGTCCCTGTGTTCAGCCTCTCTGCTGTCGTTTCTAAACACACCATTGCTCCGAGCTTTCACACAGACACACTCTTGGCGCAAGTTTGTGTCGATCACTTGTGGTTTTGTTTGCGACAGATATTGTGTGTGTGTGTGTGTGTGTGTTTTTGTGTGTTTGTCTCTGCATAATGTGAATATGGCTCTATGCCACATGCTCCCACAGAGAGAGGAGAGGGCCGGGGATAGAGAGCAAAAAGAGAGAAAAATGTGTGTGTGCGTGTTTTGTGAGAGCGTAACCTCCACAGCTTGCTTCTGAAAGGCAGCAGCAAATAATTTTAACCTGGCTCAGCCACTACTGTATACACGTGCTCACACATTCACACACATACACGTACCGTGGCTTCCCCGCTGGCTGTCCAGGTGAGGTTTGGTGACCTCGGACAAGGATTGCCTTGTTACTCGATTCAATGGTGTGTTTTAGTTCCAAAATATGTTCGGTGACTGGTGAAAGGGGGGGATGGTGGTTGGCCTGAGCAGGGGGAAGCATCGACGAGCAGAATCAAGATCTGTCCGTACGTCTGTTTGTATGTCTGTTTTTTCTCTTGTACTTCAGTAAACACTCAGTCAACAGGAGAGAGTTACAACCAGTTCTGCTCTCAGTGAGCGCTTTACTTTCCAAGACATTTGTCAGTTTGAGCTTTGAAGAAAATCAATTTGACACAACATAATTAGGGATTTCCAGATTTGACCTATTCCATTACTCTGTTGATTCAGCATGGGCAGTTTGGGATAAAAGGCAAGATCTTTAAACAGTTGTTATGCAGGAATGGTTGGCATACACAACAGTGTTGCAGAGTGTTACTGACTGAGCTACTTAGCTTAAAATATAATGCTGATTTTAGTTTATCTTTTTTTTTAATCAACAAACACCATAAATACCAACAAAAAATGTATCCTGTTAACAAGCAAGAATTCAGACTACTATTCAAGGCTCCAGTGCCGTTATCATCCAAAAACTATTCAAAACACGTTTCTTCTAATGATGAACACTGACGATACAGTTTGTATTTTCATGGGATTTATGTAAACAACGCCAGCCTTATTCTCTAAAAGCTAGAGTTGATCTTGGAGGAGAGGGCATTACTTATTCAGTAATCTTGCACAGTGACACCATTTCGGAGGCCATTTGTAAGAATCACTTAAATGTAGAACCAATTAAAAATTCTGCCTTTGGCCTTTATTATCCTGTGTTGTATGACGACAATTTCTCTAAACCACTGTTCCTCTACAAAGATAAGTGAGATTATTTATTCACAACACTTTAGCGCCCTCACCTCATTTGCAAAGCAGCCTTATTTGTGTCAGTGTTTTAGTAAATCTTAGGCCACAAAAACCTATATTACTGAAACCAGGACGAGAGAAAAAACTTATGAGAGTACTTGCTCTGGCCACCAGGTAGAGTGTAAGTGCACTGTGGCCAATTTAGTTAATCTAGAGATTAACAGATTTGTTTTCCCCATCAATCAATCGATTGGTTGAAGAGTAGGTACATTAGAATTTCACTTGACCAATTTTCCTTGATTGCCTAAAGCCTTATGCAGCAGGCAGCTGTTCTCAGCAGAAAAGCTCTAAACCACGACTGTACTCTTCATGTCCAGCATCAAACAGTAGGCGGACAAGTGAGCAACTGGTGAACATAGAGGAGGATTTAGCTGCTAAAGAGTCAGATATTTCCCTCAGGAGTTGGTAGAGACCAAAATCAGAGTTAAAAGAGAGTGAATATTGACTTTGTCAGGTAGTGGTGGTGGTGGTGGTGAAACAAAATTTCTCAAGTATATTTTGAAAGGGGACACAAATAATACAGCCCATATTGTACTTGTATAGGATATGTGTACACTATCCTTCCTTTCAAAGTTTCTCTTTGATTCAAATGAAAAAGCTAACTAAATCTACCAAAATATTCTTCTTCAAAACCATTTATTTATTGCAGTGCTTTTGAAGGTGTTTACAATCAAAATACAATTAACTTTAAAAATTGTCTTAAAATGGGGACTTTTTGTATTTGGCGTTTTGGTTTGGTAATTTTATCTGGCCAACAACACAAACAGATAGTTGTTTAAATGAGTTATGCTCATTCATTTACCATACGGTCATTTTATAATCATTAAATTACCTTGCATCCTCCACATAAGATTAGGTTTCATCTTGGACAGAGGACGTCTCTTACTTATTCAACTGCAGCAAGCCTACTGATCTGCCACTTAACATCATATTAAGCAAAACCCAACACCATGGTAGATCTACAATATTTGATTTTTTTCCTCATGAATAATTAATTAATGACTCAGCATCATCTGTATTAGAGAAAAGAATCACTCCATCCAGTGTTTAAAGTGAATGAAATAGCCTTGTCAGCCTGCTTACTGGAGTTCCACAACCACTGAAACCATTGAAACTTGCTCCCACCGGACTTGTGTGCCTAGGTGATGTAAAGGGGGAAAGCCAGCCCCCCAGGAGCAACGCTCAGCCTTTCAGCCAATTATTTTTCAATGTTTTTCTTTCTATTCTGACTTTTTAATCCATGGACTTTTTATATTTGGAAAAACTTCCCTTGAGCCAAAAAAATGCGATTTCAAAACCTGTGACGTCATGTAAAGTCTATAAGTCGAGTGGAAAGCTTTTATTGTTTTATTACTTACAATATTATTTTAAGTATATAACATATTGTATACAATACACAACATGGTTTTTAATTATATTGTTTGTGTATTGTATACCATACACAGAGTGGTTTTTAATTATATTTTTAGTGGGGGACAACCCTCAGATGGGGTAGTTCCTGACCCCCCTGTGATTTTCGCCTATGGTCAATGTTGTAAGCTTATTGTGATGCTCCCAAAATTATTGTTCCCAACACATCTTTGCCAAGTGGTCTCATGTCAGCATAGATATTCAAGAGATAATCCCACATTTTAAGATCAGTTGATTTCTTTGCAATAAGCACTTAAAGAAAAAAGCTACCCTAGTTTGTCCTGTGCTAATCATAAATAGTGAATTTGTGTAAATCTCTAACCTAGAAATCTAGACTCACTCTAGTGGCAGCAAATTTATTTTTGCAGCCAGGGTGGTCTAGGCACTCTCCGTTGACTTGCGAGCTGGAAAAACCAAACTCTGGTCAGGCCAATCACATCATGTATAGAGTTGGTGGGCGGGCTTATGGCTGCTGCTGCTGCTGGGAACGATAGTTACGTTATTGTAACTCCAGATTCTATGAGTATAGGCGTAGCCCTCTAAGCCACGCTATGGGTTTATCCCTTCGCGCATGCGCAGTCGTGAAGATTTTCTTTCCCACCCTTGCGTGCCGCACGGGCTTCAGCTACGTCCGCAATTACTGTATAAAAACAGGGCGGACCCGCTGCTCTGCTCCCAACATCAGCTTTTTCTTCAGCTAATACAATAGGAGCAGGTGGCCCGAATCTTAGAGGGCTACGCCTATACTCATAGAATCTGGAGTTACAATAACGTAACTATCGTTCTATTTCGTATAGGCTTCGCCCTCTAAGCCACGCTATGGGTTAGGGCGAAGCTGATGTAGTCACTGCCACCTGCGACAGATCCCACAAGTGGAACATAGAGTAACTGTTTTCCCTTACTGTCACTTTATCTCTCATGTGCCGCCATGGCAACAACCTGTTAGCTGGCTGAAAGCCCAAGCTGAGAATGCAGGCGTGCATGGTTGATGAGGGAAATGCATGATTGATAATTATGGGACGCCCGAGTTCCTCCCAGACACCCAGAGTAGGGGGGAGGGGAGGGGGCAGAAGAAAACATAAAGCGGCACATGTCGTGATTGAATAATAGTGACAAAAACATACATACATAATATATACAATTATACATACGACGGGGCCTCATTCGTCGTTGTGAGAAGAGAGGACCGAGTGAGTCAGGGAGGGCTCAGACAAATCCCGCAAATAGAAGCGGATGAAAGGGCATGGAGATGCCCAAGAGGCCGCAGCACAGATTTCGGCCACTGACATGCCTCTGAACAGGGCTGTCGATGTAGACAGAGCCCGTGTAGAATGTGCCCGAATGCCCTGGGGGGGCGCCGCCCCCTCTGCGTTATAGGCCTGGGTGATAGCCTCGCACAGCCAGTGGGACAGGCGTTGTTTCGACAGGGCCGCCCCTTGGGAGTGTTCCCTGTAGTGAACAAACAGCTGCTGTGTCCGCCTTGTGTCCGCCGTGCGTAAAACATACTGTGATAACGCACGCACCGGGCACAATCTGTGAGAGGCCTCCTCCGCGTCGTTGTTATGAGGCGGGGGGAAAAAACCCTGGAGGGAAAAAACCTTCGACCGAAAGGAATTTGTCAAACTTTTTGGTGTGAAGGAAGGGTTGGGCTGTAGGGTGGCTGCGCTCCCGTCCCCTCTGATTGAGAGACAGGACGGCGAGACTGACAGCGCACATAAGTCGCTCACTCGCTTGGCTGATGTCAGTGCAAGGAGGAGCGCCGTTTTTAGAGACAGCAACCTGAGAGGGGCTTGTGCCAGGGGCTCGAAAGGGGGCTTCCCCAGAGGTCGGAGTACCAGGGTCAGATCCCATTGGGGCGTGAGAGAACGCATGGCAGGTTTCTGCCGTCGGACCCCTTTCAAAAAACGTTTAACTAGGGGGTGCGCAAAAACCGTTCTCTCTCCATAGCCTTCGTGGCAAGATGAAATGGCCGCCGCGTAGGCTTTGACCGTGGATGGGGCCAAGTCGTTATCTACCAGTGTTTGGAGATAAGTCAGTACGACGGGCAGGGGGCACGATATGGGGTCTGACTCCCTCTCCGTGCACCAGCGGTGGAAAGCGGACCAACGCGCCGCGTAACACGCTGTTGTAGAGGGAGCTCTCGCGCTCTGAATGGTGCGCACCATGGCAGGTGGCAAGCCTAACCTCTGCAAGCGTTCCCGCTCAGCAGCCAGCCCCACAGTCGCTGGGTTATCACCGGGGGGTGGGCTATCGCGCCGTCCAGCTGTGACAGGGCGTCCTTGTGCCACGGCAATTGCCAGGGGGGAGCCGCCAGCAGCTGGACCAGCGTCGGGAACCAAGATGCGTTCGTACGCTCCGGTGCCACCAGGATGACCGACAGGCCTTCCTCCTGGATGCGTTCCAGGAGGCGAGGGATCAGAGTGACCGGGGGGAAAGCGTATAGGAGGGTTCTGGGCCAGGGATGGTGGGAGAAAGCGTCCGCGCCCAGGGGTGGGTTGTCCCGTGCGCTCAAGGAAAACCACAGAGCGCACTGTGTGTTTTCTCGTGAGGCGAACAGGTCCACCTCCGCTTCCCCGAACCTGCTCCACAGCTTCCGAACGATAGTGGGATTCAATTTCCACTCGTTGTGAGAGGGTCCCCCCCTCGACATTAGGTCTGCCGCCCGGTTTAGTATCCCGGGGATGTGGACGGCCCTGAGGGACAGCAGATGACTGTGAGACCACAGCAGGAGGTTCCTGGCTATTTCCAATAGCCGGGCCGAGCGTACGCCGCCCTGGCGATTTATGAACGCCGCTGCTGTGACATTGTCTGTCTGCACCACAACATGTCTCCCTGCTACCTTCGGGGCGAAGTGCTTCAAGACCTTCAGCACCGTGGACAGCTCTAGGCAGTTTATGTGTGGGAGGGGAGGAGGAGGCCATTCCCCTCCCACCACCTGTGATTCGCACATTCCTCCCCAGCCAGTGAGGGACGCATCCGTGTACACTGTCACGTATGACGTCACTCTGCCCAGGGGAACCCCAGCTGACAGGGTCTGGGGGTTTCCCCAGTATGACAGGTCTGACTGCAGAGAGGGAGGGATAGTCAGCATTCGCCACTTGTGGCGTATGGGGTCGATGTGCTGGCGAAGGAACCACCTCTGGATTTTCCTCATGTGGAGAAGCCCCAGGGGTACTACCATGTATCCCGCGGACATCATGCCCAGAAGGCGCATGATAGACAGCGCTGACACCTTTGCGCGGGGCGTGGTGCGCGACAGGAGAGAAAGCAGCGCATCTTGCCTCGACGTTGACAGCCTGGCCCTCATAACAATCGAGTTTAGCACTATGCCCAGATAAACTATCGATTGTGAGGGAACCAATGCGCTTTTCTGCCAGTTTATGGCGAAACCGAGTGTCTGCAGGTGCTGCAGGACTGACACGGTGTGTAGCGCCGCCGTTTCCCGAGAGGGAGCCAGGATGAGCAAATCGTCCAGATAAAACAGGACTCTGACGCCTTTTTTCCGCAACGGCTGAAGTGCCGTCTCCATGCACTTGGAAAAAGTGCGAGGGGCCAGTGAGTAACCGAATGGCAGTCGGTTGTACTGAAAAGGAGCCCCTTGGAAAAAGAAGCGCAGGAATTTCCTGTGTCTGGGGATGACTTGGATGTGAAAGTAAGCGTCTTTCAGATCCACGGATGTAAACCATTCCTGGTGGCGCACGCATTCCAACACATGTTTGATAGTCAACATGTGGAATGGACGGACCATGACGCACCGGTTGAACTGGGACAGGTCGAGGATGGGACGAAACCCGCCTGACTTTTTTGGCGTGAGAAAGTATCGGGAGTAAAAACCCTCGTTCTCCTCCCCAGGAGGAACACGGGAAATTGCTCCCTTTGACAGCAGTTCCCGTAATTCTGACGTCATGGCGTCTGATTCCGCCTGGGGCGACACAGTTGTCTCCAACACGCCCGCAAAGCGAGGCGGGGGGGAGGCGAACTGGAGTGTGTAGCCCCGTGATATCAGTTTTGACATCCACGAGTCCATGTGTGTCAGTCTGATTCATGCCGCGCTGTGCTCTGAGAGAGGGCGCGCGCATGTCTGTGTGTTGTTCACAGACATAGCTAGCAGGAAGCGCAGAGCCCGTCCCGCCGCTGGGCGAAACGTGGGTAGAACGTGTCGCGTCGTGTCGTGTCGTGTAGAAAGGGTGGCGGGTAATTGTCGTCCTCATCCCGCTGGCATAGCCAGGGGGAGGAGGAGAACTGAGCAGCGCTAAGTGTGGCGGCATGGCGTCTGCTCCCGCTGTCTGCATAGTGAAAGAGCGGTGCAGCTCCGCGAGCAGCGGTGACCTGGTGTGTGCTTGTGCTTGTGTGGGGAACATCTGTCATATTATCAGCGTAGTGTTCAGTGGGAACAAGGGCTGCTAGGTTGAGGGGAAACTGCTCTTTAGAAAGACTTGAGTGGCCCTTAAAAGGGCCGTTGTGTTTCCGATTCTCAACCGTGGAGGGACCGAGGTTCCCCG